>NC_067237.1:11182500-11782500 GCF_019924925.1 Ctenopharyngodon idella | reverse complement strand
TGATCGGTGGGTCGTGCGATTTCCACTTTGGTGGTCCAGGAACGCCATATCTGGCTGTGTCTGGCCAACATGAGGGATACCAACAAGGTCAGGTTTCTTAATTCCCCTGTGTCACAGAGGCCAGCAGCCACATCCTGCCGCAGCGGTCAGCTGCTGCGTCCACCCATCCGCTGCCGACAACACCTCAGCCTACTTGTCGCCGAGGGCGCCCCCCTGCGGCTGCCCCCACTCCCGCACCACAGCAGTAGCCTCCATCCAAGCGGCGCCGTCGAGCCAGTCGCAAGCGGGGTGCCCAGCCCGTCCAGGCCCCCGCCAAGAAGGGCGGTAAAGCCAAGAGCAAGAGGCCCTAGGACAGGTGACCCGAAGATGGTTGGGACTGCTCTTCAGGAGATGGTGACTGCACCAGTCTTTCCCCCAGAGAAGGGCCAGGTGGTAAATACTGTGTTTCGTTTTGTTTCTTTTCCACTGATTTGGAGAGAGTTCAGGGAGGCTCAGGTAAACCTGTTTGCCTCGCCAGAATCCTCTCACTGCCAGTTGTTCCCAAATTTTCAAAGAAAGAGCGGTTTCCTTCATCTCCGGGTCCAAAGAGGGCTCGGAGAGTAGTGGGAGGAGAAAAATCTCTCCACTCTCATCCCCCTCTTCTATTGCCAACAGGCAGCAGCGCGCGGTTCGAGAAGGCAACCAAAGCCTCTCCTGCGCCCTCTGTCAAACCGTGGAACCAGGTAGGTGTTGCACAGCACACTCTGACCCCGCTATGGGCCGCCTCGCAAAGAGTGCCTCCCGAGCCTTGTCCCTGCGTTCCACCTCGCTGCCCCACTGTGGGTACGCCTACGGTCCCTTTGATCCCGCTTGTGCAGTTTCTGTGAGCCTGGTTAGTGCTCCCCAGTCCGTCTCGCTGCCTCATTCGGACCATCAACACTGCGACCGTTGCGTACATCAACCATCAAGGTGGTCTATGCTCCCGATGCATGTCGCAACTTGCCCGCCATCTCCTCCTTTGGAGGTAGAAGCATCTGAGGTCGCTTAGCGCTATTCATGTTCCTGGTGTGCTCAACCGTGTGGCCGACGAGCTCTCACGAGCTGCCCTGCAGGGAGAGTGGTGACCCCACCCCCAGGTGGTCCAGCTGATTTGGAGAGATTTCAGGGAGGCTCAGGTAGACCTGTTTGCCTCGCCAGAAACCTCTCACTGTTGTTTTATTTCCTGTCCGATTGAACACTCGGTACAGATGCACTGGCACACAGCTGGCCACGGGGCCTTCGCAAACATGCATTTCCGCCAGTGAGCCTACTTGCACAGAACTTGTACAATGTCAGGGAGGACGAGGAACAGGTCCTACTAGTTGCACCCTATTGGCCCAACCAGACCTGGTTCCTGGAACTCTCACTCCTCGCAACAGCCCCTCCCTGGCGTATCCCTCTGAGGAAGGAACTTCTTTCTCAGAGACAGGGCACCCTTTAGCAGCTGCGTCCAGACCTCTGGAAACTCCGTGTCTGGTCCCTGGACAGGACGCTGAGGTTCTAGATGACTTACCCCCCGAGGTACTTCACACCATCACTTTGACATGTGCACCGTCTACGAGACGTGCTTACGCCTTGAAGTGGAACCTGTTCGTCGAGTGGTTCTCTTCTCGCCGAGAAGACCCCCGAAGATGTTCGATCAGAGTCGTGCTTTCCTTCTTGCAGCAAGTGTTGGAGCGTAGGCTGTCTCCCTCCACCCTCAAAGTTCATGCTGCCGCAATTTCGCATACCACGACCACATCGATGGCAAGTCTGTTGGTAAGCACGACCTGGTCGTCAGGTTCCTTAGGGAGGCGAGACAGTTAAATTCTCCTTGACCCCCCTCCATACCCTCTTGGGACCTTACTCTGGTGCTTCGAGCACTCAAGAATGCTCCCTTTGAGCCCTTGCAGTCAGCAGACTTAAAGATTCTGTCGATGAAGACTTTGCTGCTGGTTGCATTGGCCTCCATCAAGAGGGTGGAGGACCTGCAGGCATTTTTCGGTTGACAAATCGTGCCTAGAGTTCGGGCCAGGCGATGGCCACATGGTACTGAGACCCCGGCCTGGCTATGTGCCCAAGGTTCCCACCACTCCCTTCAGGGACCAGGTAGTGAGCCTGTAAGCGCTGCCCCCGGAGGAGGCAGACCCAGCCCTGGCTTTGCTCTGTCCAGTTCGCGCTTTGCGACTGTATATAGACAGAACTCAAAGCCTCAGGACCTCAGACCAGCTCTTTGTCTGTTACGGAGGCCAGCAGAAGGGAAAGGCTGTCTCCAAGCAGAGGATGGCCCACTGGATAGTGGACGCCATCGCCTTGGCTTACCAAGCACAAGGCGTGCCCTGCCCGCTCAGGTTGCATACTCACTCTACGAGAGGTGTTGCATCCTCCTGGGCGCTGGCTCGTGGCGCCTCGCTGACAGACATTTGTAGAGCTGCGGGCTGGGCGACACCTAACACGTTCGCTAGATTCTGTAGCCTTTGTGTCGAGCCGGTCTCCTCCCGTGTTCTCACCTCAGGTCAGAGCCACAGAGAGGCATTGGCTTAGTGTCGGCTTGCTGAACTTACATGCGCTTATTGCTCCAAAGAGTCCCTACAAGGCAGACCCTGTTGAGTCCTCCGATCTCCCTTCGGCAGCCGGACGTGGCGGAGCGTCTGGTGCTATGCCTTTACTTCATTGTATCCTTGAGAACCGGATTTAGGCTGGGTTCCATATGTGTGACCCTACGGGGATCCCATGTGTTATTTCACGGTTGCTCCTAAATGAAGCCCGTGTCTTTCCCTCTGGGAGAACCCATCTCTCATCAGGTTGGAGTCACCCCAGTACTTCCATATGTAGTACAGCCCTACGGGGTTAGCCCATATGTACTTCTCCATATAACTCCTTCGGGGAAGGATGTGGCTTCCACAGCGTTCCTTTCCCAGCGAAAGGGTACACTTTTTCAGTGTTATTCAATAGTCTCACTGAATGGGTTTTGGGGAACAGCAGTGACCGACACTCTCTGTGTTAGCCCTGTCCCACCGTCCTTAGGCAAGTGGGTACAGGAGGCTTGCAACAGAGCACTGGAAGGGGGCAGCCCCTGTGGTGCTTTGGTAGGGATTCCTATTTGTCGGTCTGTCCGACGTATGTCGAATGTGACCATCTGAATGGGAACGTCTTGGTTACAAAGGTAACCCTCGTTCCCTGAAAGAGGGAATGCAGACATACGTCCCGTCGCCACAGTCGCTGTACCCCGCTGATGCTGCTGCCTAACCTGTTCGGCTCCTCAGTGAAAACCTGAAGATGCAACGCACATGCTGCTCATTAAATACCCGCGCTGCGAGGAGAGCAGCTGCTGCATATGATTGCAATGCCAATGTGCTTTGGCTCGTTTAGTTACACTTGAAGCAGATTGGCCTCTCTAGCTAGATTCCTATTCGTCGGTCTGTCCGACATATATCTCTGTTCCCTCCTTCAGGGAACGAGGGTTACCTTTGTAACCGAGACATTTTCCTGCAGCATACCCATTACATAGTATTACGTTTCTATTGTGAAAGCTTCGACACAATTTATATCAGTTTTTGGGATACCAAAAAATATTCGAAGTGACAAAGGTTCAAACCTCACTTCCAATCTCTTCCAGCAAGTACTGAAACAGCTGCGCATTAAGCATAATCAGTCTACAGTATATCATGCACAAAGCCAAGGTGCCTTGGAGATATTCCATCAGTCATTGAAGTCACTTCTCCATGCATACTGTGTGCAGCTGGATAGAGATTGGGAAGAAGGTTTACCGTGGATGATATTAGCTGCATGTGAGGTAATAATAATAATAATAATTCCTTACATTTATATAGCGCTTTTCTGGGTACTCAAAGCGCTTTACATATGGAAGAGGGAATCTCTTCAACCACCGGATAGATCATCCCGTTAGGTAGTGCAGGAAAGTACGGGCTTCAGTCCTAATGACTTGGTCTTTGGCCATAAAGTACGTGGATTGTTGTCTGCATTCCAAGATGTTGGTAAAGCTGCAGAGCCTCCAAAAAATTTGGCATCCTATGTTTTAGGTTTTAAAAACAAACTTATTCAGGCTAGGGAACAAGAAAAGGAAAATCTTTAAAAAATGTCAGGGCAATATGAAATGTTTGTATGACTGTATGGTCAAACACCGAGTGTTTGAATCAGGCGACCAAGTGCTTGTGTTACGGCCAATTGTATGTTCGCCTTTTGAAGCTAAGTTTGATGGCCCATTCGTTGTAAAGCAGAAGCGATGAAAATTATGTAGTTACCATGCCATGCCAAAGAAAGTCTGTTAAACGATGCCATGTGAATGTATTAAAGCCTTATTACAAGAATGAAATTAAATTTGGGTAAAGCCCAACATCTTTGCACCCGGCACTTTCTGTTGTTTCTGTTAGTGTGGGTAATTGGAGTTGATTGCGTGCTTCGTGGTCGATTAAAGAATTCTGAGTCTTTGCGGAACTTGAACTTCATTCTCCGTCACTTATCTCCTATAAGATGAGAGGGAGAGGGAAATTCGATATATGCAGGACCACAATATTGCTGTTCCTTCGTTCTCTGATTGGGCGTCTCCATGTATTTTGGTGGGAAAATCAGACGGTATCGTTTGATTTTATACAGATTTTCGTAAAGTAAAAAGCTTAACCAAACCAGATTGCTTTCCGTTGCCTCACGTCGAGGATTGTGTACATCAGGTGGGGTCTGCCCCACCAAGTTTGTCAGCAAGTTTGACTTGCTGAAGGGCTATTGGCAGGTTCCTTTAACCAAGAGAGCTCAGGAAATATCATCTTTTGTTACTCCGTCATGAGTTTTGGCCTACGAAATGCTCCCGCTACTTTTCAGTGCCTTATGAATTGAGTGTTGTCTGGTCTTGAGGATTGTGCCGTCTATTTGGACGATTTAGTTGTTTTTAGTGACAGTTGGTATTTTCATTTAAAATGACTTCATTTAGTGTTGAAACGCTTTTCTGAAGCGCAACTTACGGTGAACTTACCAAAATGTGAGTTCGCCAAGGCGACCGTGACTTATCTCGGTAAAGTGGTAGGAAATGGTGAAGTGCGTCCGGTACAGGCTAAGGTGCAGGCCATTAAAAATGTTCTTCCTCTGATGACAAAAAAAGGGCTAATGAGATTCTTGGGGTTGGTGGGCTATTATCGCTCTTTTTGTCGTAACTTTTCTACTGTAGTGGCCCCACTTACGGACTTATTGAAGGGTAAGACAAAATTTATTTGGTCTTCTAGCTGCTGTGAAACTGCTTTTGAAAATGTCAAATCCCTGCTTTGATCCTCACCATTACTTCTGGCTCCACGTTTTGATGAACCTTTTACGTTGCACGTCGATGCTAGTAACGTGGGAGTTGTATGTAAGTAAAATAATGGCATATGTTTTTGAAACAAAAAGCATCTTGAATTGCTCTACTTGAAAAAAATATGCATTGCATTAACCGTGCTTGTATTTTAATGGATTGTATTTTTAGGGCTTGCATTTTTATGGGCTGAAATTCAACATGGTTGTATATTTAAGCTCTGAATATATTTAAATTCAAAACATTTCACACACATTTTCATTGTAAAAATTCAACAATCCATATTCACCTTTCAGATTTCACTTCCAAAATATTCATTCTGTTTAAAAATACAACATATAATATTCAGCAGGCAATTTTTGGTCCATTTTACTTCACGTCCACAAATTCAGTGGTTCAAATTTCAACATTTCACATCCGGGAACTACAGGAATAGCAATAGAGTACCGAGCATAATCTCCATCTGCTGTTAGTCGACCTCACCAGCAGGTGGTACAAGCTCGTGTTGATGAAGAGCAGAGCAACAGTTAGAGCAAGACATTCATTTCATTCATTAAAACAGATTTACATTCATGGAGCAAGCGGTAAGTGTATGTGTGATGATTATCAGGGCCAGTATATATGCAGAAAAGCTGATAAAGACACAAAAGTTGTGTTTACATTTAATTTAATGTCTTCACTGTTACTTTCCCTGTGTAGCCTACATGTAAGCAGCTTTCTCTACAGTGAACGAGATTATAACGTTATTCCCCGATGCTGATGTACAGTTCAAACATTAAAACTGAGGTAGACATATAACTTTCCTTAACTTCATATCGCGGCTGTACTGCAGTACTGGGGTTTCCCTTAATATGTCATACTCCAGGATTCCCCTGCCATCGGGACATATAGAACGCTTAACTTGTCTTTATAGACTAAATACAGTGATATAAAAGACCACCACACTCGCACATATACTATACTATATAGGCTACAGGCAAGCAGGTTGTCTCAGAATATGAACGTAATGCGCAAAGTTTGACGCTAAGTGTTTCCTAGTGAAATACTAGCATAATGGCTTGACATTGGACTGTCGATATTAGCAAATTTAGGGACCATCTCTAAAGTTACATACGACATTGGTGTACACATTTCTAACTTCAATATCATTTGAAGATAATGACTAACAGTCATAAAATGTGATGTGCTTGTGTAGGTGTCAGGCATGATTCACACCTTTTAGATTTGTTATATTTAATAAAATAAACAAATAAAAAAATTGCTAATTTTTTACTGCTGCATGAGCTTATATTTTAATATCAACAATCTAAAATGATGGTATATGGTAGATTTTTGATATTAAATAAAATAAACTGTGAAATCATGTGTAAATATTACTATTTTTCACTACAACATGAGTTCATATTTATTATCAACAGTCTAAAAGTTGTGCATCACACCTACATGAACACTTTGCAGACTGTAATTCATTCTCTTCAAATACTATAGAGCTTTAAATTATGATATATTTTGTGTATGAGCATACAGTAGGCTAAGTGAAATATATAACGATATTTACATCCCACATAGCACACGTACGTCGGGCCGATGTTGTCTCGATGGACAAAGTTCCATCGCCGGGACGTAGCTCACGGAGCGTTTGCTCATCGGGAAAATGTCGCCGAGACGTCGGCCTCTGATCGCGAATGCTCTCTGGCCGATGTGTGGACGATCCAAATCTGTAAATACTGGCCGCTGTGCAGGGGCTTTCTAGGGCCTTTATTTATTTAGGCTGAACCTTTCAGGCTACACCCAGATAGCACACTGACACAGAATCAACCTAGAATCGATGTTTCTCACGACATCAAAGACCAATGTCAGACACGCCATTCAAAACTAACGGGAAATCGACGCGGATCGTTTGCTTACCTTATGCTGAAACGATGTTGATTTCAGTTGGGCTTAAGTTTTACACAGTTAACACATTTTCGTTTTTGAAAATCTCAAATACTTAATATTAATAGATAAATGAGCATGTTTATATAATAATCACACATCACATTCAGTTAACATTGTTTTAATATTTACAAAATACAGTTACAGATAGCCTGCATGTTTAAGGCATACATCCTCCTATATACAACCCGTCAATGTGACTAACAGAGAAGGCATTTACATTCAGATACACGCAGAGGTATACAGAAAATTACAGGCTAAACAGTCTCAAGTTAAAAAATTAAAAGCAATATTTACTCATGAACAAAACTGGTCATGTTCTTTTGTACCAAACATGTTATTTTTATTGGAGCACTAAAGGAGATGTGAGGCAGAACATCAAGAGACTGACAGCCTCAGTCACAATTCCCTATCAGTTTCTTTTCTAATTGTGACGGAGACTAAGTGACTCTCTCCTTTTGTGTTCCACAAAAAATAAAGACATATGGGTGAGTAGATGATTTATAAAGAAATCTTACCCTTGAAAATGGAGGACAGAAGAACATAACAGATGAATTGGTTTTCCTTTGAAATTAAAATGTAAGTTCCTCACTCTTGTATTATCAGGAATGTAAACTCCTTGGGTGAAAAAGGTGACAAAGATGTAACCCACAATTTCAATAGCATAGACAAAACTATTTTTAATTACTCTTTAAAAAATACATATTATGGGCCAAAAAATAGGTTTAACCCACACTGAAAAGTCATGAAATGCCTATGAGAAGGATGCAATACTAGAAAAACCGGAAAATTAAAGTATGACCATTGGACGAGAAATACTGATTGGGTCAGCAGAGTCCAGCCAATCCCTCGTTAACAACTAAATATCACTTGTTTAGATATTGATTATACACAAAATGAATAGTTGTTAATAAGATAGATGTGGTTTGCCATTGGTAAAATGAGAATCAGAATATTGTCTCAAATTATGCATGTGCTGTATAATATATAGTATTATTGTAGCAAAACTGAGCACCTGTGACAGTGGAATTTGTACAGAATATTTCAGTAGTCACTGAGAAAATGTATTAGGATTTGCAAACTTGTAGTTTTCTTTTCTCTCTCACAAACACAACACAGTTAAATTTGTACTAATCTTATTCTACGAATTAAAATTATTAAACTCATAGGCTCAAATTTTTGCTGATCATTCAAATAAATGACCTGTAATGAAAAAATCCCATCATCCATAAAAATGGCTTCTATCCCTCTCTAACAGCCTTAAATATTAATTGTAAAATAGTAGCATTTATAATAAATAATTGGCTATTTTTCATTTCTTGCCGAAACCATAATTCTACAGTGCAAGGCAATTTCGGGGTGGTGCTGTGTTGATTACTGATTGATTAATAACGACAAGAACATGTTTTTCACTGGATAGAGCATGTGTTTGAGTGGGGTGTCACATACTGATATGTCATATGTGAGATCTCGCATATCAGTTCACAAATAAAATCTGTCCATGACTTCACACTTTTGATACAGGTGTGCCGCAACTGCAGAATAAAGGTGCGGTCACACTACGCTTTTCATTCCATTGACCTCCATTCATACGCACACAAATGCAGGAGACCAGAAACGCAAGCTCATGCAAAAAGTTTGGTTTGGAACTCTGACCTGCGAATTCACATCACACGACTATGTGTAAAGAGTACAAATTCGCTACATGTAGGTGTGACCTCTTGGCTAAATTAAAAAAAAAAAATGAGTAGACTGTATATTTTTATATTTTGAATATACTATTTGTTAATTCATGTTTATAAAAAGACTCTGCAGACGTCATATCACGCCAGTTACAGTGTCTGAAGAAATTTTGCACGCTCAAAGTCGTGTGTCCGCAGCTTAAATGTGAGCATATGAATATCTTAATTTCTGTTTCGAAGAATAGGACTTGTGCACCACCAGAAAAGAATTTGAAAAGGTTTAACTGTTGTGTTTGTAAGAGAGAGAAAAGTTTGCAACTTCTAAAAAACATTGTGTGATTATTCTTTACAACTAGAAATCCCAGTGTCACAGGTGCTCAGTTTTGCTATAGTAATACCCTCTCAGAACATGGTAGTAATCAGCCATCCATGCAAAAGCAGAGGTCGGTGTGGTGTACTGTTGGTACATCTGTCCAGGCCAAGATCTGATGTCTTCATGCCTTCAGCTGGGGATCCCAGAGACCCTGCAATAAAAATAGTAGAGTTCAAAATCCATTGTACATGCCCATTACAAAGTATCACATGGTAACATAAATCAACATTCCAGGTTCAATTTAACTTTAGCTCAATAGACGATATTTGTAGCATAATATCGCCCAAAAGAAACAGTTTTGACTTGCACTCTGAATATTCCTTTAATATGGCATTTTGTGAGAGGCCTTGTCACATTTTCTTCTATAAGTAATTTTTATTCAAAATTAATGATTAATATAAAATATAAAGAATTCATGCATTTACAAACCTCATTTGGATAAATATGATGGTTTACACAGGAAAGCCTGTCAGTTATGGGCTGTAACGAAAAAGAGAAGACACATAACATATATACCTATCAAAATAGACTAATACAGATAGACTAATACAGTCTCTTGATCTGGGTAGTGGCAGCTATTGGGGAAACTCACCATCTTCATGGCATCAAGGCCTTTGTCCTGAAGAATCTCAGCGCCAAACACTGGGGATCACATCTCATCTGGAAACAAGAGCACAGCCATAATTGTAAGAACTCTAATGACATCTTTACCCCCTGATATTGTATTGGTGATTCAATTCATACATTTTAGAGGCTGAGTATGAGCAGTGTGTAAGCTGACCAGATTTATGTGAAAAATAACTTAAATGCCTAAAGTTGTTGACCCCCTGAACCAGTCAGCATTTAAAGTATTTAAGTATTTGGTAACACTTTACAATAAGGTCCATTAGTTAACCTTAGATACTAATACATTATTAAAATTTTGTTAACATTAGTTAATGCACTGTGAACAAACAATGAACAACTGTATTTTCATTAACTAACATTAACGAAGATTAGTAAATACAGCAACAAATGTATTGCTCATAGTTTGTTCATGTTAGTTAATAATTAACTAATGTTTAACTAATGAAACTTCTTGTAAAGTGTTACCAAATATTTAGTAAAACGTATTTAAGAATGTATCAGTAAAAAATACATACAAATAAATAACTCAAAAAAGACCTAGAGAAAATATATTAATGACCATAACATCCTGTTATCATAATAGTTTATCATAAATACAAACAATATAACATTTGTCACCTAATCTCATTTCGCTGATTATTTTACCCTAAAGGCTTTTCACAGACACTCTGACTGAAACAACCAGGGGTTAAAGGGTTAGTACACCCAAAAATGAAAATTCTGTCATTTATTACTCACCCTCATGCCGTTCCACACCTGTAAGACCTTCCTTAACCTTCGGAACACAAATTGAGATATTTTTGTTGAAATCCGATAGCCAGCAATGACATTTCCTCTCTCAAGATCCATTAATGTACTAAAAACATATTTAAATCAGTTCATGTGAGTACAGTGGTTCAATATTAATATTATAAAGCGACGAGAATATTTTTGGTGCGCCAAAAAAAACAATAAAATAACGTGATGGCCGATTTCAAAACACTGCTTCAGGAAGCATCGAAGCGTTATGAATCAGCGTATCGAATCATGATTCAGATCGCGTGTCAAACTGCCAACGGCTGAAATAACGCTCCGAACAGCAGATTCGATACACTGTGCTCATTGTGCTCCAATGCTTCATGAAGCAGTGTTTTGAAATTGGCCATCGCTAAATAAGTCATTATTTTGTTTGTTTTTTTGGCGCACCAAAAATATTCTTGTCGCTTTATAATATTAATATTGAACCACTGTACTCACATGAACTGATTTAAATATGTTTTTAGTACCTTTATAGATCTTGAGAGAGGAAATGTCATTGCTCCCTATGAAGGCCTCACGGAGCCATCGGATTTCAACTAAAACATCTATAATACCATGAAAGATCATTTCATTTCGTTTCATTTGATTTTCGCGCTTCCTGTAAGGGATGTCAGTACAGCAGTTTAAATAAATTAGCTCACTTCCAATTACCCATTGACAAATTACCAACAAAACCTTAACAAAACTATCAAAGCCTCTCTTCTGAACATAAAGATGTGATTAAAAACGCAAACTTTCATAAGAGCTCAGTATATTAGCCAAACAGTTCTGAAAACGGTTATGCTAACGGACTTTTTCGAAAAAAATAAACTATTTCAATAAAGTAAATATTCGACAGAAGCGTGTCAATTACAGGTAAGAAACGTATCCAGAACAGTTTTATATCATTTATGTGATTTTGAGGACTAAACTCACCCGAAAGCAGAGAAAGCAACAGCGACAGACGGAGATTTTGCAGCTTGTCCGTTACTGCTGTGCCGCCCGTTACCATGGTAACTACTCCAGTGTTTGAATGTTCAAAACGCGCGCGCCCATTAAAACACGTCAAAGTCACGCAGCATTTACATAAATAAATATCTACCATTACCGGTTTATGACCTGATCCGTTTATTTTGCGGAGGACGAGATATGTTCAGATAATTTGGCTACTTACAAAAACTTTTCTGAGCTAAACAAGCTGGGCTGACCTAGCATTCCGCTGCTCATCTGGCCCTTCGCCTCCGAGAAATTGTGATTACAAACTGCCTGTAGTAAACCGAGTGCCTTAGTAACTTTTAAGTGTCACAGAATTAACAAAAGATTTTTCTAATTCACTTAAAGTGAAAACTTACCTGGAAACCACAGATGTCGCCGGAGTCGCCATTTCTCTCGTCGGTTGCAGAGATGAATGGTCACGCGCAAACAGATAAGCGCGGCATCGGCCTGCAGTCGTGATCCGACCCAAAGCCGACGAGCTGGAAATAGAGCACTGACTGAAGACACGCGCCTATGCCTGGCCGATCCTTATTAGATGTTACAGATATGAGGCCGACGTTCCGCTCTGGGGCCGACGTCGGCCACATGTATGTGTGCTATCTGGGATATGACTTGACAGTTTATTTTATTCAATATCAAGAATCTAAAAGGTGTGCATCATACCTGAAACTGACATGAACACTTTACAGTTGGTTTTATGACTGTAAATAATTCTCTTCAAATGCTATTGAAATTAGAAATGTTGTGTGTAACTTTAGAGACAGTCCCTAAATTTGTGAATATCGACCGTCCAATATCAAGACAACTTTATGCCAGTATTTCACTGGGAAATGCTTAGCGTCAAACTTTGCACGTTATGTCCATATTACGTCCATAGTCAACCTGCTTGCCTGTAGCCTATAGATTACATTCTCAATAATGTGCGAGTTTGGTGTTCTTTTATATCACTGTATTTAGTCTAAAAGATAAGTTTAGCGTTATATATGTCCCGACAGCAGGGGAATCCTGGAGTATGACGTATTGAGGGAAACCCCAGTACTGCAGCACAGTGCCGCAATATAAAGTTAAGGAAAGTTATATGTCTACCTCAGATTTAACGTTTGAACTGTACATCAGCATCGGGAATAACATTATAATCTTGTTCACTGTAGAGAAAGCTGCTTACATGTAGGCTACACAGGAAAAAGTAACAGTGAAGACATTGAATTAAATGTAAACACAAATTTTGTGTCTTTATCAGCTTTTATGCATATATACTGTACTTGATAATAATCAGACATGCACTTACCGCTTGCTCTGTTACTGTAAATCCGTTTTAATGAATGAAATGAATGTCTTGCTCTAACTGTTGCCCTGCTCTTTATCAACTGTTGCTCTGCTTGCACCACCTGCTGGTGAGGTCTACTAACAGCAGATGGAGATTATGCTTGGTATTCTACTGCTATTTCTGCAATTCCCGGATGTGAAATGTTGAAATTTGAACCACTGAATTTGTGGACGCGAAATAAAATGGACCAAAAATTGCCTGCTGAATATTATAGGTTGTATTTTTAAACAAAATGAATATTTTTGAAGTGATATCTGAAAGGTGAATATGGTTTATTGCATTTTTAACAATGAAAGTGTTGTGTGAAATTTTTTGAATTGAAATATTCACAGCTTAAATATACAACCATGTTGAATTTCAGCCCATAAAAATGCAAGCCCTAAAAATACAATGCATTAAAATACAAGCACGTTTAATGCAATGCATATTTTTTTCAAGTAGTGCAATTCAAGATGCTTTTTGTTTCAAAAACATATGGCATTATTACTTCCATAGAGCTGGAGCTGTTCTTCAGCAGTGTGATGCAGATGGGGTAGATCATCCCGTTCATCCCATCAATGTCCATCAGTGGCATTATTCTGTTGTTGAAAAGTAAGCGTTAGCCCTTATTTGGGCACTGCAGCATGCTGGTTGCTGCAGCATTTGCTGTTTATGTCAATTCAAGTGCACCTATTGTGATATACACTGATCATAATCCACTGACTTTTTTGAATTCTTTACAGTGTCTGAATCAGTGGTCTCTGTTTCTGCAGTCCTTCTGCCTGGATATTCGACATATTCGGGGGGTCAGAGAACATCGTAGCTGATGCGCTGTCTCGCTTTCCAGATGTGCAGTAACTTAGTTGGCGTCAACTCTTTTGGCAGTGTTAGGGGCTGTTTTTGGTCCTGAAATGGTGTTTCATTTGACTGTTTGTTTGGATGTTTTGTTACTGGGTTCTTTGTGGGATCCCCTGTCTCAATGGGGAGGGGTGTGACGACCCCTGCTGTCTCTTTTCGGAAACGCAGTTCGTTTGCGAATTACTTCATTTGGCCGTAAATTGGAGGCATCTGTTCTTGGTTAGTCGCTCCTGTAAAAGAGACCTTCAACTGAGCCAAAAGGAGGACTCGGGTGTTGGATTTGGCGTTTGCTTTGTGTTTTGATTCTTTTCACATTTACACTTCAACACTATATTACATATTCAGCCATGCACCCTTCATTACACACTGATATTACTGACCATTTCAGAGACACTGTTATTGTTATTTTTATTTGTTTCTTCCTTATTATTTAGTGTTCCTTTTTCTGTAGTTAATAAAGTGTTTCTTTGAGCCTTAACCTTTGGTTTGCGTGCGTCCCTTGCAAACCTTTGGTTGTGTGGTCCAAAGCACTATCACCAATTTGGCTACCAAGCTCCTCAAGTAGCTCCGTTATCTGCAAAAAAGAATCATCATTGATTGGGGCAGGTGTGAAAAATGAAACACCAGAGTTTACTTTTCCCCCCATTTGTGAAAGGTTAAAATTGAGATCGCCAATCTGATCATTACATCTCACAACACCATCTGGGCTGATGAAACCTCTACCCCTCCCCAAGACCCCAAGACTGGTGTAGACATGTTCTACATCTTACTGTCTGTACTTATCACCTGTATATAACAAAATAAATTGATTCAATATCTTAATGATTCAATGTCTGATTCAAAAGTCAATGTCTTAATGATGTAAAAGAAACTGAACATTACTGAAATGAGGAAACTTCATTAGCTGATGCTGGAAGGCAGGACTCGATCCCCGGCTTGACACCTGGCAATGACTGCAGCTGGCTTGTTGAATCCAGGGAGGTCATGGCAACAGTTCCACGTAGACGGACACCCGAGATTGGCTGCAGCTGATCAGTTGTATCCAAGATAGTCATGGCACCAGTTTTATGTAGCAGATCTGATTCTGTACAGAATTTCACTCTGGAGACAGCAGGACAGCTTCAAAATGGCTTCATTTATTGATCTGAAACACATGGGACAGTTCCAACTCTCTGAATGAGGCGAAACGGTCAATGTAAGCTTTTAAAGCTCTGACTGGGCAGAGTAAGTTCAACTCCTGATCGTCCTGAGAAGGAGGAAGCGTGGAGATAGTAATCACCTGCACTCTGAATGGAGTGGAGAGAACTTTGGGAACATAACCATGCCTTGGCTTTAGGACAACCTTGGAGTCATTGGGCCCGAATTCAAGGCAGGAGGGGCTCACGGAGAGCGCCTGTAATGGTTTAAAAGTGTTATAATTCATCAAACTTTGTTTCTTACTTTGGTTAAGAAAAACCAGGTGCAGAAAGACTGGGTAAGAGATGATCCATTGTTTCATTATGGGGGAGGGGTTGGAAGTATATATAAAATTTATGCAGAATGGAAATTGCGACTCTTTTACACAGCATTTAATATTGGTGTTTATCGAACATTATTATCACATTACTTTCTTGTTTAATTACTTACTTTCTTTAATTAATTACTTTCTTGTACTGCATGTGTTTGTTTAGAAGAATGTTTTATGTTCTTTTGTGTTGCTGATGTGGTATACCCCTCTCTTCGATCAATGGTATATTCCCCTGGTGCCGCACTCTTCAGTCTGCATGAAACATTCTGAAGAGAGGTATGTGTCTCTGTTAATGGACAACTCGAACATGTTCCTAGAGCATATTAAATAGAAGTTACAATGAAATCAGAACAAAATATTTTGGTAATACCGTTGTTGACCCTGTTATGTGTAAAATTAGAAGTTGTACATGTTTAATACTTTGCATAAACTGTATTGCTTTAAACGTGCGATTGTGTCATATTTCTATGAACGGTACAACATCTGAAATATCAGTTTATGTCCTATGTTCATTCTCAGGAGTATGAGGATGTTTATTAATGTTCATCTCATTTCATTTCATTTTGATGACACAAGTGGTTAATTCCTTGCTGCACAAAGTGAAATGCACGCCAGTAATTGGCGGTGCATTTTGGGTAATGTAGTTCATGACTCAAAGTATGTTATATGTGTTAAGGAGTAGAAACTGAAACTGTGAATTGTTACTTTAATATTGTAAGTTGCCTGCATATTAGAAAAATGGGGCAATGTACTAACTAAATGATGTTTTATTAACGTAGTTCGGGAGGAACCAGTCAAATAAGCTACCCAATTATCACGTCATCTCAACCAGCTGTCAACAATCTGTAATCAACATATCTACCCAATCAGCATGAGTACAGGCCTATATATAATCACAGTCAAACTCACCTAAGGATCCTTGACAGTTTTCAGAATCCCTCCACCACCCCGTCTCCTCACACTCACTGGGTTACTTCCTAACCTGAATCTCTGTGTTCGGGCAAATTACCGAGCTCGGAGCCCTCTCCCTGGACAGCACGCCAAATATGTTTACCAATTAATTTATCTGACTTATTTGTAAGTGTGAACTCGTGAAATTATGTATTTGCAGATTGTGAAACCAGAACAGATAATTGTTGTAACACTGTCCCATTTCATGCTTGCAGGTATGAGTTATTGTTCATTTTATTATTGTTTTATTGATTTTCAGTAGTCATAAATCATATTAATTCTATATATATATATTTTTAAAAAAATGTGCCTTTGGTGTAATGCATTTTATTGAGTGGAACAATTTATACTGTAAAGGAACAATTTAAGATACTGTAAAGAAAACAACTTGTAATACAAGTCTGCATGAAACATTCTGAAAAGAGATTGTGAAACCAGAACAGATAATTGTTGTAACACTGTCCCATTTCATGCTTGCAGTAAACACCCAAGAAAAGGCATTACTGGTGTTTGTCCTCATTTGGGGTTGATCCTGTGGTGCATCCAGTACTCGGCTACACGCCTGCAAGTCTCCCACTCATTTGACTGATGCTAAAGCTAATAGCAGAGCAGTTTTGAGTGACAGAGGATGAATGTCAGCAGATTGCAATGGCTCAAAGGTAGGGCCCTTAACCCTTTAAAACCGGATGTGTCGTCGGCGACACATCCAACCAAGCTGTATTCATGTTACCGTAACTCTTGAACCGTTTGCGCCATCGTAGTAATTCAAATTGCTACAGATAGTAGACAACATGAGCTTTTCGGCAATATAAGGGTTATTACGGTAATTTCGTGCCTTCCGTCAGCAAATGGCAGCCGCTTTCGGGGAGAGCGGGTGGAAGGAGGATTTGAACATAGAGATATGGAGCGCGGCAGTTTAGGGAGTTTTGGATCGCTTAAATAATCGAACAAACAAACAAAAAAATGGCGAAGGAGTACACAGTCAATTGGGACGATTTTTTATAAGACTTGGGAGCAGGCTAAGTGAGACTCGCATTTCGCATTTGGTGTGTGCATCTGTATAACGTGTCCGTGCGGTAAATGTATGCGTGCTGATGCGTGCATATGTAGTATATGTATGCGTGTATGAAAAAAAATTCTCCTGAATGAAAACTGTGCAACCAAGTGTCACAAAATGACTTGTATATATGTAATATAGTTGAATTTTCAAGTTTGAAGTGTTAGATTCTTTCGATCATAATTTTTCTCTTTTTTTTCTAAATAAAAATCAGAAAATTTATTATTATTATTTTTAAATAATTAATTATTTTATAATAATTATTATATAATAATTATTTTTTTTCTATTTAAATTCTGTTTACAAACTCACCATATACATTAATGGTCAATAACTGTAATTTATTGAAAGCCAGTTGTTTTCTGAAAAAAAATGACACCTTGCACTTGAAGATAGCACATTGTTAGAGAATTTTATAATTTAAAAAAACATAATATGTGAAAACGGGCTATTTTAGCTTTAGGTTCTAAAGGGTTAAGGCCCCTCAGAACCATGGACAGGTCCCAGGTAGGGACAGTGAAGGGGCGAGGCGGGTTCAGCCTCCTAGATCCCTTCAAAAATGGACAACAAGGTTGTTTCTGCCCACTGACTGTCCGGCTATAGGAGCATGAAAGGCTGCTATAGCTGCAACATAGACCTTAAGAGTGGAGGGTGTACGACCCTTATCCAACAACTCTTGAAGGAAGGATAATATCAAGGATATGTCACATGCATATGGTCTTCGTCATGGGCTGTGCACCAAGCGGAGAAGACTGACCATTTAAGGGCGTAGAAGCGTCTCGTAGATGGGGCTCTAGCCTGTGAAATAGTGACATTCTCAGGGAGGTCTACAGGCTCCCTTCGAGAGGCCATAGATGCAGAGCCCACAGCTCGGGCTGGGGGTGCCAAATCATTCTGTTCGCCTGAGAAAGGAGGTACCGTCTCAGGGGAATCGGCCACGGCGCTGCAATGAGCAGCTGAGAAATCTCCGAGAGCCAGTGTTGGTTCCTCCAGATTGGGGCCACTAGGAAGACCTTGTGTTTGTGTTCCCTGACTCGTCTGATGACTTGGGGGATCAGAGTGATCGGGGGAAAGGCATAAAGAAGAAGGCTGGGTCAATCATGGGCCAGCGCATCCCTGTTTCTCGAAAAATAGATTGGGCAATGACAATTGTCTTCGGAGGCAAAGAGGTCGACCTCTGCCCTCCTGAAGGTTTCCCAAATTTTTAGCACTGTTTGGGGGTGGAGCATCCACTCCTCTGAGGAGACATTACTCCGTGACAGCACGTCCGCCCCCTTGTTCAATAAGCCCCGCACATGCGTCGCTTTCAGCAAAAGCAGATTGCCCACAGCCCTTTCAGGGGGCCAGGGCTGTGTCACAAGCCTGGTTCACCCTGATGCATAAGCACCCGAGGCGCCAGGCGTGGGATGGAACTTGGGGTTTCAGCCAGAACTGTAGGGGTAACATGTGAAGCAGACCCAGCTGTAGTACTGGCGATGCAGAGGCCATGGGGCCTAGCATCCTCTGAAAACTTCGGCAGAGAAGTTACAACTGTAAAGGTTGCCACAAGCTGCTGTATGGCCAGAACTCGTTCTGGCGAGACCACTGCCCTCATTTGGGTTGAGTTGAAAATTGTTCCCAGGAATGAAATCTGTTGGCTGGGAAGCAATGAGCTCTTGGCAAAATTGACCCTGAGCCCCAGGCACTCTAGGTGGCTGAAGAGGAGGGATCTGTGTGACACTAGCTCGGCCTCCGACTGGGTTAAGATGAGCCAGTTGTCGAGGTAGTTCAATATGCAGATTCCCATCTGTCTCAGAGGGGAAAGAGCCGTGTCCATACACTTCGTAAAGGTACGAGGAGCTAGCAACAGACCGAACAGAAGGACCGTGTATTGATATGCCACTCTCGAAGGAGAACCTCAAGAAGCGCCTGTGATGGAGGGCTATCCGGATGTGAAAGTAAGCGTCCTTCAGATCCAGAGAAAAGAACCAGTCCCCTGGGCGTATTTGCGAGAGGATCTGTTTCAAAGTAATCATTCTAAATGAGCGCTTTTATTAGGGTGCGGTTCAGATGTCTGTGGTCGAGGATGGGTCTGAGACCACCATACTTCTTTGGGACGAGGAAGTAACGGCTGTAGAAGCCTGACTCGCTCTGGGCTGGAGGAACCACTTCTATGGCTCTTTTTGCCAGTATAGTGCTCATCTCGGAGTATAGGACATGTGCGTCCTCGTTCTCCACGGAGGTGGGGACCACACCGTTGAATAGCGGGGGTCTCTGAACAAATCTGTACAGATTCGTGAGGTACAGACCAGTGAGAGCTCGCTTAGTCCTGTTCACTTGGCCCTGTAAGCTTTTTTTTCTCATCTCAGCTTGAGAGAAAGAGAACAGTGGAAAACGAGGGAAGGAGCCGCTTTCTAGAAAAAGCAGTCCGTGAACGCAGCGAGGCGAAACTCGTGCTCTCATAGTGAGAGTGCTTGTCCTCAATGAACGCAGCTTATGGAGGCGGAGCCGGCAAGCGACGCTCTCAGAGGTTCAGCGTTTTACAACAAACACCAGAGAAATATGCTTTTTCAGAGTGAATATTTTCCACAAGTCTCACCTGAGTCAGGGGAGAACGTCATGTCATATTCATCTGAGCACTGTCAGCATTGAGCTCGCTCTCGCGCTCTCGTAGTGAGAGCGCTTGTCCTCAATGAACGTGGCTTGCGGGGGCGGAGCCAGCAAGCGAAACGCTCAGAGGTTCGGCATTTTATAACAAACGCCAGAGAAATATGCTCTTTTAGTTTGAATATATTCCATGAGTCTCACCTGAGTCAGGGGAGAACGTCATGTCATATTCATCTGAGTGCTGTCAGCATTGAACTCGCTCTCGTGCTCTCGTAGTGAGAGCGCTCATCCTCAATGAACATGGCTTGCGGGGGCGGAGCCGGCAAATGACTCAGAGGATTGGCATTTTGAAACAAATGCCAGTGAGAATATGCTATTTTAAAAAAAAAAAAGCTCTGTATGCTCTCCTGACGGAAGGCGGCAGGGGATGAGCTGAAACAGGCGCTCTCGGATGCTGAAGGCAGCTCATGAGCGGCGTGCTGATCATGCCGCTTGTTGATCAAGCTTGCAGAGTGACAATCAACTCAAGCAGAGTAGGCACCAAACTTATATTTACCAACCCGCGCAGGGGAAGTACTGACAAAAGCGCTCTTGGCGCTGCAGGCGGCTCGTGAGCGAAGCGCTGATCGGGCTGCTTGAGAGAGGCGTGAAGATCAGAGCTGCTTGAGAGCGGCGAGCTGATCCGGCTGCTGCAGAGCGGTGTGCTGGTCAGCTTGCAGGAAGCGGCGAGAGAGAGGTTGCTGAGTCAGCTTCTTCCAGCTGCTTGTTGGCGAAGGGCAACTTCAAGTCTCGTAGTTCCAGCGAAGAGATGTGATTGTTGTCACTGAAGGAGAATGAATCAGAGATCCTATGCGAGACGCCCGCTTATATAGCCAGATGCCCCTCCCATTTTGGCGGGCTCGGGCGGGCTTCTCCACAATAGGCTGCGCTGTCATTGGTTTGTTTTATTATAACTGCCTGAACCAATGGCCGTGCAGTTCCACTGCGTGATTGAAAAAGGCTTCAGAAATCGGAGAAGAAGGAGTTTTCCCCATAGCGTCTAGCTAAACACAGATGCAGTACGAGTGTAGTATCGAAAGGGAACATTGCATAATTGTGATAAATGACAAGCGCTGAGCGCGTCTGTCTCGCCAAAGCGTGAAAGCATAGTTTGAATCTGGCAGTTATGTGACGTCACTGAACGTTCTAAATCACATTAAAAAATCTCATATGTGGGACCATATCGCTCAAAAGGTTAATACTTTTAAACATACCAATAGTGTCTGGAAGAAGAGAGGGGAAAATGTGCGTCTTGCCACGCCAGCGTCCATTTGCGGTCTGAGGCTGACGTAACTCACACATTCCCTAAAAGCATAGACGGGTTTCTGTGCAACGTCGCAACTAGCGGGCAGAAAGCAGCACTTTTTACGGCATATCTAGCAGAAACAGAGATGACATGGAGCTGTTGTGGTGTAAACTGCACTAACCGCCAGAAAGATGGATTTAAAATGTTCAATATTCCGAGGAGATCACATGCCTTTGCTAAAAACAGAAGGAGATTATGTTATATTATATTATATTATATTATATTAATTATTATATTATTATTATTTTTATTATTATATGAATTATTATACTATATTATTATATTGTTATATATAATATATTATATATTATATTATTATATATAAAGAGATTATTATATATAAGTGTGTATATTGGGCCATATGATTGCTGGCCACTTGGACATATCTGTGATCCATTCGTGGTATGAAATAGTGTAGGGGTCTGGTAATGTCTCACCATTACTGAGAGTTAATTTCTTAATATAATCAGCGGAGTCCGTGCTACCTAGGCTTCCAAAGTAATTGATGCTAGCCATTTCCTCACTGTCACACACCTAGCTAGCTGTCACACGTCTCATGTCTTATACAGTATGTTTACAGTATTAAATTTCTTTCAAATGTGGTGGGTCGTGACGTAGCCTTGTCATAAACATTTAAGATAGAAAGGCTCAACAACCAACAAAACCTGGTAAGTTCATAAATTCATAGGGTTTGTCAGGTTTTTATGATTAGCAAACTTAGTTCATTCAGAGACCTGACTAATGTTATAACTTAGCCTACTAGTCAACTGTTGTTATCTTACGTTTCACATAATGTTATATTAATATGCAAATGAAACACAAACAAACAGATCCAACTCTGAAATGGCAGTTTATTATTGAGTCAAAAAGAATTTACAAACAATGTGAAATCTACATTAATTACGTTTGATTAACGTTACAATTTTCTACAGGTGTTATGCCGAGTTCTGCATAACGTTACATGCAAGAATTGCTTGCATCTCCAAGTACTATATTCTTTGTGGGGTTCATTAATAATTATGATAATTAATTTCGGCAGAACAGATGTTGTAGGCTACATGCAGAGGTTTGCATCAACCTCTTTTCTCATCTGTTACCTCCCGTGAGGTGCATGCAGAACTCAGCATAACACCTGTTAGCGGTTTTGCCCCCCTGAATGTGCGTGCATCCAGTATTGTTTGTATACAAGAAACCCGTCTATAGCACGCAACACATCCCACTTGAACAAAACACCATAATTAATTAAAACACCATAATTCCTCCTCCCAATAACATTGCATGATCAGTGTACGAATGTAATACTTAATGAAATTAAATGACTTTAACTCCATAGAAAAATAGTTTTGGGAATTTAATCATACAAAAATAAAATACAATTAATATTTCACTCTTCTCAACAGGCTACACAGGTAAAAAAAAAAAAGACTCTTGATTTTTCTCATAACTAGAATAAGCCATTTGGCGTGGTAGCTCAGGCATACATATGCCCTGTCCAAATACCCACACTTGCGGTCTTGGCCACTTGAGAGCACGTGCATGCGACAGGAAGTAAATGCGCAAGACTGTCCCATGTCTTAAAAATGCCCAAGTGCAGTGCCTTTAATGCTGTAATGATGGGTCGACAGCGTGAGGATCCATTTGCAGCTTTTATTAAAACACAGCACAGTGCAAACAAGGGCAAGGCAGCGGCGTGAACTGGAACAGGCAGAGATCAGGGCAGGCGGCAAGCAATCAGGGTCAAAGACAGGCAGAGATCGGGGCAGGCGGCAAACAATACACAGTCCAGTAAACAGGCAAGGGTCGAGGCAGGCGGCGGAGATTCACAAAGGGTAAACATTCCAAACAGTAACAAATAAACAGTCCACAGGGACAACGCTCAGAGATGATCACCTAGGCAAATCAAGACTTCGCGGTGTGAGTGTGTGTGTGTGTGTGTGTCTTAAATAGTGTGAGTGTAATGCGGCGCAGGTGCGTGAGCAATCAGTCTCAGGAATGAGGGCCCATGGGTAATGTAGTCCGAATGGGAAATGATCAGAACTCCGGTGACGGCTCCCTCCGGCGGCCGGGAGGAAGAGCCGCGGGAACCGTATTCGTGACAGAGCCCCCCCCGCGAGCGGCTCCAGACGCGAGGAAGTGGGCGCCGGGGTCTGCCACGTGGTCGAGGGGCCGGTCTCTCCGGATGCGTCCGATGAAACTCCTCAATGAGAGATGGGTCCAGGATATCATCCGCGTTGACCCAGGATCGCTCCTCCAGGCCGTACCCCTCCCAGTCCACCAGATATTGCAGTCCTCTACCCCGGCGCCTGGAATCGAGTAGCCCTCGAACCTGGTAGGCTTCCTCGCCCTCGATGATCAGGGGTGGGGGGTTGCGGGCCTCGGCTCCCTCCGGCTCCTCCCTCGGGCCCCCGGAGGGTTTCAGCAACGATACATGAAAAGTGGGAGAAATACGGTAATTAGCAGGTAAATTGAGACGAAAAGATACAGGTGTGATTTGTTTTGTGATTTGAAAGGGCCCTACAAACCTGGGACTGAGTTTTCTGCATGGAAGTCTGAGACGTAGATCCCTGGTAGACAGCCAAACCCACTGTCCCACAGCATACGAAGGATTGGGGCGTCGATGTCGGTTGGCTTGAGCCTCCTGTCGTCTTACAGCTCTTTGCAGATGATGATGTGCCATGTCCCAGGTCTCCTCGCTTCGGCGCATCCACTCAGTGACAGAGGGTAAGTTGGATGATTATGCTGACAATATGTGCGTAGAAATCTTGTGAGCTCCTGATTCATGCGCTCAGTCTGCCCATTGGATTCGGGGTGGTACCCAGAAGAGAGGCTGATGTTGACGTTCAGCTGTTTGAAGAATGCTGCCCAGACCCGTGAAGTGAACTGCGGGCCCCTGTCGGATACAATGTCCTCCGGCAGACCGTAGAGCCGGAAGACCTGGTTGCACAGGAGTTCTGCTGTTTCTAATGCAGTGGGTAGTTTGGGGAGTGGTAGCAACCGGCACGCTTTCGAAAAGCGATCAATGATGGTGAGTATGGTGGTGTGGCCCTGGGATTCGGGAAGATCGGTGACGAAATCTATGGCAATGTGGGACCAGGGTCGTTGAGGAATGGGGAGAGGTTGTAACAGACCTGCGGGAGCTTGATGTGGGGTTTTAGAAGTTTGACAGGCGGTGCAGTTGGTGATGAAGTTTGTTAAGTCTGCCGGCATGGTTTCCCACCAGTATTGATTCTGTAACAGGTGTAGGGTGGCGGTGATACCTGGGTGGCCGGAACTGGGAAGGTCATGGACGTGATGTAGCAATTTGTCCCGGAGATGGATGGGAACATAGGTGCGGCTGGGTGGACATGCTGGTGGAGGCGCTGTTTGTTCGTTGGCCTGCGAGATCTCGGTCATGACATCCCATTGAACTGGGGCGAGTAATAGGGTTTCAGGAATTATGTTCTCTGTATCTTCTGGACGTTCCACCTCCTCGGCCTGCCGGGACAGAGCATCCGCCTTGACATTCTTTGACCCCGGTCGGTACGTAACCGTGAACTGAAAGCGGGTGAAGAACATTGCCCATCGTGCTTGTCGAGGATTCAGACGTTTGGCAGACCGGAGGTACTCCAAATTTTTATGGTCGGTGAGTATGGTAAATGGATATTTCGCCCCTTCCAACCAGTGGCGCCACTCCTCCAGCGCCGCCTTCATTGCCAGCAGTTCCCGGTTGCCTACATCGTAGTTGCGCTCTGCCGCAGACAGTTTCCTGGAGTAAAACGCACAGGGGAACATCTTAGCCGGATCACCCTGTCGTTGTGAGAGAATCGCGCCAATGCCCGTACTGGAGGCGTCCACCTCCACGATGAAAGGGAGCTCAGGATCTGGGTGACGGAGAATGGGCGCTGAAGTGAATCTCTCCTTTAGCTCTTGGAAAGCATTTACCGCTTCGGGAGACCAGATAAGTCGTGTGGACTGGCGTTTAGTCATGGACGATAGGGGGCGGCGACCCCACTGAAGTTTCTAATGAACCGCCTGTAGAAGTTGGCAAACCCCAGAAACCGCTGCAATTCCTTTAAAGTGCGTGGTCGGGGCCACTCTAGTACTGCCTTTACCTTGCCATCATCCATAGCCACTCCCTCCTGACTGATAACATAGCCCAGAAACGAAGTTGAGGTGCGGTGGAACTCGCATTTCTCGGCCTTGGCGTATAGTTTGTGCTGGATCAGGCGTTGAAGTACAGCTCGTACCTGTTGAACGTGTTCCTCGAAGGTGTTGGAGTATATGAGGATGTCGTCTATGTAAACGATAACCCAGCGGTTGAGCATGTCTCGGAAGACGTCGTTGATGAAAGACTGAAAGACTGAGGGACTGTTGTCTGGCCCGAAGGGCATGACGAGAGTCTCATAGTGACCAGTGGAGGTGGAAAAGGCTGTCTTCCATTCATCTCCCTCCCTGATGCGAATTAGATTATAAGCACAGCGGAGGTCCAGCTTGGTGAAATATTTGGCTTGTCGTAGTTGTTCGAGGGCTGCAGGAACTAGCGGCAAGGGATACTGAAACTTCACCGTGATGTCGTTCAGGCCACGGTAGTCAATACAGGGCCGTAAACTGCCGTCCTTTTTCTTAACAAAGAAGAAGCCTGAGGAAGCCGGTGACGTAGAAGGCCGAATGAACCCCTTAGCCAACTCCCCCTCAATGTAAGACTTCATGGCTGCGGATTCAGGCTGTGATAGAGGGAATATTCTGCCCTTAGGCGGTGTAGTACCGGGCAGCAGTTCTATGGCACAGTCGCTGGGGCGATGAGGAGGCAGATCCGTCGATTTGGTCTTGCTGAAAGCAATTGCTAGATCCAAGTACTCAGCTGGTATGGTTGACTTTATATCGGGTTCGGTTTCGCAGTTGGGGATGGTTTGAGAGGATAGTGGAGTGACAGACCTCAGGCAGCGATGGTGACATGTGGGATCCCACTGCGTGATCTGACCCTCCTTCCAGGAGATGTGTGGATTGTGTGTTCTGAGCCATGGCAGACCAAGGATGACTGGGTTGTTAGGTGAGTGAATGACGTAAAAGCGAATCTGTTCGTGATGGAGAGCTCCCACCTGAAGGGCGAGCTCGGTGGTGATGTGCGCCACTTTTCCTCCTCCGATGGGTTTTCCATCTAGCGCCTCCACTGTTAATGAAGAATGGCAGCTGGTTAGAGCAATCTTGTGGTCGTGAATGAATGTGTCAGACATGAAATTTCCAGCCGCGCCAGAGTCCAGGAGTGCGTGGGCAGATATGACTCGTTCATCGACAGTTATTTGAATGGGAATTCTTAGACAGTTGGATGCATAGTCTGTATGTTGAGAAACACTCACCGCTTTGGGATTGGGGGTGCTGGGTCGAATGGGGCAGTTCACCTTAATGTGACCGGCCTGGCCACAGTAGAGACACAGATGTAACTGGCGCCTTCTCTCACGTTCTTCGGGAAGAAGTGGGGTATATCCGAGCTGCATGGGTTCAGCGAAAGCATTGGACATGGAGGGTAATCGGCTGGGACGCCGAGCTCGAAGGAGATTATCAATGTGGATGGCGAGTTCAATGAATTCGTTTAGTGATCCTCCCTCTTCGCGACATGCCAGCTTAGCTTGTAGCTCCAAAGTTAAGCCCTTGCGGAACAACAGCTTTAAGGTGTCCTCTACCCAGTTAGTTTGGGCGGCCAGGGTGCGAAAATTTGAAGCAAATTCAGCAGCTGTCGATTTACCTTGGCTTAATGAGAGGAGTTGGTCGCCCGCACTCTTACCACCCTCCGGATGTTCGAACACCTCCTTGAAACTTTGTAGAAAAGCGGCAAAAGTGGGGAAAACAGAGCCATCCTCTCTCCATACCGCCGTAGCCCAGTCCAACGCTTTGCCGGTAAGCAAAGAGCATACGAACGATATCCGACTGGATTCGTTAGGGTACAGCGAGGGCTGTTGATTCACAAACAGAGAGCATTGAAGAAGGAAGCCCTTACATTTGGCTGGATTGCCGTCGAATTTATCTGGCAGAGCGAGGCGCGGGTTCACTGCAGGGGGAGCGGGAACCGCGTGGCTGGCAGGTGTAGCGGGCGGCGGCATGGCGGCCTCGAGAGGATTGAACCGCAGGCTTTGCAGGGTTTTCACCAGCTCCTCAGTGAGGGATGTTAAGCGGGTCAGTTGATGCTGATGTACCGTGAGCTGGCTGGCCTGTGCTGATAGCTCGGTGGAAATCTGTGAGAGAACTGCTGGATCGTTTGGCGGCGAAGTCTTCTGTAATGATGGGTCGACAGCGTGAGGATCCATTTGCAGCTTTTATTAAAACACAGCACAGTGCAAACAAGGGCAAGGCAGTGGCGTGAACTGGAACAGGCAGAGATCAGGGCAGGCGGCAAGCAATCAGGGTCAAAGACAGGCAGAGTTCGGGGCAGGCGGCAAACAATACACAGTCCAGTAAACAGGCAAGGGTCGAGGCAGGCGGCGGAGATTCACAAAGGGTAAACAGTCCAAACAGTAACAAATAAACAGTCCACAGGGAAAACGCTCAGAGATGATCACCTAGGCAAATCAAGACTTCGCGGTGTGAGTGTGTGTGTGTGTCTTAAATAGTGTGAGTGTAATGCGGCGCAGGTGCATGAGCAATCAGTCTCAGGAATGAGGGGCCATGGGTAATGTAGTCCGAATGGGAAATGATCAGAACTCCGGTGACGGCTCCCTCCGGCGGCCGGGAGGAAGAGCCGCGGGAACCGTATTCGTGACAAATGCACACTAAACTCACACTACCTTGAATACCATTTCGGAGTGGTATTCGAGGCTAAGTGTATTCCATCATGCATTATGTTTGGGAACTCGCATCCCCCGAAATCACGAGATGTCAAGGAAAACATTCGACTGCAAGTTAAATTAATTATATATTACATATAATTTGGTAGTAAAACATAAAGTGTTGCACATTTTATTGATGCAAAGATGAGTAGGCTATGTGTATTTTGTTCAACATTTGCAACTGCTTTTTATCACTTAGAGAAGCACTACAATTTTAAAAGTCTTCTGTTAGTTACACATCGACTACTGAACAGACATTTAGAAGTGTATTTTAAAATGCAAAGTATTGAAAATGATAAGTGTACTATGTGTGCCTAGGCTACCACATGACTTATGTCCTGTCCAAATACCCACATTTGTGGTCTTTGCACTTGACCACTTGTCTACTTGACATATTTCCTGTATTTGGCTCAAGTGTTCAAGTGGGCGAGAAGACTGCATGTGTGTGTAGAAATTTTGATCACCGGATGGGACACACTTATAGTCTTGCAAAAAAATGCAAGCGTTTACAGAGATTTTTTTTTTATTGAGTGCCATGGCGCTTCGAAGCAGCAGCAGTACATATGTCTGCTGGGAGGGGGGTCGGGGAACGAATTGCATCTTCTTGTCTCTGCATTTTGGGGGCATTTCGCTTGATGTACATTTGGTTTGTATTGTCACTTTTCACTGTCACCTCCAGTGGCGGCTCGTGAGTTTTAACCCTTAAATGCATACCTCAGCTCTTTATCGACCCGGGACATCATTCATTACCCTCCTCCTCATTAATTTTTTAAAGTTAGACATCAACCTTCTTAGTATTCCTCAATCAATTCATTGTAAACAATATAACAAGAAAAAAATCATAAAATTATAAAAGAATGCCTGTTTTCCCATTTTTTTTTTTTTTTTTTTTGTAAAAATTGTATAGGGTCGCTAACGACCCGAGGTGTGTATCAGTGTTTGTATATTTTTTTCTGCACAACAATAATTGAATCTTTGATGACGGAATAAGTGCAATTCACTTTTATTTCACAAGGCAATGTCTGATACACAATAATGAAGTGACCCTTAATTTAGACAGAAAATGAAAGAATAGGAAGTATCATTAGCAAAACGTGAAATGGCTCAGCGATTTACTGCAGAGCAAGTACTGAATGCAATCAAATATGAGTGTCACTGTCACTTGATGATGGATCTGGTGAAGCTGTGAGCGATCAAAATATTGATTTTGAAGATGTTGAAAATGATAGTTTTGAGAATATGTTTGAGAATAGTTTCCTCAAAACTATAATTTGCTGAATGTAGTTGGGAAATGAGCTCTGACGAGGAAAGTGATGATGGCATAAAACATCTGCTCAAACTGAACCCTTCTGAGCTCCAAAAGGTAACAAAATATGCTTTATTTTATTCTTCTGTAATTGTTGCTCTAATGTGAGGAGAGTTTTATATTATCGCGACAGGTAGAGATCCATTCGTATTAGTTATTGATCCAGGTGCCTAAAAAAAAAACAAATTTGTAAGAATGTTTGGTGAAACATTCATGCATTTAAGGGTTAAAATAGAGGAGGCACACTAATTGTAGTGGTTTAAAATAGCTTTTTGGTCACTTTTAGACATAAAATCTGAAAAAAGAAAATGACACATACACAGCAAGAGAATATAAATATAATTCCTTTCAAAAAATCCATCCTTCTGTCCTTTTAAATGTCCATGTTAAAAGAGCACGTTCTGCCGATCAGTGAAGCTGATTAGCCTTTTTCACACTTCCGGGTTTTGGCTTCCGGCATGACCCACGGCAGGTAAAAGTTTTTCTGGTTACAGTGATAGAGAGCCGAGCCTAAGAACCAGTTCAGGAATCAAAGTCATTTTACAAATTAAATGTCATGAAAATGTTTGAATGGTCTTGGTGATTTATTGGTGAGACTACAGAGCTCTCATTAAGAGCTAAATTTATAAATTAATTCGAAGTGATGGCGCTTAAATTGGTTATATTCTCTGTGTCTGTTTGGCAAAGCTGTGCATTATCGCACTCCATGTGCTGTAAAGACAGTGCCTGTGTCTCAATGTGCATACTATCCATCCATCATAAAACGTAGGCTATGTGACATTAGTAATATTCAATAGCTACTATGTAGGGTGGATAGTATGCACATTGGGATGCAGGGAGTGTTTTTCGTGACATGCTGGGGAAATGATCAGCTGGCAGCTCCCTATCACACAGACCTGATCCTCTGATTCATAATACGAAGCAGGACCGCTCGCATCCTGGATATTTCTGGATATATATAAACACTTCTGTCATCTCTCAATATTTCATCTCATTCACTCATATTTTCCTGTCGCCCTCATCTTAAAGTCTGTAATATGCACATTATTTCAAACTCATCGTAGTATTGTTGCTGTTGCAACATTAATGCAAATCATTAATTAATGATTACTGCATCAGCAACTAATAAAGAGTCTATCTGATTAATAGATTAAGTAATATATGAATTGTTATTAATAAAATGTGTCATGTGTCATTAATTCCTTAACATATTTTATTAACCAATAGTGTAAATGAATGTGTTAACTACTGTACTGGCTTCGTACCCAGCGTTAATTCGATGGACTGACATGGCAAATTAAACGTGCGCTACCATGTGCTGTGCGCATTGTTCTTTTTGAACCCGGAAACTGAATAAAACAAATATAATCTTCAGAATATAAAATTACCAGCAGGGGGAGCAAAAACGATTAAATAGACAAAGCCAGAACACTCCCCGTCTGGTATCTCAAAGATACCATATACACTAGCAATTACTGGATTAAACTGCTTGATCTGAAGACACGAGGTATACTAACTCAAGTCTGTGATAGATTTTTGTTGTCCCATGCTGAACAGTTTTCACCTCCACTTTCCTCACAATACCGTCTGTACTGGGAACAGCCTTCACAATTATCCCCATCGGCCACTCATTTCTTTTGAATTGTTTGTCTTTGAGCAGTACAATGTCACCTTCTTTGATGTTTGGATGTTTGTGAAACCAATTGCGACGGTTCTGAAGTGTTCCGAGATACTCCTTCCTCCACCTATTCCAGAATGTTTCTGCTAATGTTTGAACCTGTTTCCATTGACATAGGAGCATGCCTTTCTTACTGAAATCTTCTTGTGGAGTTGGGAGATTACTGGCCTTTTGTGTCAGAAGCATAGATGGTGTTAGGATGAAGGGGAATTCAGGATCTGTGGAGACTGGGACTAGAGGCCATGCATTAATGATGGCTGTGACCTCAGACATGAATGTCACTAAGACTTCATGAGTAAGCTGTGTGTACTTGTTTTTTAAAAGCATTGAATCCAGGATTCGCCTTGTTATACCAATCATACGTTCCCAGGCGCCACCCATATGAGAAGAGTGTTGGTGGGTTAAAAACCCAGGAACATCTTTGCTCAAGTAGGTATTCTCTCACCTCTGTTTGTTCGTTCTCACTTATTTTAAGCTCTCTAGAGGCACCAACGAAATTTGTTCCACAGTCGGAGCGCAGCTGCTTGGCAGGACCTCTAATAGAAAAGAATCTTCTGAGAGCATTAATAAGACTTGAGGAAGTCATCGACTTAATCACCTCTATGTGAACTCCTCTGGTACACATGCAAGTGAACAACACTGCCCACCTCTTGCTATTTGCTTGGCCACCCCTTGTGCAGCGTGAGACCACCTCCCATGGCCCAAAAACATCTAAGCCGTCAAAGGAAAAGGGTGGATCCATTTGCAGCCTTTCCGCTGGCAGGTAGGCCATTTGTTGTTCCTCCATCTTGCCTCTTAGTTTACGGCAGTTAACACACCTCTGGATAATACTGCTAATGTATCGTTTAGCCCCAATTATCCAGAAACCATTAGATCTTATGGTGCCTTCCGTAAGATGTCTGCCCTGATGCTGCACACAATCATGAAAATGTCTGACCAGTAGGACTGTGATGTGATGCGGTGAGCCGGGATGATGAGGGGATTTGTTTCTTTATCTCCTAGCTCTGCTTGTCTGATGCGTCCACCAACTCTTAGCAAATCGTTGCTGTAGATGATTGGATTCAACTTTAAAAGTGGACTATGTGACGGAATTTCACTTGTAGAAGTGATGCTTTTCAGCTCATCTGTATACACTTCATGTTGTACACTCTTGATGATGATTTCCTCTGCCTTCAGGAGATCACTTACAGATAAGCCCTTTGAGCACCAATGCCAACCAGTGCACTGACTATCGTTACTTGGTCCAGTGAAACAATGAGCAATGTGATGCAGCCATGCCACAGCTCTGACGACTATTCTCCAGTCTGAGAATTGCTCAAATCTTTTGGTACCTAACTGATTCACTTTGATGTGGGTAGACAAGACTTTAGCCTCTGGACGAACTTCAACATCTTCCTCTGGGTTAATAAGATCGTATGAGTTTGGGTGATCAGAGGGCTGCTCTGATGGATGATGCAAAAATGAAGGTCCTGTGAGCCAGGTTGTGGCCTCAAGCTTCGAAGATGAAACAGAACGAGAGCCATGATCGGCAGGATTTTGTTCAGAGGAAACGTACCTCCGTTGTTCAGGCTGAGAAGACTGCCTGATGCGCTGCACTCTGTTGCTCACATATATATGGAACCGTCTTGACTCATTATAGATGTAGCCTAACACTACTCTACTATCTGTGTAGAACCTTATTCTATCCAGCTTTAGATTAATCTCTTCTGTAATGAGTTCAGTCAGTTCGACAGCCAGGACTGCAGCACATAGTTCCAGCCTAGGGACAGAGAGATCAGGCTTTGGAGCCAACTTTGCCTTGCCAAGAACAAAGCCAACCTCTGTTTTGCCATTCTGATCCGAGGCTCTCAAGTATGCAACAGCTGAGATAGCCTTCATGGAGGCATCCGAGAAGACACATATTTTAGTGTGTTTGGCTTCAGAAAGTGGAATGGATACATACATGCGTGGAATGTCCAGACTTCTTAGGTCTTCCAGCGAATGACACCACTGTGTCCACTCTTCATGTCTGTTTTCAGGCAGTGGTGTGTCCCACTCATGTGTCTGCGATGAGAGTTCTATTAAGAGTAGACGGCCCTGGATTGTGATTGGAGCTAGGAATCCAAGGGGATCAAACAAGCTGTTCACTGTTGACAGCACTCCTCTACGTGTGTATGGCTTTTCAGTGTCAGGCACTTGGAAGGTGAACGTATCCGACATTAGGTTCCACTGTACCCCCAAGCTTCACTGATCAGGTAAGTCATCCGTGGAGAGGTCAAGGCATTTGACATCCTTAGCCAAATCTTCATTTGGAAAGGCATCTATTACTTTGGCTCTGTTTGCAGCAATTTTATGAAGCCTGAGGTTTGAAGCAGCTCTTGTGCCTCTTGTGCTCTTTTAAGCACATTGATTGCCTCTTCCTCTGTAGGAAATGACTTTAAGTCATCATCTACATAGAAATCTTGTTCAATGAATTTCCTCACATCAGTGCCATATTCTTTCTCTTCTTCTCTGGCAGCTCGGCGAATTCTATAAATGGCCACTGCCAGTGAAGGGCTATTTCCAAATGCGTGAACTCGCATCCTGTAGTCCACAACCTCTTTAGTCAGATCATTGTCATGATGCCATAGAAAGCGTAAAACATCACGACAGTCCTCCCGGACCAAGAAGCAGTGAAACATCTGCTGTATGTCGGCTGTGATGGCGATAGGATCCTTTCGAAATCTTATGAGGACTCCTAACAGGCTATTGTTAAGGTCAGGGCCAGACAGCAGTACATCATTGAGAGATACTCCATCAAACTGTGCACTAGAGTCAAATACAACTCGTATTTGGTCTGTTTTTTTTTTGGATGGTACACGCCAAATGAAGGAAGATCTCTTGGCCATCTTGTAAAGGAGGAGCTAGCTCTGCATGGTTATTGTCGAGTATTCTTTGCATGAACTCTGTGAAATCATCTCTCATCTTTGGTCGTTTGTCAAGGTTGCGACGAAGAGACATGAAACGTCTTACTGCATACTCTCTGTTGTTGGGCAAGTGTCTCCTTGGCTCACGAAATGGCAATGGTGCTACCCAGCTGTTACTTGAGTCCTTGAGGAATTCCTTATCCATGTCCAGGAATAACTGATCCTCAACTGAAGGTGCAAATTTATTGTCATCTTTGGTCTGCTGAAATACTAACTCACCAAGTCTGCAGCTTAATAGGCTTACTTGTGGGTATGGCGAGTGTGATGGTTTCTGGTACTGGGTTTTCTCATTAAACATCTCCTTCAGTACAATGTGATTATTGCATGGACTGAAGTAGCTTGGTCTGCCATTCTCTAAGATGTGTGTTCTCATGCAGTTCACCGGAGAAGGCTTGTGACACTTTCCTAGACACACATTTCCCACAATGACCCAACCAAGGTCCAATTTTTGGGCATACGGAGCATCATGAGGACCATTGAGTTGTTCGCAGACTATGTGATCTTATTATGTCTCTTCCCAGCAAGAGCAGTATCTCAGCATTTGGATCAATAGGTGGTATCTTTTCTGCTATTTCATTTAGGTGGCTGTGATGCAGGGCAGCAACTGGGGTTGGTATTTGATCTCTGTTATCTGGCATAATATTGCATTCGATGAGAGTAGGAAGTGGAAAATTGATCTCACCATCTGCAGACTCAATGATGAACCCTTGAGCTCTTCTTCCAGTTGCTTGGACTACTCCAGCACACATCTTTAATGTGTACGGCGCAGAAGTTCCCTGCACATTGAACATGTCAAAAAATTCTGATCTGGCCAAGGATCTATTGCTTTGCTCATCTATAATGGTGTAAATTCTCCTGCCTAGGTCAGGGCTGCCAGCAGGATAAACATTCACAAGGCATATTTTAAAGCATGACTTGTCACTAAACCCTTTGCCACAAATCTTGGTGCACTTTGATGACACGTCTCCACCGCAAGACTCCTCTTCCTCCCCGCCATGCAGTGAAAGAGGTGTAGAACCAAAACGCCACGGCGCTGGGCCCGGATGAAGAGCAGCCAGGTGTCTGTCACTCTCGCATTCAGAACATTTAATTGACACATCACAATTCTTAGCCACATGTTTGTTAGATGAGCAGCATCTAAAACAAATGGACAGCTCCCTTAAGATCCTTTTTTGTTCCTCTATTGGCTTTTCTCTGAAGCCTCTGCATTTCTTGAGAGGATGAGGTTTACGATGTATTGGACATTGCTTCTCAACCTCGTTGGTTCCTCTCTGAAGACTCTTGGCATGAGAAAGATTAGAGGAGGACATCACATCCGTTTTATGGACTAAAACAGGTTTATGAACATGGATGTGGCTTTCATTATACCTGATCTTTCCACCAGGGTTTATGGAAAGCGAAGAAATATTGAAGCTTGGATCATTGCGTGCTCTTGCTTCTGCACACACAAATTCCACATAGAAGGAAAATGGTGGGAAAGAAACTCCATATGTGTACTTGTAGTGTGAACCCTGCATCATCCACTTTTCTTGGAGTCCAAAGGGCAACTTTTGCACAATAGGATTAACTCCTCTTGCTGTATCTAGTTAAGTGAGCCCGGGTAGATCACCGCCAATCTTCGCTGCTTCAATCTCTGTAAGCAAGTCTCCTAATTCCCGGAGCTTATCATGGTCTTTGGCTGATGTTTTTGGAAAAGTCTCTATTTTTGTGAAGAGAGCTTTTTCAATAGCTTCTGGTGATCCGTAGGTCATATCTAGCCTCTCCCAGATGAGTTCAAGACCAGCTGGTAAATTCCTTACATTTACAGACTTAATGCGATAGGCATGATCTGCTGAATCTCTCCCCAGCCATCTAATCATTAAATCAAATTCCTCACCTGCTGTAAGATCAAGGTTCTTGATGGCATTGAGAAATGATGATTTCCAGGCCAGATAGTTTTCAGGACAGTCATCAAATTTGTTAAGCCAAGATGTCACGTGCTAAAAACTTAGCTAAGTCATACGTGGCAACATCATGACTAGAGTGATGAGTAGGATGATTTTTGTCTCGTCTAGGAAGGTGCATGGGAGCAGCTGGACTCTTAGAATGGTGTGAGAAGCTATGTGGAGATTGGGGGAATGGAGGTTTACACTGCTGCCTTTTCTCACTGCCACTGTACTGACTGGCATTCCAAGAGGACAGAACATGATACACCGTAATCCGATTGACTGACATGGCAAATTAAACGTGCGCTACCATGTGCTGTGCGCATTGTTCTTTTTGAACCCAGGAAACTGAATAAAACATATTTAATCTGCAGAATATAAAATTACCAGCAGGGGGAGCAAAAAACGATAAAATTGGCAAAGCCAGAACAACTACCACAATGGGTTGAAGCCATATACTTCAACTTTCAGTTATCTGCTTTAATTAATCATTAGCTAATGATTTGAAAATGTATCATTATGTTATGACTTTACTTGTTGAGGCACATGACTATTAGCTAATTGTTAAGTAATATGTAATTAATGGGTTTTGACAGTTGCACATGCAGTGAGTGTAATGTCAGAGAATGTGTTTGGAGGATGGGTAAGTTGGGTTGCACACAAATATCAGCACACCAGAATCTGAACTACTGACCACTTTTACACTGTGTTTAAACCGGATGCGATCATTATGACAGACCATTGCAAGTCCATTTGTCCTTCATAACAGAAGTAGCATTTTGTTGTTGTGTAGTGTCATCCTGCATCCAGTGTAGTATCAATATTACTGATTATAATGGGTTCTATTCTCTTTGTCCAGTCTTGAAATGGTGTTATGAAATAGCAGTGCCCGGCTGCATGTTCTCAGTGTTCTGCCTTTGAATCAGCAGTTCATCTGGTACTGTCACGAATGTGGCTCTCGCGCCTCCTCCTCCGCACCACCGGAGGGAGCCGTCACCTGAGTATTGACTGGTTTACATTCGGACTACGTTTCCCATAGGCCCTCATTCCTGGGACTGATTGCGCACACACCTGCACCTCATTACACCCACACTATTTAAGACACACACACCCTTTGCGAAGTCTTGATTTGCCTCGGTGATCACTACTGAGCGTTTTCTTGTGGATTGTATTTCTGTTGCCGTTGGACTGTTTATTGGACTGTGTTTGCTCGCCGCCTGCCCTGATCCTTGCCTGTTTATTGGACTGTGTTTGTTCGCCGCCTGCCCTGACCATTGCCTGTGACTTTACCCTGTTTGTCTGCCGCCTGCCTCGACCATTGCCTGTCCCTGTTTGTGTCTCTGCCTTTGCCCCTGTCTGCTTTGGTGATTATCTTAATAAAAGCTGCAAATGGATCCTCATTCTGTCGACCCGTCATTACAGAAGACTTCGCCAAACAGCGATCCAACAGCGATCATGCAAATTTCCACCGAGCTGTCTGCCCAAGCCAACCAGTTCATCAACACCAATTGAATCGATTGACTTCCCTTACCGAGGAGCTGGTGAAAACTCTGCAGCTGGTGAAAACTCTCCTTCGATTCAACGCCACCGAGGTTGCCACGCCACCGCCTGCGGCCTCCGTCAGTCAAGCCTTCACTGCCGCTCCCGCCGTGAATCCACGCCTCGCACTCCCAGAGAAGTTTGACGGCAACCCCGCTAAATGTAAGGGATTTCTTCTCCAATGTTCTCTCTTTGTCAACCAGCAGCCGTCTCTCTATCCCACTGAATCCAGTCGGATCTCCTTTGTTTGCTCCCTGTTGATTGGTCGAGTGCTGGATTGGGCCACGGCGGTATGGCGAGAGGATGGTTCCGTGTTTCCCACCTTCTCGGCCTTCCTGCGAAGCTTCAAGGAAGTGTTCGAACATCCAGAGGGAGGCAAGAGCGCTGGGGATCTATTGCTGTCGCTGAGTCAAGGTAAAACCACGGCTGCGGATTATGCTTTAAATTTCCGAACCCTCGCCGCTCAGACGAACTGGGTCGAGGACACGCTGAAACTGCTGTTTCGAAAGGGGCTGTCCCTGGAACTGCAAGCCGAGCTCGCATGCCGCGACGAGGGAAGATCGCTTAACGAATTCATCGAACTAGCCATTCACATTGACAATCTTCTCCGCTCACGACGCCCTGTTCAGCTGTCCGCCTTGACCGCGCCTCCCTCGGAATCCATGCAGCTCGGATACACTCCGCTTTGCCCAGAGGAACGCGAGAGGAGACGACAACTTCATCTGTGCCTCTACTGCGGCCAAGCTGGTCACATCAAGATCAACTGCCCCATTCGACCCACTCCGTCAAACCCAAAAGCGGTGAGTTCTCCACCTCCCACCGCTTATTCCTCTAACTGCCTCAAAATTCCCATACAAGTAGCTCTGAATGATCAACGCATAACCACGCACGCACTTCTGGACTCTGGTGCAGCGGGCAACTTCATGTCTGATACATTCATCAACGAACACAACATCACATTAACAGACTGTAACTCTCCATTGACAGTGGAGGCGCTAGATGGGAGACCCGTCGGTGGTGGAAGAGTGGCGCACATCACTGTCGAACTGACTCTACAGGTGGGAGCCCTTCATCACGAGCTCATCCAATTCTACGTCATCCACTCACCCAGCAACCCGGTCATCCTTGGTCTCCCGTGGCTCAGAACCCACAACCCGCTAATTTCCTGGAAGGAGGGCCAGATCGTTCAGTGGGACGCCGCTTGTCACAATCGCTGTCTGAAACGGATCACTCCCATACCTGTGCAGACCGTCACTGTTCACGAGTCCGACACCACTGAGCCCGACATACCTACTGAGTATGCTGATCTAGCAATCGCATTTAGCAAAAGCAGGTCCACCAAACTACCACCTCACCGCTCCAGTGACTGTGCTATAGATCTCCTACCTGGTACGACACCCCCCAAGGGCAGAATATTTCCCCTGTCACAGCCTGAGTCAGCCGCCATGAAAACATCTACCTCCCCGGCGGCATCCGGCTTCTTCTTCGTTAAGAAAAAGGACGGCAGTCTTCGGCCCTGCATCGACTATCGTGGTCTGAATGATATCACAGTAAAGTTCCGCTATCCTCTGCCATTAGTCCCCGCAGCCCTGGAGCAGTTAAGACAGGCCAGGTACTTTACAAAGCTGGATCTCCGGTGTGCGTACAATCTGATTCGCATCCGAGAGGGGGACGAATGGAAGACGGCCTTCTCCACCACCACCGGCCACTATGAGACCCTTGTTATGCCCTTCGGGCTGGCCAACAGTCCCTCCGTCTTTCAGTCCTTCATCAACGACGTCTTCCGGGACATGCTCAATCGCTGGGTCATCGTCTACATCGACGACATACTCATCTACTCCAAGACCCTCGAGGAACACGTCCAACATGTCCGGTCCGTACTGCAGCGGCTCATTCAACACAAACTGTATGCCAAAGCCGAAAAATGTGAATTCCACCGCACCTCCACCTCATTCCTGGGCTACGTCGTCAGTCAAGAGGGAGTGGCGATGGACGACAACAAGGTGAGGGCGGTGCTTGAGTGGCCTCAACCACGCACGTTAAAGGAACTACAGCGGTTTCTGGGGTTCGGCAACTTCTACAGGCGGTTCATACGGAACTTCAGTGGCATCGCTGCCCCGTTAACCTCCATGACCAAACGACAGTCCACACGCCTCTCCTGGTCCCACGAGGCGGTGCACGCCTTTCAAGAACTAAAAGAACGATTCACCACAGCACCCATTCTCCGCCACCCAAACCCAGAACTCCTCTTCATAGTCGAGGTCGACGCCTCCAACACAGGCATTGGGGCCATACTCTCACAGCGTCAAGGTAATCCCGCAAAGATGTTCCCTTGTGCATTATACTCCAGGAAATTGTCAGCGGCAGAGTGCAATTACGATGTAGGCAATCGGGAGCTCTTGGCTATGAAGGCGGCGTTGGAGGAGTGGCGCCACTAGCTGGAGGGAGCACAACACCCGTTCACCATACTAACCGACCACAAGAACCTGGAATACCTCCGGTCTGCTAAACGTCTGAACCCCCGACAAGCTAGGGGGGCCATGTTCTTCACCCGGTTTCAATTCACGGTGACCTACAGACCCGGGTCAAAGAACGTCAAGGCAGACGCCCTATCTCGTCAGACAGAGGAGAGGGAACGGTCGGAGAACGAAGAAAATATAATCCCAGTCAAACTGCTGCTCGCTCCGGTTCAGTGGGACGTCATGACCGAAATCACCCAAGCGAATGAACTAACAGCACCACCACCAAACTGCCCACCGGATCGCACCTTCGTACCTGCACACCTCCGCGACAAATTGTTACACCAAGTTCACGATTTCCCCAGCTCTGGCCACCCTGGCATCACAGCCACACTACACCTACTACAGAACCGGTTTTGGTGGGACACCATGGTACCAGACACCACCCAATTCATCAACCAGTGCGCAGCCTGTCAAACTTCTAAAGCATCACATCAAGCCCCAGCGGGTCTGTTGCAACCGCTGCCCATTCCCCAACGTCCGTGGTCCAATATAGCCGTTGACTTTGTCACTGACCTCCCTGAATCCCGTGGTCACACCACCATCTTCACTGTAATTGACCGGTTCTCCAAAGCATGCCGTCTCATACCACTCCCCAAGCTACCCACCGCATTTGAAGCAGCCAAAATCTTATGCAACTATGTGTTTCGGTTCTATGGTCTTCCAGAGGACATTGTGTCTGACAGGGGCCCACAGTTTACATCCCGGGTATGGACAGCTTTCTTCAAACACTTAAACGTCAATATCAGCCTCACCTCCGGGTACCACCAGGTTCCTACGCACGTACTGTCATCAGAACCAGTCAGAGTGGAGCCGCTACCTGCTGTGGGCCGAATATGCCCAGAACTCTCTACAAAAGCCTGCCACTGGCATCACGCCTTTCCAATGCGTCCTGGGTTTCCAGCCTCCACTCTTCCCCTGGTCCGGGGAACCATCCAACCTGCCCTCAGTAACCGAGTGGATGCAACGCAGCGAGGAGACCTGGGACCTGGCCCACCATCACCTCCAACGAGCTGTAAGACGACAAGAGCTACAGGCCAATCGACATCGCCGTCCCAATCCTGAATACACTGTGGGGCAGTGGGTCTGGCTGTCAACCAGGGACCTGTGTCTAAGACTTCCATGCAAAAAGCTCAGTCCCAGGTTTGTAGGGCCTTTTCAAATTACCAAGCAAATTACTCCTGTGTCATTTTGTTTGAACCTACCTGCTAATTACCGTGTTTCTCCCACTTTCCATGTGTCGTTGCTGAAACCCTCTGGTGGTCCGAGAAGAGAGTCGGAGGGAGCCAAGGCCCGCAACCCCCCTCCCTTGACGATCGAAGGCGAGGAGGCCTATCAGGTTCGAGAACTGCTCGATTCCAGGCGCCGGGGTAGGAGACTACAGTACCTAGTCGACTGGGAGGGGTACGGCCCGGAGGAGCGATCCTGGGTCAATTCGGATGATATCCTGGACCCGTCACTCATAGTGGAATTTCACCGGACGCATCCGGAAAGACCGGCCCTTCGACCACGCGGTAGACCCCGGTGCCCGCTTCCTCGCGTCTGGAGCCGCTCGCAGGGGGGGGGCTCTGTCACGAATGTGGCTCTCGCGCCTCCTCCTCCGCACCACCGGAGGGAGCTGTCACCTGAGTATTGACTGGTTTACATTCGGACTACGTTTCCCATAGGCCCTCATTCCTGGGACTGATTGCGCACACACCTGCACCTCATTACACTCACACTATTTAAGACACACACACACACCCTTTGCGAAGTCTTGATTTTCCCCGGTGATCACTACTGAGCGTTTTCTTGTGGATTGTATTTCTGTTGCCGTTGGACTGTTTATTGGACTGTGTTTGCTCGCCGCCTGCCCTGATCCTTGCCTGTTTATTGGACTGTTTGTTCGCCGCCTGCCCTGACCATTGCCTGTGACTTTACCCTGTTTGTCTGCCGCCTGCCTCGACCATTGCCTGTCCCTGTTTGTGTCTCTGCCTTTGCCCCTGTCTGCTTTGGTGATTATCTTAATAAAAGCTGCAAATGGATCCTCATTCTGTCGACTCGTCATTACAGGTACAGAGGAATCACGGTTGTAGATGGTTGGAAATTGAAATCCATGGCTTTGTGTGGATGTCAAAACCATAATGACATATTACTTAACAATTAGTTAATAGTCATGTGCCTCAACAAGTAAAGTCATAACATAATGATGCATTTGCAAATCATTAGCTAATGATTGATTAAAGCAGATAATTTGAAGTTGAAATACATGGCTTCAACCCATTGTGGTAATTAACACATTAACTTGGACTATTAGTTAATAAAATATGTTATTAAGGAATTAATACATTACACATTTAATTAATAAATTAAAAATAAAATATTCAGTATCTCTACTCTCCAGATCAGTGCTAGCAATTCAAACTAATATTGCGTAATTCATGTCTCTACGATGATTGGTTGATATAACAAAAGAGGTAGTCTCTTTTTCTCAACACTCTAACCGCTGAAAGTGAAATACTCAATGGTGACTGGATTGTTTTTATTACCAACAGAGGCACAAGTCTCCAGATATGGATTTGCCGCTCTTTCTCTTCAAACTCACTCTAGAACAGTTTTCGAACAACTGTAATTACATTGGCAGATTCAGTGTGTTAGGGGAAGAGCACAACAGCGGTGATTCTGACTTCAGTAATATTTTAAGGTGTTACAATGGTGAAATTACAAACAAGAAATACACATTCTGAGAAATGAATTAAAATTAATAACTGGAAATTTTACTTACATTAACCTTTTGAGCCCCAAACAGGAAAATGACATGCTTGAACGTCTTTCCTAAACCATTTAGAGTATGAGCATAGTTGTGGTATCATTTGAAAGTATTCATTTTTATTCTCAAAGTTTTAGAATTAATTTAAGTACAAAACTAATTTAGACAAGCTGAAGTTTAATGGAATGAAAATGTTTTTTTTGCATAACATCTTTTTTCTCATTAATAATAATAATTAACATTTTTCTCTTTAATAATAATAATAATAATAATAATAAAGATGCCTGCAAAGCTAGAAATACACTGGGCCCAAAGCCACAAGTCTTAAGAAGTTATGTTTGAGGATATACCAAAAAATGAGGTTCCATTTTAGTAAATCGAGGGAACGAATTAATAAATTGTGCACATGATTTTGTTACAAATCCTCATGTTTCTGTGCTTCCCCTGTGACCTAGTTTTCCCCATTCTTTTTCATTAGTTCATTTGATTCTCTGAGTCTCCTTTCCCCGCTGGTTCCATCCAGCCCAGAACTGTCCGTCTCCCCGCTGGTTCCGTCCAGCCCAGAACTGTCCATCTCCCCGCTGGTTCCATCTAGCCTAGAACTGTCCGTCTCCCCACTGGTTCCGTCCTGCCCAGAACTGTCCGTCTCCCCGCTGGTTCCGTCCAGCCCAGAACTGTCCTTCTCCCCGCTGGTTCCGTCCAGCCCTGTGTCTCCTGTGTTCCAACCTCCCTCTCCCGCCTCCTCTCCTGCTGCCATTCAGTTCCTCTGCCCAGTCGCTGCTGTCTCACGCTGGCACCTCAGTTTCTCCTCTACCAGCCCTCTGTGGTGTGGATCCACCTCGGGCCAGCCGTTCAACTGCGCCGTCTGGATGCCTGGACCCCTTAGCTCCGCCTCTTGCCTCCGATCCAGTCTCTCCACCTCGGCTCGTCGTCCAGACTCCTCCGCCATGGCTCCTTCCCCCCTCGGCTCCGCCTGGGACCATCGGCCATTCGGCTACACCGGGCTCCCTCGAACCTCCGGCTACACCTTGGTCGGACGTCGCCACGCCTTCGCCACGGACTTACGAGTCGTCTGCTGCGCAACGTCTTTCCACCCCTACGGCTCCGTCTGGCTCCGCCCTCCCTCCGGTTCCGCCTCGGCCCTCTGTCGCTCCAGTTCCACCTCAGACCTCTGGCACCCCGGCTCCTCCTCAAGGGATCGTCGCCACGCCTCCCTCGTGGCCTCCGAAGCCTGCGGTGTCCTGCCTGGTCATCGGCCATCCATCTGCGCTCTGGGCTCCTTCTCCATCGGCTCCGTCTCCATCAGTCATCCCCACAGTTTCGTTGAGGAGTTTAACACCATGGCTCCTCCCTCCCTCGACTCCGCCGTGGATCACCATCCTGGCTGAACTCTGGAATTTCCATCTGCTCATCCTGCTCCTGGTCTTCCCCTGGCTCCTCCCACCCTCCACGCCCCCTTGGACTGTGTTTTCTGTTCCCTGGACTCTTTTCTTGTTTTTTGTTTTACTCTGCTCTCCTCCAGAACCCCCACCCTCCCTCCTCAGTTGGACTCTTACGGCACGAGGACGCGCCTATCCGGGAGGGGGCGAACTGTTACAAATCCTCATGTTTCTGTGCTTCCCCTGTGACCTAGTTTTCCCCATTCTGTTTCATTAGTTCATTTGATTCACCTGTGTCTAATTATCTCTTCACCTTGTTCAGTTCCCTTTGTTTGCTACATGTATTTAAGCCCTGTGTTCATCCTCATTCCTCGTCCGTTCTCGTCCTTGTATGGTTGTGTTATTCCTACGTGTTATCATTAAAGCCTGTATTCATCTACTCTTCTTCGTTTCGCCTAGTGTTTGAGACCTACTGTGACAGATTTAGCCTACTATTTTTTTTCCTGCATGTCATGGTCATTCATTTTTTGATTTATTATAGAAATCAGAAAATTAAAAAAAAAAAGGCATCTTTTTTGTTTTTCTTTTTTTTTCAAACAAAATGAAAAACAAGAATACGGCTTGATTTTCGTTTTTTGTTCAGGGGTAGAAAATGAATAAACGACTTAAATATTTGATCTCTAGCTACATGTGGGCAGGAATGAAACACCCCTTTCTGCTGATTGGTCAACCAAACATTAAACTGTGCCGTCATCAGTTCTTCCGCAGTTCAGTGCAGCAGAATAAAATAGTCCTCCGCTGCTATGGATTCTTCACACGTTTATTGCAACTACATTCAATCTCTTTCTCATCAAACAGCCAGAATAACGAATGGCTTGACACATACCGTACTGAGGCAGAGCCTAGACAAGTCTTTCTTCTGTGTGTCCATAAATTCGGCAACCTATGCGTGTTTATCTCAGAAATATTATTATTATAGCCTACTAGTTTATCTAGCCCTTATGTTATGTTGGGGACGTTTTCGTCCACTATGGGGTGCTGTTGAGTCTTAATTTGGCCACAACTTTTTCTGTTTCAGCAAATGGAATGATTTTTGGTGACAAATCTTATTTTGACACATATTTTGGGAAAATGCTTTGAAAATTTTCAAAAACTTAACAATACACTGCGGGCAAATTCACTACTCTTTCGTTATGTTCGGGATGAAAACATCCACTACATTAAACTGCTGTAAAAATGTATCAGATAAATATTTTTTTTAAAGTTTTTGCATAAATCTATTAATCAACCTCAGTCCTGATCAAAATTACTAAATGTTTAAAAAAAAAAATCCAGGATTTTTACTCTTTAATTGCCAAGTTCATAAATGATGTCACTGGTTTGGGGGAAAAAAAACATACAAAATGACTTATTTTCAATATAAAAAGTGATTGTGGACTGAATATGTTTTTACCTTTTATCACAGTCTTGGGCATGTCAAAGATTAGTAAAATGCCATGACACCATATAATCATGCATTCTGATTGTTGGTGGTTTTCCCTGTTAGGAAGAGGTAAAATTTGTAATTTTTACTGTTGATCACCAGGTGGCACCATTAACCCTTTAGATAGGCCTGTGCAAAAAAAAAAAAAAAAGAGAGAGAGAGAGTGAGTGAGAGAGACCTTATGCCAAATTACCTTGATGTGTCTGAGAAAATCAAAATATGCACCTCAGCTCTCAGAACTACATGGAGTAAACAAAAACAAAGTAAATGTATTTATGCACCTGCTGCCTTTTGATGGTGAGAAGTACAGACTAAACAAAAACAAGGTAAGTGGATTTAAACACTTGCATGCCATCCTGCTGGTCATTTGATGGTGAGAAGAGCAGCAAGCAACATGAGAAAGGGCTTGACTTGTACCGAAGTTTTAGAAATGATTATGCAGCCTGACGCCTCCAGCGAGCTGCAGGATGTATTGTCTTCTCCCTCTGACACCACAGACTCAAGAGAGTCAGATCCTGATTTTGTTGTGGCACCCTCATCATCCTCTCCAGCTTCCACTGAAGGCGAGGAGGATTCAGAGGATCCTGGATCTGGGTGGATTGGGAGAAACGGCGAAGTGTGGTTCCCTTTCATGGGAACATCGACGTTGCGTTGAATCGCATTGGGATCACCTCTGCGTTATTACGTCTTGAAGCACTCGTGAAATCGAACCAATAGTGTGACGGGACGTCAGAGCGGGTGACGTCACGGACCAGGAAACTATAAAGCACTCCTGAGAACAAAGAACGCCAGCTTCTGTGTCTTCAGCAGCGCTCTGTGTTTTCGTGTGTCTTATTTGGTGTTGTCTGTCCGCTATATATACAGAAAACGAATATCTCTTCGTCCGAGGACAAGAGCAGTTTTTCGTTTCCACCAAGCACTTATAATATAATATATATATATAAGATTAAGACACTTATTATGGCGACAAGCAAGCAGCAGTTCATCACGGGCGGGGATACACACGAGATGTGCGTTGCTTGCTTGGGAGTGGAGCATGCCCAGGCAGCTCTCGAGGGAGCTGTCTGCGTGCATTGTGAGAAGCTAACGCTCCGTATACTCCGTTCACGCCGGGCGTTCTTCGACAAAGAGAAAGAAGGTGCCGCGGCGAGTGTTCCCCAGGGATCGGGTCCCGCTGCTGCTGAGGCACAGCAACGGCTTCATTCCTGGGGTTCACAAATGGATCTGGTGGAGGGGTTAGAGACGGGCCCAGCCTTATCTCGGCCATCACCTGCCAGACCCAGTGTCTCTCCCCTGGTTGTGGAAGCACGCGCTGCGGTTTCTTCCCCCAGGAGAGAGGCACCGGCGCTTCATCTATCCAGCTCTGAGGAGTTGGATGTGATGAGCGTCGAGGCTGGAGAGGAGGTCTCGCCATCCTCATCTCCAGCATATGAGGAGCTGTTGGAGGTTGTGATGCGGGCGGTGGCCAAATTAAATATCGACTGGCCAGCCGAAAGACCTGAAATGCGGCAAAAGAGCAAGTTAGATGAGCGCTTTTTGCCCGCCCGGTCACAGCCTCAGCGTCAGGGATTGCCGTTCTTCCCCGATCTCCACACCGAGGTGTCGAGATCGTGGCAGAAGCCGGCTCAATATAGAGTTTACAGCCCCCAAACATCTATATATTCTAACATCGTGGGGCTGAAACAATGTGGTTATGGGACAATGCCCCGGGTTGAAGAGACGCTCGCGGGCTATCTCTCGCCTGAGTCCGCGTCGTCCCTTAAATCCCCGACGCTGCCCACCAGGCCATTACGTACAACATCGGCCTTGGTGGGCAAAGCTTATGCCTCAGCAGGTCAGGCTGCAGCCTGCTTACACACAATGTCGATCCTGCAAGCCTACCAGGCCGACCTGCTGGGGGAAATTGACGAGAGCGGTGAGGCGAGTTTTGAGACCATCCAGGAACTGCGAAAGGCCACCGATTTAGCTCTCTGGGCCACCAAGGAGACGGCAAAAACAATCAGCCGTTCTATGGCAGCCCTGGTGGCCACGGAGAGGCACTTATGGCTAAATCTTTCTGACATCAGGGAAAGAGATAAAGGCGTGCTGCTGGATTCGCCTCTGTCTCCCCTGGGCCTCTTCGGCGATTCTGTCACCTCGGTCGTCGAGAGGTTCCAGGAGGCCAAACCTTTCAAAAGTCCTCCCTCGCCGCTCTCTCCCCGCCGAGGCTGCTGAGCGGGAGCAGCCTCGGCCATCTACCAGCTCCTCATCTGCGCATAGAGCGCAGCAAAAACAAAGTGTCACCACCCGTGCTCCCCCGCAAAGATCTTGGGGACCGGGGCGGGCGACGCAGTCGAAGCCTTCCAAGGGTAAGACAGATCTGCGGACTGTCATTATCGCTAGGAAGGCTTCGAAGAAGTCCTGACGCCAGGGGCACAGGACTTCTGAGGGCAGCCCCCTCCGAAGAGGGTCCTGTATTAAGATCTATAAAGTTAACCCCTCTTCCGTGCCCTCAGGGGGCTGTTCTTCCAACCCTGCCACCTTGTGTGCTTCAGGGCGCCGAATCAGATGCTCAAATAACACCAGAGGCCAGCCTCATTTCTAGAAGAATGGAAACGTCTTCCCAATATTTCTCGATGGGTGCCGCTCACAATAGAAAAGGGTTACAAAATACAGTTCGGGTTTCGCCCGCCTCAGTTCAAAGGGGTCCTTCCTACAGTGGTGGGTCCCGAGCAGTCTCTGGTTATGGAACAAGAAGTTATGACACTCTTGCAAAAAGGAGCTATAGAAAGGGTTCCTCCTCCCAGCAAGCAGTCAGGGTTTTACAGCCGTTACTTCATCGTTCCGAAGAAGGATGGAGGGTTGCGTCCTATTCTAGATTTGCGCATGTTAAATCGTTCAGTGCAAAAGCTCAAGTTCAAGATGCTTACACTCAAACAGATCACTACACAGATCAGGTCCGAGGACTGGTTTGTGACAATAGATCTGAAAGACGCTTACTTTCATGTGTCAATCCATCCTTCGCATTGGAAGTTCCTCAGGTTTGCTTTCGGGGGCGAAGCTTACCAATACAAGGTTCTTCCGTTCGGCCTGTCTCTTTCACCCCGCACCTTCACGAAGTGCGTGGATGCAGCTCTGGCTCCCCTGAGACTCCAGGGCATCTGCATACTAAATTATATCGACGATTGGTTGATTCTAGCTCAGTCAGAGCAACAAACAGTTCAACATCGAGATGTAGTTCTGTCACAAATGAGAAGGTTAGGGCTGAGACTCAATGCCAAGAAGAGCGTACTTCTTCCAGCACAAACTACCAATTATCTAAGAGTAGTCTGGGATTCCACCACGATGCAGGCATGTCTGTCTCCTGCTCGGGTGAATGCCGTTCTCTCAGCCGTGAAAGGGGTGAAATTAGGCCAGTCACTCACTGTGAAACAGTTTCAGAGACTGTTGGGTCTGATGGCAGCTGCGTCCAACGTGATACCTTTTGGCCTGCTGCACATGAGACCCCTACAGTGGTGGCTCAGGACCAAGGGGTTTTCTCCGAGGGGAAACCCTTTCCGCATGATCAAGGTCACGCGGCGATGCCTTCATGCCTTAGTCATGTGGAAGAAGCCTTGGTTCCTGTCCCAGGGACCTGTGCTGGGAGCTCCTTGTCGTTGCGTAATGCTAACGACGGACGCGTCTCTCACGGGCTGGGGGGCGATCATGAGTGGTCGCTCGGCTCAGGGTCTTTGGGAGGACCATCATCGTTCCTGGCACATAAATCGGCTGGAAATGATGGCGGTATTTCGAGCACTCAAATACTTCCTCCCAGACCTTTGGGGCCACCATGTGTTAGTTCGCACAGACAACATGTCGGTGGTTTCCTACATCAACCATCAGGGGGGTCTGAGGTCTCGCCAGCTGTGCAAGTTAGCCCATCAGATCCTCCTGTGGTCCCAGGGGAAGCTTCTCTCTCTGAGAGCAGCTTATATCCCAGGGCATCAAAATGTGGGGGCAGACATCCTGTCGAGACAGGGGCCGAGGCCCGGGGAGTGGAGACTCCACCCCGAGGTGGTGGAGCTCGTTTGGAAAAAATTCGGCCGTGCAGAAGTCGATCTGTTTGCCTCGAAAGAGACCTCTCATTGCCCATTGTGGTATTCCCTGACCCATCCAGCCCCGCTGGGGTTGGATGCCATGGTACAGGCGTGGCCGAGGCTGCGTCTGTACGCATTTCCCCCGATTGCTCTGCTCCCAGGAGTTCTGGAGAGGGTTCGCCGGGACGGAGTCCGTCTCATATTAATAGCCCCGTTCTGGCCGACCCGAATATGGTTCTCGGATCTAGTGTCCCTATTAGAAAGCTCCCCCATGGAGATTCCAATCAGGCAGGATCTCCTGTCTCAAGCGGGCGGCACGATAATTCACCCCCGCCCGGAGTTGTGGAAACTGTGGGCTTGGCCTCTGAGGGGGCCGAGCTCATAGAATCCGGTCTCTCAACTGAGGTTGTGGAGACCATACTCCACTCCAGAGCTTCGTCCACGAGAAAACTTTATGCATATAAGTGGAAGCTGTTTGCTACTTGGTGTAGCCGATCTCAGGTGGACCCGTTCCACTCATCCATCAGTCATGTACTGCAATTTCTCCAAGAAAAATTCTCGGATGGCCTATCCCCTTCTACATTGAAGGTTTATATTGCAGCTATTTCCGCCTATCATGCACCTTTGGGGGGCATTTCTGTGGGAAAGAACCCCCTAGTCATACGTTTTCTCCGTGGTACCCAGAGGCTGAGGCCTGCTGTGCGTACAAGAACTCTGTCCTGGGACTTGGCTATTGTATTGGAAGGGTTGGCTCCCTTTGAACCTTTAGAGGAAGTATCTGAAAAGTTCCTCACTCTGAAAACTATATTTCTGTTGGCTATATCATCTCTCAAAAGAATTGGAGATCTACAAGCACTTTCTGTTGCTCCTTCATGCTTGGAATTTGCACCTGGAATGGTCAAGGCTTTCCTGCATCATAGACCGGGGTATATACCCAAGGTCCCCACCAATGTCCCGGGGCCCATTGTTCCCTGGTCCATGACGTCACCCGCTCTGACGTCCCGTCACACTATTGGTTCGATTTCACGAGTGCTTCAAGACGTAATCACGCAGAGGTGATCCCAATGCGATTCAACGCAGCGTCTCGTTCCCTATTCAGGGAACCAGGGTTACAGACGTAACCCGAGACGTTTTCCACCGACGTGGAGACAACTCCCTTTCTTCAGCCTGCCAGAGGCGTGACTCCAGGGTCGACGCAATATGCCATCGCAAGGGTCCAGAACGTGGAGTCTGTGTTCAATCTGTTTTTTTACGGAGGAAATGATTGACCTCATTGTCAGCATGACCAACCTCCATGGGCGCCGCACAATGAGAAACTGGACCGAACTGGACCGAAAATGAAACTGTTTTTCATTTTCTACCTCTGAACAAAAAACGCAAAATCAAGTTGAATTCTCGTTTTTCGTTTTGTTTGAAAAAAATGAAAAACGAAAAAGGTGCCATTTTTTCATTTTCCAATTTCTAAATTTAACCAAAAAATGAATGACCAAAAGATACACGGACCTCCAGGGGATCCGTAGATTTTCGATTTTGTGCTCAAATTAAAAATGGAAAAAATGGATAACAAGCACTCAAATTGCATTTTGATCTTCTAATCTGACGCAAGTGGCTTGAGCCGGAAGCGATTGTTACACGCACGGGGAAAGCCGCGAAATGACTGAGGCTGCATCTGAAAACCTAGGCAGCTGACTTGTTGCCTTGCTGCCCTATCAGGCAATGACATGTAAGGCAGTGTTTGTGCATGAAGGCACCTCACAAAACTTATTTCAGACAGACTTCTGAGGCAGTGTAACAGTTTAATGATCTACCACAAAATAGCACAAGCTTTGGTGAGAACTAAACAAATATTTAATTACTACACTAGTAATTTATCGCTAGAAATGAAATCATAAGTGGAAAATGTTGGTCAAAAACGTACATTTACACACAAACTGGCCAGCAATCACAACTTTTGGACGCCATTTTTATTTTTCTAGCTCAAATGTCACAGAATGGAACGTACAGGATTGTGGGATATCAAAGACAGCGAAGGACGCATCTATGCTGCCTTAATGCCTTCCTACCTTGAAATGTGTCCTCCGAAGGCAGCATTTTCCAGTTTTCGGACACAGCCTTAGAGTGACATGTCCGGACTCAAAGAGAGTACCACTACCATCCGAATGGAGACTTTTGTTTTGTTCCATGGCAGTAAGAGGGTTACTCTAAAGCCAGAAGACATGACCACGGAGAAAATATCTGTTATATTCCAGGTATGCATTTTTGTTTAGATTTTAATTTTAGATCTATTGTATTTAAAAAAAACTATACTAACGTTGTGGCGAATCCAATTTGTTTACTGCCGCTATGGGCCTGGTTGGCTATCTCAAAGTGTGTGCATGAATTACAAAGCTTCTCTAACCTATACACCTGTCATAGGTACAAAAGCAAAGTGTTTATTCGACGGATGATGCCAACGTGGCCATATTTCCCTGGTCTGATGGGGAGTTCAACTGCTTTGACCTCACCACAAGAGCCCATTACGAGGTTCACGGCGACAGCACCACTGTGGAAAAAGCAGCAGGGACACCTGCAACTCCGTCGGATCCTTCTGTCTGCTTCTCTTTCCACCGTCCTGGCAGCGCTGCTGCTAGCTCCTCCTCATGTCCAATTCCATGAGCGACCATGTCCAAAACTTTTCAGAGGTGATCAATGAAAACTTTTACTCTTTGCTAAAACATCTTAAGTCACAGCTTTTACAGTAACGTTAATTGGTTATAGAACCCAATTATATTTAACTCTTCTGGTGTGTGGATGTCCTTCCTTGCATTAAAACACTATGATGTCAAAGCTTTTTGCAGCTGAACATTTCTAACCAAAATATTACATTATAGGAATATTTACCCCGGGTTTCACAGACAAGGTTTAAGTCTAGTCCCAGACTAAAATGCATATTTGAGCTGTTTTAAATCGAGTGCAGCATTAGTTCAGTCAGGCCATGTTGGCATTGTGCTGCGACCAGCTGATGCGGTCAGCTGTCAAATCGCTCCAATCACTACCATTCTCCTATTAGACCGGGGACATATATACGTAGCATTACTGCTCAGTAAGTATGCTCAAACTGCTCGCAACCCTCCTGACAGGAGGTGTGTTGTTGCCCGGAAATACAACATCTTCATTGGTCAGGTCAACCCTAAGAGGTGTGACTTTGACCAGAGGTTAAAAGCCAGTGCACAACGCCCCTCCCTCTCTTTTTCTTGCTTCTTGGACGACTGAAGAAACCCCCTTTTGCTGCAGGCCTCTTCAGGCCAAGGCCTGTAGGCCTAGGCCTGCAATCCAGCCATGTGCTCATCTATGAGAGAGAGAAAGAACTTTTTCCCCACTAAGAGTCAAATTAACATCTTAAGTTGTTTCATATTACTTCATCCAATGCAGAAGATACTGGCTACAACTTCGGACCGAATCATCAAGATTTCTCCTCGGCCTGGAGATCCGATGCTCCTCAGCCTGCAGATCCGATGCTCCTCACCCTAAAGGCATCTTGCAAGTATCGTACATTTGAACACTAAACAGTGATTTAGTATTAATTTGTAAACCACCTGTGTCAGCAAAGGTGTTTTATTACTGAGGAAACTGATGATTCTTTTCCAGATTGTCTTTGATTTTTTCCCATAGCTCCATTTTTTGTCCCACTTCCGGTTCAACTATTATTGCTCATTTTTACCTACGTATGTGTGTGACCTGCGTGTATGTTATGTGTTTGTTAGTTTAGTTATGTGTTTGCGAGTTAGTTAATAAAGATTGTGCACAATAGATGTTTGGTTCTGACTCCGTCTGCTAATAAATTAAATGATTTAGATCTTGACTACATGCTCTGAGTAGTATTGTACAATAAGAATGTTGGGTAACGCTTTACATTACAGCCCGGAAAGTACTGCATAATTACAATGAATTTACAGCATAACTTTCGATAATGATAGTGTACCTATAAAGTAAGTACGTGTAAGTATAGGGGAACAATCTGTAAAGTCTTGGGAATAAAGGGGTAACAACCAGGAAAATAACAAATTATTTAAGTATTTTAGAACTAAGGGGTACTTATACTATTATGATAGACAATAATCTTACGTTTGGGAGCAATTTAGCGAGAAAGTGCACTGATTAAGTTGTTTCAAGGCAATTAGAAAGAACTATTGCAATCTTTTTTAATACATGGGGAAACATACTTTTGTTTAATGTAGTTACAGGGTAAGTATGAGATTGCGGGCCGTAAATTAAAGTGGTGCTTATTACACTCTTGTTTCATGTAGTTACAGGGTAAGTAATAAAAAAATAAATAAAAAAAACGCAAACAATCTGTTGTCACCGACTCCGAAACATTTATTTGAAAAACAACTTAATTAAAAACAGGTCTACAACACTTATTATTCTTTATTTTTTATCAACTTTTCATTTCAAATTCTAAAGCCCTGACAGAAAGTAACACGTTTTGTCCTTTTATGTTGTTGTTGTTGTTTCTCTTGCTTGGCATCCCCCTCCTCTTGTTTCTCAACTGATGAATCTTAAGAAGGAATCCCATTGCTATTCTGTATTAAAAGAAAATACAGTACACCCAGAAATTTTCTCATGGTTTAGGCTATTCATCTTTTCGCTTCCGAACAACTGTCACCAGTGCCTGCATGAGAGTCGACTTTGCGTTCGACAAAGCATATTGTAATGAGCAACGTGAAGCTTTCATGGCATTCTCGTGGGAGATTCATGTGAAACTCACGCGAGAACTGCCGTCTCTGTTATTCTGTCTTGTTTGTTTCTCATTATCATTATCTATTATTCTGTGTATTTTGTTGTGAGCATTAATAAAAATAAATAAATAAAAAACTGATGGCATCCGACATCCATATGACTTGTCGCGTGAGTTTCTCAGCAGGCTTAAGTCACTCTTCAAGTTACGTCAAGCAATGAACTCTCAACCCTCTCTAATTGATGTGATTAGTGATAATATGCAGTACTGGATTAATAAATACCCCAGTGCCTCTATTATTTTGGGTGGGGATTTTAATATGGTATTGAATAGTGATTTGGATAGATTTCCTTCTAGAACTTCTTGTGTTAGTCCAATTATGGATGCTTTCATAACACGATTTACTGTTGTTGATATATGGAGAGTAACATATCCACAGCAGAGACTCTATACCTGGAGCAGCAAGGACCACTCTAAGCAGTCTCGAATAGATTATTGGCTTATTTCCCAAAGCCTAGCAAACAGTTGTGACTCAGTTGAGTCAGCATCCATGCTACACCTCTTACAGACCACAGTGCTATCTCTCTTAAGGTTAGTCTTTCAGCGTCCCCTGATTTCAAATCAACTCCTTCTTATTGGAAACTGAACAACTTTCTGCTCATGTATAAAGATGTTAAAAAGAATATTGCATCATTGATTGAGCAGCATTGGAGGAGTGCATTAGTGTTAGATTCATATTGTTGCCAATGGGAACTGTTGAAGTTCGAAATCTGTAAATATCTCAGAAAATTCGGTAGTAATTTAGCTAAACTTAAAAAAGCAGAAGAAAATAAGGTGGTGTCTAAAATCGCAATACTTTCTTCCAAATCCCCAGAGCTGCTCTCTGAATCTGATAAGCTTGAGTATGCTCAACTGCAATGTAAGTTAGATGATCTGTACACATATAGAGCACAGGGCGCTTATATAAGATCTAGACAAAAATGGATAGAGGAAGGAGAATGTAACACAGATTATTTTTTCAGATTAGAGAAGAGTCGTTTAAGAACCTCATTAATTGAGTCTCTAAATATTAATGGGACTGTAACTAATAACCCTCAAGAAATTGCACATTTCTGTGCTAATTTTTACAGTAATCTTTACCATCAAAATTATTCTGAAGAGGCAGCTTGTACTTTACCTGAGATAGTCTTGCAATTTTTAACGGACTCAAGAAATGACAGAGACCTCTGCGATAGTGAAATTACTTTATTAGAAGTTAATAACTCTATTATAGAACTTAAAAATAATAAGTCACATGGAACTGACGGGCTTACCGCAGAGTTTTATAAACAGTTTTCTAAAGAATTATCCCCCTTTTTACTTTTTACCCCAACTCTCACTCAAGTTTAATTACTTTAATTCCGAAACCCAAAAAAGATTTACTTTTAATTGACAATTGGCGTCCTGTATCTCTGCTCAACAATGATTATAAAATCTTAGCCATTATATTTGCTAAAAGACTAAAATCTGTACTAAATTCTATAATAGATGAATCACAATCTGGTTTTATGAATAAAAGACATATTGTTAATAATATAAGATTGGTTCTTGATTTATTAGATTATGCAGAACTGATACAGGAGGACAGCTTCATCCTTTTTTTTAGATTTCTATAAGGCGTTTGATTCTTTAGAGCACCAATTTATTATTAAGTCGTTACATAGATTTGGTTTTGGTGATATGTTTTGTAAAGTAATTAAGACCCTTTACAATAATGGAAGCTGTTCGATTAAGATTGTACAGCATCCTCATTTTATAATATTCCAGTTAGATCCGAAGTTACATATTTAGGCATTGTGATTACTAAAAATCAAGATAACAGAAGTACCTTGAACTTTGATCCTGTTATAATAAAAGCCCAAAGAAGATTTAACGTATGGTTGCAGAGAGACTTGACCTAAGGCTGAGGGCATCTCCAGGTTTTCATATGCTGCACTCTCTTTGTATGTAGACAACACAATATGTAGGACAGTTGATAAAACCCTCTTTAATTTTATTTGGAAAAACAAAATACATTATGTTAAGAAGTCTGTAATAATGAATACGTACGAGTATGGTGAGTTGAATTTTCTTGATTTCTCATCTCTGAACAACACTTTTAAAATGAATTGGATCAGACAATTTTTGTGTAATCCAAATTCAATTTGGAATTTTATCCCTAATTACTACTTTTCCAAATTAAGCGGTCTCCCTTTCCTATTGATCTGTAATTATTATATTGAGAGAATCCCTTACAACTTATCCAAGTTCCATAAGCAATCGTTACTTGCATGGTAATTAATTTTTAAGCACAACTTTTCCCCTCACCGGTACTTTATTTGGAACAACCGAGATATTGTATATAAGAATAAGTCTTTGTTTTTTAGTAATTGGTTTGAGAAAAAAACATTTTAACTGTTTCTCAGTTATTCAATTCAATTTATTTTAAATTATGAAGAATTTTTATCTAAATTCAATTTTCCAGTAACTCCCAAGGAATTTTCCATTGTAATGGACGCTGTTCCTAAAGGAGTCATCATGCTTCTAAGGGAGTCTGTTAGATCGTCCAACACTTTACCTGTTTCTTTGGACCCATTTGAACTCCCAGTTGGAAAACTGTGCTTTTTGTCACATCCTTCATCACGGAATTATAGAATTAGATCTTGGATTAGAGCTTGTATTAGATTAGAGCTTGTAACAATTCCATATGTGGTGTCATATTGGAAGAACTTGGTTGAACATATTGATTGGAAAAAAGTATGGACTCTGCCTTTGAAATACATAATAACCAGCAAAGTTAGAGAAATTTAATTCAAATTATTACACAAATTTTATCCTGCTAAAGTTTTTTTGAAAAAGTTTAAGTCAGATATAGATATAAATTGTTCTTTCTGTGGTGCCCACGATGAAACTGCTCTTCATATCTTCTGGGATTGCCCTCACACACAGCTATTTTGGGATGAATTTTCAAAATGTATTCACTGTAATGTGCTTCCTGGTTTCTCTTTATCTTCTAAGGATGTACTGTTTGGCTTCTTTAATATACAAAAAACAAAAATTAATGAATACTTTATTATTACTCTATTATTACTCCTTGCAAAATCTCACATTCACCGCAGTAAATTCACTCGCCAAAATCCTTTATTCATTGTCTTTAGAAGAGAGGTCCAACAGTACATCCAAAATATTTCATCATCTAAGAATCTTAAAGCACTTAAGACAATAAACTGGTTTCAAGTTTTAATTTATTTATTTAAAGTTTTTTTTTGTTCTGTTTTTCTTTTTTTATATATATATGTATGCATATATTGGCTATAAGAAACGTGCAGGCTATGTATAGGCCTTATATATGTATAAATGATGCTTTGCCTTTATTATTATTTCATTGTATGTAACTTTTACATTTTTGATATGTGCTTGTATTTTTGATACCTTGGCAATAAAAAAAAAAAGAACTCTCAACCCTCTCATGCATGCGCAGGTGACAGTTGGTCGAAAGTTTAAAATTTTTAAATATTTGATATTTTTTTCTTACTAATACGTATCATTTCACTTCAGAAGACATTGATTCATCCACAGGGATTGTATGGATTACTATTGTTATTGCTGTATGTGCTGTTTGATGCTTCGACTTTTAGGAACACATGAGCTTGCATTATAAAGCGTTCCCAGATATGATTTATTTTTCTAAAAAACTTTATTTGTGTTCATCTTAAGAAGGAAAGCCGTATACATCTCAGATGGCATGAGGGTAAAAGATGAGTAAACGGTGAGCACATTTCCGGGTGTACTATATTTTTTTTTATACAGAATAGCAAATGACATGGGATTCCCTCTGAAGATTCATCAGTGGAAAGAAAGAAAAAGAAGAAGAGGAACAAGAGGAGGAGGTAGCCAAGCAAGAGAAACGAATAAGAAGTGTTGTAACTTTAAATCTGTTTTGAAATAAGTTGTTTTTCAAATAAAGATTTCCGAGTGATAACAGATTGTTTGCGTTTTTTTTAATTACTTACCCTGTAACTACATGAAACAAGAGTGTAACAAGCACCACTTTAATTTACGGCCTGTAATGTCATACTTACCCTGTAACTACATGAAACAAGAGTGTAACATTACCACTTTAATTTACGGCCCGTAATGTCATACTTACCCAGTAACTACATGAAACAAAAGCATATTTCCCCATGTATTAAAAAAGATTGCAATCTACTTGCCTTGAAACAACTTAATCAGTGCACTTTCTCACTAAATTGCTCCCAAACATAAGATTGTTGTCTATCATAATATTATAAGTAGCCCTTAGTTCTAAAATACTTACAGTATAAATAATTTGTTATTTTCCTGGTTGTTACCCCTTTATTCCCAAGACTTTACAGATTGTTCCCCTATACTTACACGTACTTAATTTATAGGTACACTATAATTATCAAAAGTTGTGAATTCGTTGTAATTACGCAGTACTTTCCGGGCTGTAATCTAAAGTGTTACCGAATGTTGTTTTTCCATAACCTGGAAATCAACATTTCTTAGACTTAATAAACAATTAACACTGAGTGTTCAGTGGATGAACAGGTTAATTGATCGTAATATTAATTTTAATATAGCTACATCAAGTTAATCTGATTAACTGTTTCACATATTCATAATTAATAATCATAATGAGTTATGAATAATTATTAATATTTCCCCTTTGAGTTAATTCGTTACACTGAAGTACTGAATGGGAAGTTGGAGACCAGCAAGATGGTTACAGTCCGCTTCTCAGAGTTTGAGGCTTGTGTGGCAGCAATCATCTGTAAAGTGAAAGAGGCCCTTGGACAGCCGGATTCAATCATATCATGATTCGATAGCCAGGGCAACGAAATTATCGACTCTGAAGGAACTAGGGGTATTTTTTGATCATGTTAGTTGTTATAGTAATTGCCATAGGAAATGCTATGTTTTGTTACTACAGGTTCCTTTTTTTAAGATAGAGTTACAACAGCTTATGTACAAACAGTTTATGAAAGTTCACTTAACAGTTATATGATGTGCACCAACCGTATTTTAATCTCAGACAAAAGTTTATTTTTTATTATGAATATATTATTTGTTTTAAATCAGTTGCTTAGTGTCTTTCACATTCCAGCAAGTGTTTGGTTGAAAGATAATAAAACCATCATGTTTCATTTATTGTCCTTGCAGGATCAACATTCTGGAAGCAAAATTCCAGAAAAGTGTTTGCAGTGCCAGAACAACAGGTGGGACTGTTACAAGGCAGTAAAAGGAGGAGGCTGAGGTAACTGAACTGCTGATTTCTATTATCTTTATTCAATATAATATACTAATCCCATATAGTGGTAATTTTCTATGGCTTTAAACCTGCATGCATAAATGCAGGTTTAAACCTGCATGCATAAATTCCTCATAAATGACAAGGTTGCTATTAGATAGATGGATGGATGGATGGATAGATATTTTAGTATGATAGATAGAGATTTTAGTTTGATAGATAGATAGATAGATAGATAGATAGATAGATAGATCTTCAATGTTTAATTCTAAATTAAAAATGTTTTCCAGTCGAAGAGAAGACACTGGCCTTCAAGAGGTTGCAGCTGACATCGAAGAGGTTGTTGAAGCAGCCCAAGGATTAAAAGAAGTGTCAAAGATGATCAAGGAGTTGAGTGGATTTGCACGTTCTGCAGTGACAACAACTCTGGCACTTTCAGAGGCTGAAGTAGCTTCTTTGAAAGCTGTCTTTGGCTGTCTTATCTGCACAAGTTGGTAATGTTTTAAATCATTTTCTATGACACAATGTGACACATTGCTATACTATACTATACTATACTATACAGTACATTACTATACACTAAGCTTCTCTCTGTTCATGTGTTCTAATACATGAGCAGATTTTCTTTATATATTTTCTTTATATACGGTTATCTTAATATAGTATTTAGAAAGTTGACTCAGTTGAAAACTTGAATTTAATGGTTAAAATCCCCTTTTTTTCTAGTGTACAGATGGCATATTGAAATGTATTTCCTAATGATACTACCTTATCAGCCTCACAGAAAAATGGTGGTGTGCTTTGCAAGGTTTTGGATTTACGTCCTTTAAAAATGTTTATTGGATCATAACAGGAGACATTAGACAAACTCTTCAGCTATCCGCCACCTTCCGTGTATTGCTTGACTGCTTCCCAATCTTATACACATTAAAGTATTGTCAGGTGTTCACAATTACATAATCCACATAATTTAAGTTCAATTAACAAAAACAATTAAAAAACAATAATAGTAATAATAGGAATCTACGGAAGCCCTAAACGGCCATGGATTATTATTTTTTTCTATTATGTTTTGTCGTGATCACGACTTAATTTTCTCGTGATCTCGAGATAACAAAAGTTGTTTTCTCGTCATCACGACTTATTTTCTCGTGATCTCGAGATAACAAAAGTTGTTTTCTCGTCATCTCGACATACAAGTTCTTTTTACAGTGATTGATTCTGAAACACACTGTACCCGGATTCTACTGTTGCTATAGTAACGAACACAACTTTCTGCCGCATCTGATCGACGGATAAATCATGCGCTCTTATATCTTGTGGATATTTCAGCAAAATGTTTACTTCACTTAATAATAAAGTTTACAATAAATAAATACATATAGGCTAATCAATCACTGTTCAATAAATATACGCTAAATATTTTATTTGTGTCATTAACATGTTTAATGATCAACAGAGCATTTAACATCTAAAGCGCAGCCAGAGTATACCTTCAGAAAGATGCCAGATTATTCTATAAGTCTATAAATTATTCGATTAAACCCACTTTATTTTCCTCATTCGTTTGAAATAAAATTATATTACATAATGTGTTTGTTATTTTTATTCGTCATGTAGGATAGGCTGTGATATCATTAAACTGTCTTCCTCCAGTTTCCATTAAAAAGAGGTGCAATACTCCAGATTTCCAAAAAAAAAAAAAAAAAAACTTTAATCCAGTTGATATAGGCTAAAACAATCTTGGGATGCTGTTTGAGAAGAGTGTTTATGTATGTGTGTTGTTTCCAACAAAGAAATGTAGAAAATAGGTTACACACTATCACTGAATTAAATGACATAGGCTATAAATCATATTTCTTATCAATATACATTGAGTGAGTGAAACTAACACTGAAACTGCGATGATTAAAATGGCGTCTTAAAGATACACAATAAGGTGCAAACAGAATATTATACAGTGACATCAAATTAGTTTTAATAAGCAATAAGTTTAGTATCACACCGAACTATCGCGGTCGTGAAACTGTGGTGAGTCATGTAGTCAGAACGATAACAGATACACTTTCAAGCAAAATAATCATATTCAAGCATTTAACAGTTAAGTTAATTACTTAACGCACACAATACTGCACAAAATAAAGCGATCACGAAGACTCTCTCTGTCCGAAACTCGTACAATCTGGGCCAATATGAACTAATACAGTAAAGTGGAAATTTACTGCACATCATCAGTTATATTTGGTAATATACTGACACCTGTTGGCACATTTGTGTAATTTACAGCAGAGATTAAGTCGTGATTACGAGAAAACAACTTTTGTTATCTCGAGATCACGAGAAAATTAAGTTGTGATCACGACAAAACAACTTTTGTTATCTCGAGATCACGAGAAAATAAGTTGTGATCACGACAAAACAAGATAGAAAAAAATAATAATCCATGGCCGTTTAGGGCTTCCGTAGGAATCTCTCATCTTTTAAACCTTTTTTTTTTTTTTTTTTTTTTTTTACTGGCACGATACTTTTGCCTAATGTTTTTTTTTTTTTTTTGTTCCTGTTATTAGGTTTTTTGTTTGTTTGTTATTGTTTGTTTTTTTAGATGGACTCGAACTTAAATTCTGTGGATTATGTAATTACAAACACCTGACAATACTTAATTTTGTATATAATATTTATGGGAAGCAGTCAAGAGTGATACACTAAAGAAGGCGGTTAGCTGAAACGTTTGTCTAATGTGTCCTGTTATGAACCAATACAAATTTTAAAGGACTTTTTTGAGTGCTGACCCCCTTTTTGTTTTTTGTGTATTTATATACTTCAGTCTTGGCACCTAAACTAACTGGGTAAATGCAGTTATGACATTGATTAGATTAGATTATATGGTTTTAACATGCATTGGCCTCATCAGCAGTCAGTCACAGATTCAACAGAAAACCACATTTGTTAACTTTGTGCCAAAGCACTGTGTTTAGCAAAAGTTAACAAATCTGGTTTTCTGTTGAATCTGTGTGTGTGTGTGTGTGTATATATATATATATATATATATATATATATATACAGTTGCAAGAAAAAGTATGTGAAACACTTGCAGAATCTGTGAAAATGTGAAAAATTTCACCTCCCACCTCTTAATGCATCGTGTTTTCCTTCTGGAGCATCAGTGAATGTTTGAACCTTTTTTAATAGTTGTGTTTGAGTCCCTCCATTTTCCTCAGTGTGAAAAGATGGATCTCAAAATCATACAGTCACTGCTGGAAAGGGTTCAAATATGCAAAAGATGCTGGAAAACCAAAGAATCTGCAGGACCTGGAGGATTTTTCTGAAGAACAGAGCTCAGTTTAACTGTTCAGGACAAACATTTAGCAAAGGCTGCAAAACCGCCACCCTGCCATAAATATGATAGAACCATCACTTCTACCACTAAAGATTGCTTTATAAATAATCTTCCTGATCAGTTTCATCGCCTTAGCATACCAGAGAGCTTAGAAGACCTCAATGTTGCAACAGAAACTATTGACTATGTCTCTTCCAGCACATTAGACTCAGTTGCTCCTCTGCGCTTAAAGAAGATTAAGGAAACTAATCCAACGCCGTGGTACAACGAGCACACTTAGGCCCTTAAGAGAGCTGCCAGAAAAATGGAGTGCAGCTGGAAGAAAACAAAACTAGAAGTTTTTTGCATTTCGTGGAGAGAGAGAATGATTAAGTACAGAAAGGCCTTAAAAACTGCTAGATCTGCTTATTACTCAAATCTTTTAGGAGAAAATAAACACAACCCTATAGGTATTTATTTGATACAGTGGCTAAATTAACGAGAAATAGAGCTTCAACTTCTGATGTTTCCAAACAGCACAGCAGTAATGACTTTATGAACTTCTTTACTTGCAAGATTGACAATATTAGAGAGAAAATTATAACCATGCAACTGTCTACTACAGTATCACATCAGACAGTGCATTGTAGTGTCCCTGAGGAAAAATTCCATTCATTCGTTGCTTTAGGACAGGAAGAATTGTCTAAATTTGTTAAATCATCAAAATCAACAACATGTATGTTAGACCTTATACAAGTTAGACCTTATATAAGTTATTGAAAGAGATGCTTCCAGAGGTCATAGATCCTCTTCTTAATATTGTTGATCCATCTTTACCACTAGGATATGTACCGAAAACTTTTAAGCTGGCTATTGTTCAACCTTTTATTAAAAAAAACACAACTTGATCCTAGAGAATTAGTCAATTACAGGCCAATCTCGAATATACCTTTTCTGTCAAAAATACTAGAAAAGGCAGTATCATCGCAACTATGTTCCTTCTTATAAAGAAATGGTATCTTTGAGGATTTCCAGTCAGGATTTAGACTGTACCATAGTACTGAGACTGCTCTCATTAGAGTTACAAATGATTTGCTCCTATCATCAGATCGTGGTTGTATCTCTCTATTAGTGTTACTAGATCTCAGTGCTGCTTTTGACACTATCAACCACAATATTCTTTTGAATAGACTTGAAAATTATGTTGGCATTAGTGGAATTGCATTGGCATGGTTCAAATCATACTTATCTGACTTATCTTAGTTTGTAGAAGTAAACGAAGAGATGTCATATTGATCACAAGTTCAATATGGAGTACCGTAAGGCTCAGTACTAGGACTGTTACTTATCACTCTGTACATGCTACCCTTGGGAGATATCATTAGGAAGCATGCCGTTAGTTTTCACTGTTACGCTGATGATACTCAGCTCTATATTTCTTCGAGCCCTGACAAAACTTACCAATTCACAAAATTAACGGAATGCATAGCTGATATAAAAAATTGGATGACTAGTAATTTCTTACTACTAAATTCACTAAATTTTTGGACCAAAAACTTCTTCACGTAATAACCTAGAATACTGTCTAACACTTTATCTTTCATTTGAAAGTCACGTTTCTCGCATCTGCAAAACCATGATCTTCCATCTTAAAAATATATCTAAACTACGACATATGCTCTCAACGACAAATGCGGAACAGTTAGTTCAAGCGTTCATGACCTCAAGGCTAGATTACTGTAACGCTCTACCGGGTGGTTGTTCTGCTCGCCTGTTAAACAAACTACAGCTGGTCCAAAACTCAGCAGCTAGAGTTCTTACTAGAACCAAGAAGTATGACCATATTAGCCCGGTTCTGTCAACACAGTATTGGCTCCCCGTTAAACATCATATAGATTTTAAAATCTTGCTGCTTACTTACAAAGCACTAAATGGTTTAGCTCCCCAGTACCTGAGCAAGCTCTTAATGCATTATAGTCCTTCACGTCTATTGCGATCTCAGAATTCAGGCCAGTTGATAATACCTAGAATATCAAAATCAACTGCAAGCAGTAGATCCTTTTCCTATTTAGCACCTAAACTTTGGAACAGTCTTCCTATCACTGTTCGGGAAGCAGACAGTTTAAATCTAGACTAAAAACACATCTGTTTAAACTTGCATACACATAACACATTATCTATTTATATAATTCAAATCATGTAAATTTATAGGCTGCATAGATTAGGTCAGCTGGAACCAAGAACACTTCCCATAACACCTGATGTACTCGCTACATCATAAGAAGAATGGCGTCTAGATCCAGATCCAGGCCGTATCCAGATGAGATGAAGGACCTGCGCCTAGACATGACGATAACGCAGCCCTGATGTTTCAACTAAATTATCCCCTGTGAAAGCCTCCTTCCCTTTCCTTTCCCTATGTATAGATAAAACGTTATCAAAATTATTCCAGTTCGCATAGATCCACGGACACAACTAATTTTTCTGTATTATGCGGACCAGACGAGTAATTTGGCAAATATCACTTTTTTTTAAAAAGACCAAGCTTCTGCACACATACACCCTCAAACAAGCAAACCTATAGACTAAACACGAAAATGAATGGCAAGAATGCATTAAAGGTATTAATTTTTTTTCAGTAGGAAAGGTGTCATTTAAGAGGCCCCTGAAGTAATAATTAACAATTTTTACAACGGAAGTGATTCAATCAAAAACCAACTTTAGCTCGATAATAATTTTCCTATTGTCACTGTGAAGCTGCTTTGAAACAATATGTATTGTGAAAAGCGCTATATAAATGAAGATGACTTGACTTGACTTGACATAAGGGAATTTATGTGTGCAGCTGATTTAGCAGTAAAACATTTTGAACTGAAGACAATTGAAATTATTGTAAAGTGTTTCATATTCTACATGTTATTTAACTTGCAGGTCCTATGGATAAGCCATTTTTCTCCACATGCTGCAGAAGCCTCATCGGTTGTAAGGAATGTATTGATGAGTGGACCAGCAGCCACACTTACTGCCCAAAGTGTCGGGCTGATGATTTGGAGGACTGCATCCACAAAGTGACTGGACTCACTGAAGCCCTGGCAACACTGGAAAAGCTATTCTTGTAGCATGTTCTCTTTCACTATGGTGGCCATAAATGTTGGTCTGTTTATACAGTTCTAATGTGTTTTAAATTAATAATGTTATGTATTGCAGTGTTACATTATGGCATTCAGTAAAGAGTTCATGAATTTTTATGTTTGTTTTTATGTTTGGGTTAAATGTCACCCACCTGTGTATATTTATCTCACACATGCCTCTCTGTAACATTTATAAGGTAAAACAGTGCCTCCTGAAAAAGTCCATGGTCATTGTTAACCACTTTATCAAAAAGAAGAGACATGTCTGGGAAGCTCTCTCCAAACAGCTGCTCTGCACAACATCTATCTTTCTCTGACAAAAATGGTTCAGATCCAAAGGCAGACACCCAAGAAAGGGAGGATCCCAACTCCTGCTCATAGATATTTGCTGCCTCTGCTGCACTGGGGAGAAGCTCCATGGAAATTCTTGCTGGACAACCACCAGCTGCAAGTTGGTTTAGTATCCCTTTTTTTTTTTTTTTCCAGACAGTGTCTTGTCATTTGATACAAAGCTTTACCTGGTATCCTATGGGCATTTCAGGACTGCACAACTCTGCCAAGTCCAATTTGGCTTACTTGACACGTCAAGTTGGAGACAAAATTTTGTTACATTTTCTTGCATATTGAGTAATTCTTGGTCCAGCAGGTGAACCAGGGCCTGTTTCAGTGGATAGTTTACCCGATTATTAACCTCTGGCCAAATTCTTTCCACACGAAGATTCTGTTTGAACAAGAAAAGGTGCAAGACTGATTGAAAGCACTGTCAATCACAAAAGATTATTTTGGTAAATAAAATGAATTTTCACCAGAAATACTATAAGCCAAACTATAAAAGTTACTGACATCAGGGGTCAGTAGAACAAAATTCACCTTTGAAGAAGTTGTCTGTACATAAGGTGGCATGTTGATGTTATGTCTGTGTCAATCTTCTCTCTAATAAATGCTAAATTACAACTAAGCACTATTTGCTGGCTTAGGCCTTGCCTTACTAACTCAGAGCGAAATGAGAACAGCGCTAAAATCAAATTAGAAAAACACAAAAACACTTACAGTATGTTGATCCTCCTGTTGCTTGTTTGCTTCTATCTAATAAATGCTAAATTACAACTGTTTAAGTACTATTTGCTGGCTTTAACTCAGAGCGAAACAAAAACGAATGTGAATTGAAGTGTGAGCAGAGTAAACAACGTTTCCTAGCAACAAGAAGTGTTAAAATCAAATAAGAAAAACACAAAAACACTTACAGTAGGTTGATCCTCCTGTTGCTTGTTTGCTTCTCTCTCCCTCTCTCTCTCTCTCATATATATATATATATATATATATATATATATATATATATTTTTTTTTTTATGTATGTTCTGAAATGAGGCAAACAATGACCTCACAGTTTATTTATTTTTTATTTTTTATAAATCAAATGTAAATTCATGTCCGTTGTCACATTTTCCTCGTTAAATGAACATTACATTACATCAAAACAGAAAAAAAGAAACCAAATACAATTCTATTTTGTATTTTTACATTAACAATGTAATTAATGTTCTATTTTTGTGTTCAGACTTTGTGTTCAGACACAAAGATGTATCTTTAATTTCACCAAGCTGATTGCTCACTAAAACCCCCAGCAGTCATCATGTTTTCAGGTCTTTTCAAGTTTGATTTTGACGTGATATAAAGCGGTGATATCTAAGTGGGTGAGCTGTTTACTTACTTTTTAATTAGTCTTCACATTGATGCCATCATTTTGTTCATTCTGACTGATGCGCATAATGTAAACACGTAAACAAGAAGCGGGATTTATCACACAAACCAATCATAATGGATCATATCCAATCATAGTGTGATGGAGGTATTGCCTCCTCTCATGTGACTTTCCCACATTCATTCTCTGTTACCCCCCACAAAACTCATCTCGCATCTCATCTCGATCTGGCTGAGGAGCTGGAGACAGGTTCCTTTCTCTTGTTCTCTCTTCAGATTGCGTTGTCCTTCCGTCCTCCCGAAGCATGCCTCGCCGCTTCTTCAGAGCTGGCTGAGGACGTAGGTTCTCTTGTCATTAAAGAATCTAGTGGCTCGGATCTCGCATCTGCGAGGCAATGCGCAGATTACGGGTCCGCTATATAGTATGTATATAATGCGAGGGAACTGAGCAGACGGGAGATTCCCTTTCTCTATTGTTCCTATGATCGCGTGCAAACAAATTGTGTGTTTGCAAGCTATGATTTTGATTCTTTGTTGAAACTGCTATAATATAAAATTACTACATTCAGCCTTTCATCCAGACCGCTTTTACATGTCTGGCTGCTACATTTGATTCTGATGAATTAAATGGCAAAAAACAGCCAACCTGAGATGGCTTTGACTTTGAGAGCGCCACCTACAAGCGCTCCTCCCATGATGATAAAGTGCATGAGGAGTTAGTCGAGGTGGTCACTCGCGCAGTGGCCAGATTACAGCTAGATTGGCCACAGGAGAAAAAGCAAGCGCTCAAAGTTAGAGCAGATTTCTCTCCGGTGGCCATGGAGAGGGGCCTTAGCGACAGTCTCTCCCCTTTTTCACCTGTCTTTTTGCCCTCAACCACAACTTATTCGACTATCATGGGTGCAAGGGCACGTGGTTATGCAATGATGCCCCAGTTGGAAAAGATGCTCGTGGGCTATCTCTCCTGGGAGCTCATCGTCACTTTAAAAAATCAGCAATCCCCACCAAGCCGTGCAGAACAACATTCACGCTGGTAGGGAAGGTGTTTCAGTCATCGGGTCATGCTGATGTTGCTCTGCACACTATAGCAGGCGCACCAAGCTGACCTGATTAAAAAAAAAAAAAAGCCCCCTTGGATTGGGCACATAAAAATATATTAAGTAGCTCCTTTCTGACACCCTCACAACACCGCTGTTCCATCCCCACCACCTCCGGTGTTTTGGGGGGGCAGTGATTTCCAGAGAAATGTTAAATATTCGGTTGCTTCCTGCTGTGTCCCAGGACACAGAATATTTAACATTCACCCATCAATATGTTGTGTCACAAGACACTGCGTCACAAGACGTTACGTCACCAGATGGTGCGTCGAAATTGATGCCCATTTTGGAGAAGGTGGCAGCATGGAAACTACTGCCAAACATATCTCCTTGGGTTTTGAGAACCATAGGAAAAGGCTACAAAATAGAGTTTGCGCACTGTCCTCCACATTTTAATGGTGTGGTCAAAATGATTGTGTCTCAAATACAACACAAAGATTGGTTTTTCACAGTTGACCTCAAGCACATATATTTACATATAGAATTTCTGCCACAACACAGGAAGTTCCTGAGGTTCGCTTTCGGGGACGAAGCTTACCAATATCGGGTTCTTCGATTCGGCCTAGCCTTGCCACCCTGCACATAAACAAAATGCATGGCTGAAGCCCTCCTTTCTAAAATCCATGTTTATGGTAAGCGCACACGCTGAGTGCTTCATGCACTTTCTAAAATCCATGTTTATGGTAAGGGCATGCACTGAGCACTTCATGCCCTTTCTGTATTTATGAGTTCCCGGTTTGCAACCGTGGGTCCCTCTCTAAGAGAGTTTTTCCATTGTTCATGACAACAGATGCCTCACTCACTCCTATGCCATAGTAGCTCAAAGTAAGGGATTAATCTTCTATTAAAATCCATCTTTTGGTAAGGGCACGTGCAGAGTGCTTCATGCCCTTTCTAAAATCCATGCTTATGGTAAAGGCATGCGCCAAGTGCTTTGTACACTTTTTCTAAAATCCATTTTTATGGTAAGGTTTACGCGCTGTGGGCTTCGTACCCTTTCTATGTGTTTCAGACCCCGGTCTCTCACCATGGGTCCCATTCTAGGCATGTGTTGTCATTGCAGGATGCTAACTACGGTAGTTGCCTACTTAAATTGCTAAGGTGGATTGCGCACAGGCTAGCGCAACAGGTTCTGCTTTGGGCTCAGGACAAGTTCCTGTCCCTCAGGGCGATTTACATTCCCGGAAGCATGAATGTGGAAGCAGATCTATTATCCAGACAGGAGGTCTCACAAGGGGATTGAAAGTTCCATCCCAGTGTAGTCAGTCAGATCTGGGAAAGATTTTACAAAGCAGAGGTGGACCTCTTCGCTTCACAAGAAACAATGTCCCCTGTACTTCTTGCTGACTCCTCCAGTTTTCAAGTGTTTCCCCGGATTGTTCAGCCCTAAATGGATGGTTCACACCAAGAAAGGGTCTTTAAAGTAATAAGTCATGTTTTTTTTAGCATTTTTAAAATTATTTTAATTTTCTTTATAAATGTACTCCTTCCAAATAACCCTAACCATTCTATAATGATTATTTTTTTCCCAATTAGAACTTAAAATTCCTGTATACATTATATTGTTTTAATGTTGCACATTATTCTATTAGAGACTGAATGGCATACTGACTGTGTGTGTGTGTATGTGTATGTGTGTGTGTGTGTGTGTGTGTGTGTCCTGTAATAAGGACTGAATGGCTTACAGCCTACAGATTTTACTTTATTTGTTAAGGCTATACTATATTTTTGGTTACTATATTTGTTACCAAAAAAGATAACTATAACACTAACTACAAAGCTAGTTTTAAAAATTACTCAAAATTTAAGAGAATAGTAGAGTCCACACCACAACGGTAATGGCAAAGAAAAACAATATTGCTGGAATCACTTTCAAAACAATTTTCTTCCAGCTGATGAACAACAAACATTGATAACCAATCAGATTTGACCAAATTTATAGAGCTCAAACATTCTGCATTAATATGGGGATATCATTACCAACACTTTGCAGCATGTTATTCAATCCTCATCAATCCTCTCAGCAGCATGAAAAACAAGGCTTTTATTAAAATTCTGAATAATTAATAAATAATTGCATTGTAAATAGAAATATTTAATGCTCTCTAAAGCTCAAACAAAAATACACAATGGAGGACTTGCCAAAAATGTTTTGCCATCAATGGGCCCCCCGATTCCCCAGGGCCCTAAGCAGTCGCTTACCTCACTTATTGGTTAAAGTCCACCCCTTTTTAAAATGCTCAGAAATTGCAAATCATGTTTATATTTAAATCTAATGATTTGCACAGCTTTCTGTGAGGGTTAGGTGTCAGGTTAAGACATAATATAATTAACCTGATATAAAAACTCTGGAACTCTGTAAGATGTTCTCACTAATTAGTGCAACAAACCTGTGTGTATACTGTTTTGACTTACAATGTCTTTTTAAAAATGTAAAATGGCCAAAAGTATTCTGTGAGAGTTGTGTTTAGTGGTTAGGGGATAGTGGAAAGTATTCATAATGATAGATGTGCCAACATGTGTGTGAACATCCACATTTGTGTAGACTTCCTGACACTGTAGATTTCTTTTCTTTTTTTTTTGTAAACCTTTTCTCTGAAATTTGTCACCCTAGCCTTTGGTAGGGTGACATATAACTATGTATTAAGTTAAATAATATATATTTAAAAATAGCCTGTATGATTAAATTCTCATTACCAAAACATAAGTTCTCTCTACCACAACTGGCCTTAAATTGTTGCGGTAAGTGAGAATGGTATTGCGGAGGATGAGGTACCTTAGCATATTTTGCTAAATCCAGAGAAGCCATGATGATTGAGCCAACTTTTTATTCAATGTACATAATTAGACATTAATGAAGTACATTTTTGCAGAAAATTGTTAATTTAAAGTTTTTCTAAATAAGGAAAATTACCTGTTACAGTAATGATAATCAAAATGTCGTGTACATGGTCTGACAAGATAATTTTTAAATTTTAACTGGAGAAATATAAAGAGAGCTGCCTACCTGGTAGCCATCTTTAAGGTTCTGGCACATGTGTTGCTTAATTCAAAATCAAGGTTTATTTAAAATTTTGTGTGTGTGTGTGTGTGTGTGTGTGTGTGTGCGTGTGCATGCGTGTGTGTGTGTATAAATAGTCCTTAAAAAATGTTGCGGAGAATGAGAACATCAGTGATGGACCCTTAATTTTTCCTCTATTTTTTCATTATTATTATACATTGTAAAATAATATTTTTTCTGTCATTTGAAAACATCTATTAGAACATTTTATATATATATATATATATATATATATTGTCACAGACAGGCCAGGCTCCAGCATCCACCAATCACAGCGCACACCTTCCCCTGAGTACTAATCACCGCCACCTGCATCTCATCAGCTCACTCATCACCAGCACCATTTAAGACACTCACACACACACACAGTCACATTGTCCGGTCTCGTTCGCATCAAGGAACTTACCTCTATGCTTACCTCAAGGACTCCCATTGCTACTTGCCTGTCTCCTGTGTATCCGTGCTACCTCGTGTGCTCCAAGTCTGTGTGTGAGTGTCATCCGCCAGCATTGTCTCCAGTCTGCTACCGCTACCAACCTGCAAACCACAAAAGGACAGTATTATCACCCATTCATTCATCATTCACCTCTACATCCACTATCTACTCACCTGTTGTCACTGTTACCTCTGCTTGTGTCCAATAAACCACCTTTACTGTTATCTTCTGCCTCCGACTGGTACATATTGAAACAGAAGACCGGACCATAACAGCGGGACACAAGCATGAGTCACTCCGATCCATTTCAGGACTTGGTGGATGCATTTCGCGGCACTTTCTCCACTCTGCCACCACCGCCAGCGCCAGCACCAGCACCAGCCATCACTTCCGCATCCACCGCCACTTCTTCCTCCCCGCCAGTTTACGCCTGTCCCATTGCCAAACCGGCGCCCTACTCTGGTTCGGCGGAGGATTGCAACGGATTCCTCCTGCAATGCTCCCTGACCCTGGAGATGCAACCGCACTTATTCCCCACGGAACACTCGAAGGTAGCGTTTGTAATTTCACAATTATCAGGAAAAGCTCTCCAGTGGGCTGATTCCATCTGGTCCCAAAATAACCTTGTGATCCAGACTTACTCCGGCTTCGTCAAACACTTCAAGGAAGTTGTTTGGAAAACCTTCCTGGGACTCCTCCATTGGTGAGAAACTCTATAATTTGAAGCAAGGGAAAATGTCTGTTAACGAATATGCTCTTCAATTCAGAACCCTCGCCGCCAGAAGCGGATGAAATGAACAAGCGCTACTAACTTCCTATCGCCAGGGATTGGATCCTCGAGTGCGCTTGCATCTCGCTGCATACGAGGACACCATCGGCCTAGAATGATTCATCCAGCTGTCAATCCATTTCGCCACTCATATGCAGTCGTGTCTCGAAGAGCACCAGGGTCAGTCGCAGCTCAACACCTCCCTCTGCCGGCCAGACTCTGTCAGCACTCCAGAACCAGCCACCGAACCCATGCAAGTGGAATCTACACGTCTAACACCCGCTGAACGGCAGAGAAGGCTGACCCAGAACCTATGTTTATATTGTGGCTCTCCTGGGCATGTAATCTCCGCATGCCCAACACGTCCTCCATGCCCCATGGTGAGTGCCATCATCTCTACTCTCCAGACAATGAAACCACTCACCACTACTGTTACACTTACTGCTGCTTCAAGTCGGACTACTTCATGTCGAGAACATTCATCTGCTGGTTCTGGAGGGTTCCACCGCTGACGTGATACTAGGGCGCCCGTGGTTGGAGCAGCACAACCCCATCCTCTCTTGGAAGATGGGAGAAGTCCTGAAGTGGGGCGACACCTGTTTTCCCAACTGTTTCTCTGCACTGCCAGTTCCACAATCTCCAAGTTCCAAGTCTCTCCCTGTCTGCGCCACTTCCATTGAAAGCCCCCTCGAGAAACGCTCTGTGGACATTCCAGCATGTTACGCCCCCTTCAGCAACGTTTTCTGCCCCAAGAGAGCCTCCAAGCTGCCTCCACACTGGCCATGGGATTGTGCCATCGACCTGCTTCCGGGTGCATCAGTGCCAAGGGGTAAGATCTATCCCCTATCCATCCCGGAGGAGAATGGTGGATTACATCGAGGAGGCTCTGGCTCAAGGCTATATCCAACCATCTACTTCCCCTGCTGCTTCTAGCTTCTTCTTTGTGGCAAAAAAGGACGGAGGCTTGCGGCCATGTATCGTTTACTGGCCCACACCCACCACAGTGAAGGAACTCCAACGTTTCCTCAGCTTCGCCAATTTCTACAGACGCTTCATCCAGAACTACAGCTCCATCACCAGCCCACTCACAAGCCCCCTCCGCAATAAACCCAAGTCTCTGTCCTGGACTCCAGCTGCCACAGAAGCATTCGACATCCTTAAGAAGGCCTTCACCACAGGAGTAGGAGCGGTGCTCTCACAGCAGCAGGGGAATCCGAGCCGCCTCCATCCATGTGCCTTCTTCTCCCGCAAGCTCAACCCGGCGAAGTTAACTATGATATCGGCAACCGAGAACTTCTTGCTGTCAAGTTGGCCCTCGAGGAGTGGAGACATTGGTTGGAGGGAGCCAGACACCCGTTCATGGTACTAAATGACCATAAAAATCTGGAGTACCTCTGAGCTGCTAAAAGACTCAACCCCAGACAGGCCCGTTGGGCACTGTTCTTCACACGCTTTAACTTCACCATATCCTACCGACCTGGCTCCAGAAACATCAAAGCAGATGCCTTATCAAGACTTCATGCTCCAGAAGAAAACACAGAAGAACCTGAACCCATTCTCCCTGAGCAAATGATTGTCAGCCCCATCACCTGGTCCACTGAGACCCTTCCCTCCTCCAATGTCTCCACCAACACTCCGCCAGGTTGCCCACCGGGCTTGCAGTATGTCACCAGGACACGGCGCACTCCACTGATTCACTCAGCCCACTCTTCACTCGGCACTGGCCACCCGGGGGTCAATGAAACCCTCTCGCTGCTAAAGGAGCGCTTCTGGTGGCCCAACATGGCAGCCGATGTCAGAAGGTACGTGCAGGGATGCAAGGAATGCGCCATCTCGAAGAGCCCACGCCATCTACCATCCGGCAAGCTTCTTCCTCTGCCCGTTCCTAATCGACCCTGGTCACACCTAGGAGTTGATTTCGTCACAGACCTCCCAGCCTCCAATAGATTGACCTGCATACTCGTTGTGGTGGACAGGTTCTCTAAATCCTGTCGTCTCATCCCTCTGAAAGGACTCCCCACTGCTGAACTGCTGAAATCATGTTTAACCATGTGTTCTGATACTACGGTATCCCCGAAGACATCGTGTCTGATAGAGGACCGCAGTTCATCTCCCGAGTGTGGAAGGCTTTCCTCTCGCTCCTAGGTGTGACCGTCAGCCTCTCGTCGGGATACCATCCACAGTCGAACGGGCAGACGGAACGGAAGATCCAAGAGATTGGTCGCTTCCTCCGTACCTTCTGTCATGGCCACCAGGACTCTTGAAACCAGTACCTGGGTTGGGCCGAGTACGCACAGAACTCCCTTCGCCAGCCAACCACCGGACTTACACCCTTCCAGGCCCAGGTTCATTGGCCCATCTTAGAGCAGGTCAACCCGGTCACCTACAAGCTCCAGTTACCACCTGAGTATCGCATTCACCCCACATTCCATGTGTCACTTCTGAAACCTCACCACCCTTCTGTTCCTCTCTCCACAGAGCTTGGTGTGACCGAAGCCGAACCCCCCCCTTCCACTCATACTGGACGACGGAGCTGCATACAAGGTGCGAGAGATCTTGGACTCCCGACGCCGTGGTGGTCAGCTCGAGTATCTCGTGGACTAGGAGGGTTACGGTCCTGAGGAATGTTCCTGGATTCCACGTAATGACATTCTTGATCCCAACCTGCTAGACACCTTCCACGCTGCTCATCCCAACAGACCTGCCCCTCGTGGAAGAGGAAGACCACCACGAGGCTCCAGCATCCACCAATCACAGTGCACACCTTCCCCTGAGTACTAATCACCGCCACCTGCATCTCATCAGCTCACTCATCACCAGCACCATTTAAGACACTCACACACAGTCACATTGTCCGGTCTCGTTCGCATCAAGGAACTTACCTCTATGCTTACCTCAAGGACTCCCATTGCTACTTGCCTGTCTCCTGTGTCTCCGTGCTACCTCGTGTGCTCCAAGTCTGTGTGTGAGTGTCAGCCGCCAGCATTGTCTCCAGTCTGCTACCGCTACCAACCTGCAAACCACAAAAGGACCGTATTATCACCCATTCATTCATCATTCACCTCTACATCCACTATCTACTCACCTGTTGTCAATGTTACCTCGGCTTGTGTCCAATAAACCACCTTTACTGTTATCTTCTGCCTCCGACTGGTATATATTGTAACATACATTATATATAAATAATATATATATATATATATATATATATATATATATATATATATATATATATATATAATATAATATAAAATATTTTATATTTTTTTTTTTTTTTTTTTTTTTTTAATTACAACATTGCATACATTTAGATATACTTGGATGCATTGTGGTAATGAGAATTTCAGCAGAAAATGCAGTAAACTACAAAAATAATTCATTCCTATGTTGAAAAATCTTCATGTTTGGCCCCTGAGGGGGATGTAATAGAGACCATTCTGAATGCTAGGGCTCTCTCCACTAGAAAAATGTACGCCTTTAAGTGGTGCATTTTTGAAAGGTGGTGCACTACACATCATGCAGACCCAGTTCACTGCCAGATTGTTTCAGTGCTGGATTTCTGCAGGAAAAGCTGTCTGCAGGCACATGTCCTGCTACTCTCAGAGTATCTGTGGCCGCCATTTCAGCTTGCTAGGCACTGATTGACGGGGTTTCAGTGGGGAAACACCGTTGTAAGAAACCCCCCATCAGCCCAAAAACGGAATCCGACAGTCTAGGCGAAGGTTTAATGCGTGTTTGTCTTTTCAGCGCCCCTGTGAAGTTCACTTAATTTCACTCGTTTAATCTGACTCCAATTTCAAATGATTATTACTCTTAGGTTGTGTTTACAATTAGAAATTAATCATTGGTTATGTATTAATTTAGATATTTGATTATTCTGGGTATCCCATACTTTCAATTATTCGTTCATTACAGACCCATATCGCTTAGAGTCACACGCCCTGGGTTTGCATGGATCTCACGACACAAATTCGCCAGTTCTGATTCTTAGTCAGAAGGTGCTGAGTTTACTAATGCATTTGAGTCGAACCACCACATGCTTGTTCATACAAAAACACAGTTTTCTTAGTCACAATACTGCAACTTGCTAAGCCAGTTGATAGACAAAATCAAAAAGTCCCATGCTTGCATGCTCCTTTCATGGGCCTTTAGTTTGAATCTATCCTGACACAGATTTGCGGAAATATGGACTCCAATAATCTACTGGTCATAATGATTTCAGAAGAATCCAGAGTAAATCAAATATAACATTTTATGTCAAGTAAAAATGTATCATGCCAATTACATAGTTGGACAATTAGAAGCCAATTCAGAAATAATAAATGCATAACATCAATTGCTCAAAGATGACTCTAAGAGTAAGAAATGCACATTGGTGGATTATTGTTTTTAAGACAGTTACCCATCACTGCATGGGGGTTTCTGGCTACAGAAGATCCCACATGACTGCTTTGCACTTTACCTTAAATACCCAGACCAGAACAAAAGGATTGTAAATATTTACTACACCAACACCTGTTTTGGGGGGAGAGGAGTGGGTTTTCAGATATCTTGAAGAGACACCACCCAAAAGGAGGACAGAATTCTCCTTAGTTTTCAATCTTCCTCATAATACCAGTGACTGCTGTGAAACTGAGACCATTTTACCAATCGCATTAAGACATTTAAAATGATACCAAACATGAAAGGAAAAAACAATAGATATACAAGATACATTATACATAAAATTCTTGGAGAACTTTCAGTGACTTGAGTTGGGGGAAAAGGAAGGAGGATGTGTGTGTGAGGGGGGGTTGCATACTGTAGATGTGTGAGGACAGTTTAGGGCAAGGTGTTGTCCTATGCTATTTCTTTGAGATCTTCTCTCCAGATGAGTTTTATTGCTTTATTGCAGGGCGCTTATCTCAGTTTTTGTCTTAGCAGGAAAATAAAGTCTTACACCGTCTAATCTCCCGCTTCACTCGTGGAGCTAGGCGACTGAGACCACCCGTCAGAGTGAAAGTTCCCTTATGGGATTTAACCATGGTCCTTTAGGGGCAGTCGACTACCCCTTTGAACCATTAGAGTCAGCGCCGGTCAAGCTTCTGACCCTAAAGATGGTTTTCCTTATGGCTATCTCATCACTAAAGAGGGTTGGCTCTGTTGGTTTTGCCATCCTGCTTAGACTTTGCCCCTGGACTGATCAAGGCTATTTTGCACGCTCACCCCATCTTCCTAAAGTTCTATTTTTGAACATTCATCCGGTCATCCTTGAATCCTTCTGTTCTCCGCTGTTTGCGTCGCCGGAGCAGGAGAAACTCCACTTACTGTGTGCAGTTCATGTTGTTCAGATCTACGTCCACCGCACTAGCCAGTGGCAAAAGTCAGAGAAGCTGTTCATTTGTTATGGAAGCCGTAAACGGGGGGCGGCCACCACAAAGCAAACTATGTCGCATTGGGTGAGGGATGCTATTGCTCTAGCCTATGAGGCAAGCTTTGCCTCTAGGTGTTAGGGATCATTCTACCAGAGGGGTTGCATCCTTCAGGGCTTTAGCAAGAGGCGCCCCCTTGCAACAAGTATGCGATGCGGCAGGCTGGTCCTTTCCGCACACATTTATTAGATTTTATAGTTTAAATGTTCATGTTACTTTGGGCTCACATCCTTGAGTCAATATCCCAAGCTCATGTCTGAGGCCTTTCTCTTGTTTGTGCACACACACTACACAACCTTGAGGGGTCCAGACACTTCCAGTGCGGCAGAGTTGGTATTCTCATTCCCCATAGTGCTAATCAGCCCAGCATTGAGTGTATCTGATATAAATGAAACACTTTGTCAAATTGAAAGGATTATTATAGGCTGTTACAGCTTCCATAGACATCAGTGTATGGAATTTGAATTTAACAAACTATAAATGTCTTTTTTATATATATAGTACTTCATTTAAATGTCTATTTAAATGTCTGAAACCTCAAGTAAACATTATGTGCATGAAAACACTGAATAGTTGTGATATATGAAAAGCATTAAGTGCATCCGTCTCTGGCTCAGCGCCAGCAAAAGCAGATTTGAGTATAGCAGTGACACACTGGATGTTCTAATCACGCTGGTGCGATCATACCCGTCAAAGGGTTAAAATCAATCCCGTTTCAGGAGTGGAGGGGGGACAAATTGAAACTGAGGGGGCACAAATCAGATGTGAGGGGGCAATGCCCCCTTTTGAGACAATGAGACAGGTCAGTGACAGGTAGACCTGTCATACGAGCTCTGATTTCTGAATGGTCGAGACACATGCGGAAGATAAACAGAACACGCATTGTTGAAATTGTCTTGGCATTGGCTAAAAGTTTTGTCCATCAGATTTACTACAATGACAATGGCTGGAGAATATGCCTCTCAAGACACCACAAAATCCGACAGCACTGCTTGGATATTATAATTAAAACTGCTGCACTATTTTAAAAAATAAACTTTGGAGGCAGGCTCATTTGTTTATGAGTCTAATCATATACAGTTTTACAACAAATGGTGCTCAGATTGCATAATTACTTGAAAAACGATGATGGAGAGCAAATAGTTCTGGAGAAATATGACGTAAACAATGGACAAAATATCAATATTTCATGGATTTAATGCTTTTGTGGACAAAAAGCGCTGTTGGATGTTTTCAATGGATGCTTATCATGGACATTTTACCCAAGTGCGGCAGATTGGATTTATCTCATGATCGCTGTTTCATAATGAGGGAATGAAGTCCCGTTTTGATTTTGCGTGTTGTCATTTGCACTCCTGACACAAATTACAATATTACTGTTGCTGGAGCATCTATTTTGTGAAACAGACACCATAGACTGACAATAAACGCTTAAGACTTTCAAATTATGTATAATTTGTTATCATTCTCAATATTTTTAGACAGTATTCTATATAGTAAATGTATACTATGGTAAACAAAGTGACGTCAAGCCTGAAGTCAGGACAATGTGCCTTAAGAGGTTAAATGGTCTTTCTTCCATTTTCACCTCAAAATTCTGGGTAGGCTGTGCCTCCCTTGCCTCTACTGCCACCACTGGTCATCTCTGTTGGAGAGTGATTCATGTATGCTTGTACAGCAGCCGCATTTCTTTGTTGCTCACAGCAGCATGTCATGGTGTATTGGCAGTGGCAAGTTCCGTACTTGCTCTGGAATAGCAGCAGCAGCTGTAATCAACAGCAGCAGCATAGCAGATCTATTCTGCCAAGAACAAACACATTACAGTTTTTCTCGATTGCTTAAACACTATAACCAGGCATTTGAACTAAATTTTCAAAACCCTAATGCCATTTATCAAAAAGCACACCCATTTACCTAAACTATAAACACTATTCCCCTGTTTTGACACATGAATCAGATTTGTTGAACTGTCACTTCAGAACTCTACACACAAATCCCTTCATTTCTCATTGCCTACACCATGTGGTCATTTAGAAAGCACTAGCATTCAATATTGTTCACTCAAGTCAGCATAGCTTGAGCTCAATTAGCACACAGTTACCCACGTGGAAACACTAAGAGTCAAAATTTATCACACACCCGTCAGAACCTTCAATAGAGAGATAAAAGAGCCCGAGTCAGTTCATTCAGTTTTGGAACAATGGATTCAGAGAGACGTGATTGAAAAGGTCGAGGACACCAGAGAGGAGGAGAATGAGGAAGAGTATGAGCAAGAGCAGTAAGGAGTGGAGGAAGAGGTGAAGGAAGAGGAACAGGAGGAGGATGAGGGGCAAGGAGACAAGGAGTCTCAGATGAAATTCGTGCCACTAGTTAACCATGTCCATGGTATGACTATGAGGGAGGCTGGGCCAAACTTAGTTTTTTTTCAACTGCTTACACACATTTTTTTTTTAAACTTTACACACAAATCCAAGAACTGCACACACAAAATGCAAAATGCCTCACATCTCTTGCAAAATGAAGCACTGCATTCAAAATATCACAAACACATCTCAAAAGCAAACATTTGTCTTACTTTTCAAACACATTTGCCATAATATTCTATTTTTGGATATATCATATACACACAGTTATTCAAAACCTAAAGCTCTTCTTTCATAAGCTGCTATGTACATTTATGTACAAGATTTGGCAGAGAGATGTTGAAAAATTCATGGTAAACAGGAAAGCAAGATTGAAACCAAACTATTTTTTATTTTTTTTTTACTGTAAGCATTTGTGGTTGTGAATACAGTATTGCAGAGTACAGAATAAAATATAATACATCAACCAGTGTAATTGGACAAAAAAAAAAAAAAAAAAACTAGCAACCAAAAAAAAAAAGCATAATTTTTGAAAAAGGTGAATATTCCAAAGGAATAGTGTGTATGTGTGTCCTGGTAGGGGACCAAATGTCCTCACAAGTATAATACCAGTGCATTTTGACTTTGGGACATTTATATACAGAATATACAGTATAAAAACCATTACGCCTATGGAGTGTCCCAATAGAACATGGAAACCCAGCATGTGTGTGTTGTGTGTGTGTTTGTTGGTGAGCGAGATGGTTGGGTGTATCTAGGCTTCATCTCTCCTCCTGGCTTGGTCTGGCCACAATACTTCATCCACGTCACATGCTATGTTCTCTCTTGCGTATCCAACCTTAGATGGAGGCAGCGTCAGTGTCTCCACATGCCTCCTCCATTGCCTGGAGAAGTGTTATGTTGACATAGGGATGACGAACATGCACTTTCCAGCAACCATGTGGAGAAAAAAATCCTCAATAGGGTTTAGAAATGATGAATATGGAAGCAAGTAAACAACAGAAAAGTTGTTCAAAATCTATAACTTGACCTTTGGCCTATTTATAGGCCTATTCTAAAGCCATGATTGGTTGGTGTTAAGTAAAGCAATGAGTGTTTGCACATGTGAGGAGTTAGTGTGAGGCACTGATGAATTAGTGTGGCGTTTTGATTGGTTGTGTTTGAAAAAGGAAATCAAGATACTTCCTGTTAGATTTTTGTGTGTTACATAGAGAATTGTGTGTTGTGTTTTGCAAAAAGTGTTTTATGAAATTGAAAACTGAGTCGAAGGCCAAGAATTAGTGTATGGTTTTGCAGATTTGGTGTGTGGTTCTGCTGTTTGAGTGTCAGGTTTCAGAAATTGTGTGACAAGTAAAGATTTTGTGTGTAAGCAGTTGAAAAAAACTGTAAGTTGCTTCACCGTTGCCTCGATCATAAGAACCTTCAGGGAGGAAAACAGGTAGGTGTACCTCAGTGTACTCTACTGTAACTTTTGAGTGCTGTACTCTGTTACAACACATGCATCAAATTGCCTTACATACAGATAGAGTTTCTGTCTGCTTCCATTTTGTAAAAAGGATGTGTTACAGTTACAGTAATCAGTACTTCTATTTTTGTAAGACGATGGAATGGAAGAAGCCTGACTAGACATTTCAGTTGATGTGTGCCAGGGGTGGATCAGGCATGCAAGAGGATTTTCCAACAGAATGAAAGCATATTAAAAAAAAGACTGCATCATTTAATAGTTAAATGGCCTGGGATTAAAAATTGCGGTTTTAATGGATTTTTAATGGGGATATTTTTGTCCTTAAGGTCCAGAGTGTAACTATTTTGCGTACCTAGTGTAAAATAGATTAATTCATGTTAATCAAACAACAAGGGACAAAGAAAAAAAATCACTGCTCTTGACTGAATAACTTTCGTAACTTTAATAAGGATTAATTAATAAGGATTAATTAATAAGTTTAATTTATACATTGAAGACTATGCAGTGTAATTTTACATTAGCTTCCTTTATTAAATTTCTGTACCTGAAAACTACTGTCAGACCTACACAGAAAACCTGAAAAACACTATTTATTTCATTTGTATCTTTGTTGTATTGTATTTATTTGTGCTTTTGCGTGTAATTTGATTATTTGTTCTTATTTTATTACTGACTGTTTACTTTTCTTTAATGAGGTTTTAAATTTATATTAGATAGACTAGTAGTTTTAGCTGTGGTATCGAAATTGGAATAGAGAATTGTGAATTTTTACTGGTATCTAAAATTTTGGTGTCATTACTTCCTGTTTTAGGGTTAGTTTACAGGCCATGTTTCATGGCCTGTAAAAATTATTTATGGCCGGTACATTTTGTTAAGTCACTGGCCATTGGCAGGTGTGGCAAAAAGGCCACATCTTAAATGTACACCTATTCAGTGGTATCATTGTCTTCTATCTTATACTTCAGAAGCTCTCAAGTAAAATCCCCGTTCAACCCACTCTCCAACCGCCCTGTCATGTGTGGTTATTTATTTATTTATTTTTTGTTTTCTTTTCTTTTCGAAAAACACCTCAAAATATTTCTCTTCCAATTCAGCATCCCAGGTGACATTTTTTTCCAGTCACTCATTTCGTATAGGGGCTTACCCGTCAGATGCTGTGAGCTGCAGTGCTCCCGTCAGATGCTGTGTGAGCCCTCCCGGTCGGATGGTTGAAATCCCTCGCACTCCTGTTTTGGCTGTCCGACAAGGCTCGTCCATCCGATGTCATGAGGTGCAGACCCCTGTCAGATGCTGTATGGACCCTGTCTGTTAGTTGGTTGGAATCTCGTGCTCCCAACCAGCCGCTGGCGGGCCTCGCCTGTCAGATGCTATGAGACCCCTCCCTGGTCGGGTGGTTGGAATCGCTCACACCCCGTTTGACTGCAAACGGTGCTCGCCCATCCGATGCTGAGAGTTGCAGTCTCCCGTCGGATGCTGTGTGAGCCCTCCCAGTCGGGCAGTTGGAATCGCTTGTGCCCCTTTTTCGAATACTGGTGGGGCTTACCCGTCCGATGCTGTGAGCCCTCCCGAGCTCAGAGCTCTCTTCTTGGACAGCACACCAAATACGCATATTTTATACTATATCTGATTATATGTAAGAGTTAACTTGTGAAATTATGTTTTATTAACAAGTTCAGGAGGAGCATGTTCGGATATCTACCCAATCAGTGAGAGGAGGCTTACATATAGAGCTAACTTACCACTGTTCCACAACAGTTTTTTCAGCATCCCTCCTCCACCCCAACCCCTGTAACATACTCCAACATACTGTAAAACTGGAGGAGGAGGGTTGAGAGTGAAGAGGGGTGATGACCATGCATGCTGAGGCTGGATGTAATGGGGCTCTGCATAGCTCACAGAAGAGTTAAGTACGGGCTGCGAAGATGGGACAGTGTTCATGTGTCATAGGTGCCCCAGTATGTCCCTTCATTAAACTGCTGTAACCAACCTTCTGCTTGAGTGGCAAAAAGAATATGGTAGATATAGAAGCCTGTCCCTATAAAACATACAGAGGAGGATATGAAAAGATCAATTGAGAGGTAGAATTCTTGGGTTTACTGCATGAACCAGAAACAACTGGAGCCGTGCTGCTGTTAACCGCTGAAGGAAGGGTAGATGAATGACTAGTAGGATGAAAGGATGTATGTACGTAAGGATTTGGAGCTGTTTGTGAGCATAGGGATGAAAAGAAGGATGTAATAATTTAGGATAGTTCTGCGGTAAAAGGAGCAGATGTTGATGGAATTTTTTGTGCTTGGCTTCCATTAGGTGGCGCGGATGCTGCTGGCTGAGGCCGTTGTGGAGGACGTATAGTGATGTCACAAGTGACGGAGAGAGGATCGCGTGAGAATGCTGGAAGCATTCAGGGCTCAAAGTTTGTTACTGAGGAAGTTTGTGGATGCTGTGTAAAGTTGAAATAATCTTGATTTATTGTCAGAGTGGCTGAAGTGGATGCCTTTATCCTTAAGAGCTCACTGAAGGCGAGCCATGGTCTACTTCTTGATGCTAGTCTCTGGTCTAGGAGACATGCTGTGAGTGTGCTGAGGAGGACTGCGAATGGGTGGATGTGAGAGACGCAGTTGACGAGGAGAACCTGTGGTGGCTATGACAATCGCAGATGGTAGTTCTCGTGAGTGGAGGACAGCAGTTCTGTGAGTCGGGGTTGGTTAAATCTTTGATAATGAGCTTGGATGAGAGTACCCGCGGGGCTGAGGAATATGAACGGCGGAACACAGCCGGTGTGAAGTTTGGCTGTGTGAGGATTGTTGTGAAGGATTTCTCTAAATTATTTCACTGTAAGAATCAGTAGAACAGTTTTATGAACAATTATTCTGCAGACGAGAGAACACGCATTTCAAACTCATTCAAATATTTAAGTTTATATTTGTAACGATGTATGCAGGGAAGCTGAAGAAGTCAGAAGAATCAAGTTCCAAAAAACTCAAAAGGTTTAATTCCACTTCAAAAAGCAGGCAAACAGGTAGTGCTAACACATCTAAACACAACAGTGACTGGAAAGGGAGTGAAGGCAAGGGTGATGCTTAAATAAACTGAAATGAGATAATTAATGACAGCTGAAACAAATGAACTAATGATGACGGCAACCGTGGAAACAGGAGTGGCAGAAAACTGAACAAAAGGAACACATGACACAAGCGAAAACAAACACAATGTGACAGTACATGGATTTAGGGGCTGAAGCAGACTCTGGAGGGAGCTCATGGGCAGGAGAGGACTCTGAAGTGGGCTCATGGGCTGAAGAGGGCTCATGGGCTGAAGAGAACTCTGAAGTGGGCTCATGGGCTGGAGAGGACTCTGGAGTGGGCTCATGAGTAAGCTCGGGGACAAGAGCGGGCTGGAGCCTTAATTGGACTCTGGTCAGGGGCTGGAGCCCTCACGGGACTCTGGGCAGGGGCTGGAGCCCTCACGGGACTCTGGGCAGGGGCTGGAGCCCTCACGGGACTCTGGGCAGGGGCTGGAGCCCACGTGTGTGCAGCCCACACACACAAAATGGCCGTGGCCATTTTTGTCAGCGCTGCATTCTCAGGACTCAACTCTGGGGCTGGCACAACCAAACTCTGGGTTTGGTTGTGGGCTTGGGGTGAGTTGGGGTGCCCAAATGCTTCCAGGATGGGACTGGATGAGGGTGTAATTGTTCTCTTTAACTTCTTCCACCAAGAAATCAGAACCATTTAACTAAAGGATGAGATTCATGGAATCGGCTAATGGTGAATTTACAAGGAACTAGGAGATAGGATCCAGATTACCTCATTATCCAGTCCTGAAAGCAGGCATTGAGAGTGGTGTTGCTGCTCCAACTCACCAGATGGGAAGACTCTAAAAACTCCTTCACATACCACTCCAGAGGACGAACATCTTGGCAGAGAGAGAGGAGATGATCTTCAGCCATTTTGTTTGTTTTGATTGGTCCAGTCATCTGTAACGATGTATGCAGGGAAGCTGAAGAAGACAGAAGAATCCAAAAAAACTTAAAAGGTTTAATTCCACTTCAAAATGCAGGCAAACATGTAGCGCAAACACATCTAAACACAACAGTGACTAGACAAAGAGTGAAGGCAAGGGTGACGCTTAAATAACAACCTGAAACGAGATAATTAATGACACACAGCTGAAACAAATGAACTAATGATGACGGTAACCATGGAAACAAAGGAGTGGCAGGAAACTGAAAAAAGAAACATGAAACAAAAGCAATAACAAACTGACAATGTGACAATGTTCTTCTATTGATGATGATTATTAATTATAGTTAATAAATTATTAATGATTATTAAATTATAGTACTATTATCACCATTTCACATATACAGTATAAAGCTATGGATCTACAGAACTGTGTGATAAACAGTGTTGGGGTAACGCATTAGTAACTTGAGTTACTTAATCAGTTTACTTTTTCAAGTAACTAGTAAAGTAACACATTACTTTTTCAATTTACAACAAAATTTCACATATATTGACTGACAGCTCTCCTGTCCCCATGTTGAGATAAATAAAGTGCAGAGGCTTTGTGTATGCTGTGTAAACATGACAGTTATCGTAGTTCTAGACTAAATGTGAACATGCATTTATCTCACTTGCACGAAAACATTCAGTATTCCTCAAAATGTACGAAAAAAAAGAAAAAAAACAGTGAAATGCAAACCTGTAACTATATTAAAGTACAATATATACTTTATGTATTTTATTTAACCAATGTCTTTGCTGCTGACCTTCAATGATCTAATTCAACCATTCCAATGAGCAAAAAATACTTTAGATTAGATTTAGAAGAGTGTTAAATTTTATTCTCGTATATCCTATTTTTCTTTAACCCAGAATGGCAGCACAGCTGAAAGGTTTGTTTGAGCTGCGCCCTCTACTGTACAGGCGTAAATATGCTTTTTATGAGGCTTATTCATTTCACTTTTGGTGTGAAAGGGCCTTAACATTTGCCAAAAATATAACTTGTTTTTGTTGTTAAAAACAAATAAGCAAGCCCAGCCCAGCCCAGCCCAGGTGAGAAAAAGTAACGCAAAACTAATGTAACGCATTACTTTTCATAAAAAATAACGGTAACACTTTATAATAAATGCACACTATGAAGCATAAGTTAAGCATTAGTATACAGTCAATTCATCATTTATAAAGCATTAATAGGCATTAATAAGCAGTTTATAAATACACCTATAAATGTTTTGTTCTTGATTTATAAGCATATCTATAATGTGTTTAATAATTGTATTTTCATACTTAATTTAGAAATGATAAATTGATCATTAATAAAGTATTACATTATTTACAAACCAGTTATTTAGGAGTTGTCAGTGGTTCATAAGATCATTTATAAAGTTTAAGTAAATGATTAATAAACTATTTAAACATACATTTATACATCTTATTATTTAGACATAGTAATAGTTACTCAGTGTGTTAATAAATGCTTTATTAATACATATTCCTACTGTAATTCATGATTAATTCAGGTAGTTATAAAACATTTAGTAGTTGTCAGTTAACTATTGTGAGCTCATCTAAAGTGAGCACTATGCATGCCTTGTAAAGCTTTACAAAGAAGATTTAAAGGCTTGGTGATCTTCTGCACTGTTTAAAATTAGTACTGAGGTAGTTTTGACATTGTGAAATATTTTATTACATTATTGTTTTATAAAAACATTATTTGTTGTATTTTGGCACTCCTGTAATCCAGTGTTGGCACTGGTAAAATTTTATTCAGCAATGTTTACACTTTACAGAAATGTATTTTTATATCAGATTGCAAAAGCTTAGTTTCATTTTACTGCACAGTTATGTTTTCTGGAGGAGTACAGGGATTTTTACTGTCTGCGAAATTGCAGAGGTTTACTTTTAATTTTATATCAAGTTACCCATCGTAAAGTTTCATTTTTTTCCTTGAAATAAATGTTCTGTATCCTTTAAATCTCCTTTATAAAAGCTTTACGAGGCATGAATAGTCCTCACTTTAGATGAGCTCACAAAAATAGTTAACTAACAACTACTAAATGTTTTATAACTACCTGAATTAATCATGAATTACAGTAGGAATATGTATTAATAAAGCATTTATTAACACACTGAGTAACTATTACTATATGTCTAAATAATAAGATGCATAAATGTACATTTAAATTGTTTAATAATCATTTACTTATACTTTATAAATGATCTTATGAACCACTGACAACTCCTAAATAACTGGTTTGTAAATAATGTAATACTTAATTTAGAAATTATAAATTGATTAATAAAGTATGAAAATACATTTATTAAACACATTATAGATATGCTTATAAATCAAGAACAAAGCATTTATAGGTGTATTTATAAACTGCTTACTAATGTCTAATAATGCTTTATAAATGATGAGCTAACTATTTACTAATACTTAACTAATGCTTCATAACGTGAGTTATTCTACAGTGTTACCAAAATAACTAAGTAACGCAACTAGTTACTTTTTAGGGAGTAATGCAATATTGCATTCTTTTTAAAAGTAACTTTCCCCAACACTGGTGATAAAATCTGCATTGCTGATTTGTCATAAAAACAACCACATTCTCACTAAACCCACACTGATATTTTTGGACTGTGTATTTTGTCTAAAAATACAGATGTCACAGCAGTCACCTGTGACAGAAATCCCCACTGCTGCAACTGCTGTATGCCGTTAAACACCATTACTTTCAACAGACCATGAAATGATGTTAAGGGACATGCCACTGTATTATATCTGCTTGTCTTGTGATTTTTGTCTACATGCACAGATGTATATGTGGTCTGTATTCCACATGACTGAGTGGGCTGTATTCAGGTCACACATTTGGGTATTTTATGAAACTAAAATAACATCAGAAAGTGTTCAGACCCCTTCATGTTGCGAGGGGGAGGAGACAGTAATGCGACGGCAAATGAATTAAAAATAATTATGTGCATGGATAAATCATTTATAATAAACACTGCAACATACTAAAAAAATAAATAAATAAATAAAATGAAATAAATAAAATAAAATAAGAATGATCATTCTTATTTTATTTTATTTATTTTATTTTGATTTCATGGTGACTCTAAGAAGTTAAGCAACAACCTTTAGAAAACATCTTATTCTATCTGTTCTATGGCTGTCATCCAAGTCACAATGGTTGTTCCTTCTTTTAATCTCATTTTTAGAGAAGTTATTTCCCCCCACAGGTTTTTCCTGTTGGGTGATATATCGCGCAGTCAAGGATCAAGAGAATTTTTTTTTTTTTTTTTTTTTTTTTTTTTTAATGATAACCTTGTTTTCACTATATTATAATTTATTAGGAACACTGACTTTTATCACTTGTATCCTTTTTTATTTATTTATTTATTTATTTATTTTAGCATTAGCAGTTTTGCTAAAGTGTGTTAAAGTGTAATATCAGTTTCTTTAATGAGACCCGGTATTTCCAAAATAAATACAATGTTTCCTATTAAATTTAGTGTCAGTTGAATTATTAGCATTAATTACTACCAAATATGATTTTGTTGTTTGCGTTTTTAAACTTCCCATCACACAGTTGCATCATCTAATCCTTAATTATATAATTTAGTTGCCTCTGCAGAAGAAAATCAACACCTGCTTCTACATCATGTAGCAGTAAATACGATAGAAACGCAAACACAGGATTCCAACAAAACCATAGAGATGCCTCTGAGGATTACAAGATGATTTGAAGTACCAAGTTGTGGAAAAACATAGTCTTTGCATAGCCTTCCTTGTGATCTTAACATTAAGAAAGCATGGATGAACAGTATTTTTAAAGAAGTTCCAAATTGCGTTAGTTTGTTTGTTCGCTTCATTTTACTGCAGTTTTTTTTTTTTTTTTTTTTTTTTTTTTAAACAAGACAGTTCGGCTCAGGCTTTTCAGAGAGACTGAAAATAAAACATGATGCAGTGCTGGTTATATTCCCACATAGCACATGTCTCTAATATGTCTGCTTAATATGTACTTAATCTGGAAAACATCTGTTGTGTACAAACTGTGGTGTCTGTCAGGAGTTATTAAACAATGAAGCACAAGAGACAGGAGTAGCGAACTTTATCCATCTTGTTTTACTCTTTCACTTCCGCTTTAACACTTTAACAGTTCAGACTTCCTGTTTCAAACTCGTAGACACAATTTCACTTATGAATACTACATTTTCCCCTTTTTAAGAACAGAATAGAACATCAGATCTAAGTAAAATAGTCCTTCAACCCACTAGGCTTCCGAACATCACGTTTAGGTCTAGTGGTATGAGTGTGTGTGTAGTGAGCAATGTTCTCAGCTGGAGTTGATGGTATGCATGGAAATACCGTAAGATGGGAAGCATTCAGTGTCTTTCCATCACTAAGAATGTATGTACCTGCCCACCCCAAGTCTTTTCGAAACCGTGGCCCTCATTTATCAAACGAACGTAGAAACCAGCGTACATTCAAACGGAAAAATCAGCTTACGACAACGCTCACGTGTGATTCATTAAACTTTCGTATGCGGCCAATTCCGTTGCACAAATGAACGGGTGCTGATAAATGTGGGAGCTGAAAACTGTCGTCATTTAAATATCACGCCCCAAATTTTAGAAGTCTCGCCCTATAGTTTGCGACACAGAGAAACGTAACCTGGCCATGAAGAGGAAGTAATCGCATGAAAACAAACAATAAAATTAATTTAAATAATAATACCGGTAAATAAAACAAAATACTTATATATATATATATATATATAAGTATTTTGTTTTATTTACCGGTATTATTATTTAAATTAATTTTATTGTTTGTTTTCATGCGATTACTAGTTTTACTCGGACCATTAAACTGAGCAGTGTTAACTTTGTCTGCATTTTAGTTTGCTGATAATGTAAAAAAAACCCTGGGAGAAACAAGCCTCAGTCAAGGGACCAGTTCTCCTCTGGCCAATGAATGAACATGATGTGATTATGATTCAGGCTGCATCACAAGTCAGAAATCAGATTGTGGATCGGCAGCATTCAAATATTTCATCAAGTTCCTTTTGCTTGATGATCGGATTCATCATGCCAGTATGGAGACGAAGCTGGTCATAGGTCAGTGCAGAAGACTTGTCTGGTTCTTGTGATCTTTGCTAAGGATCTGTGACGATGGCTGTCGTGTCGATGAGGCCTTCACTGAAATATTGATGATTGGCTCTGCTACCTCAGTCAAAAGGACAAGTCGTCCTTTGAAATTGACGGGGTTCATGTTAAGCCTTCTTCATCTGTCCGTAATCTTGGTGTCTTATTTGACTCATCCTTATTTTTTGCTTCTCATATTTCTTCTGTTGTTAAAAACTCTTTTTTCCATCTTCGTACTATTGCACGTCTTCAATCTTCTCTCATTCTAGCTGATGCTGAATTCTTGATTCATGCATTAATCACATCATGTCTGGATTATTATTTCTTGGTCTGCCTAAAAAACTTATTGCAAGGTTACAGTATGTTCAAAACTCAGCAGCAAGAGTTCTCACCTCCACCAGGCATTCTGCTCACATTACTCCTCTACTGCATGATCTTCACTGGCTACCTGTGGCATCACGTATTCACTTTAAGATATTACTTCTAACATTTAAGGCATTGAATGGTCTTGCGCCTCCATATCTGTCTGGCCTACTCTACTCCTACTCTCCTGCCCTTAGATCCTTCGAGCTTGGTCTTTTGTCCTTTAGAGGAGAGTGGGTAAGATGAGCCATTTTTTACATATGTGGTCCTCAAGATAAGGGAAATGGGCAGAAGGCAGAAGTACAGTGGCAGTATTTAAAGTAATTTAAGGATGTTTCCTATCATTTTAAATGATCAGAATACATCTATGACAAAGAGTTCTAAAAATATGGCTTCTTATTAAAAAGTGTTCCTCTGGCTCAATTTACCTCAAGTAAGGGGTAGGTTGATCCGAGTCAGTAGGTGGGTGTAAACTGAACATCTAACTGAATCTGAATCAAACCCATGTGAAATTTTAAAGATAATGTACCTGTTTTAAAAACTAATTTAATAATCACATTTCCTTTTACAAATATTCTTTGTTAAATTATTTTACAAATATTCATTTTTTTAAAGCTAACTTAAACGACATAAAACCAACCAAATGAAGTTGAAATTTCAGTATGTTTAATTGTTTGCATTTCTGAAACAATATGTTAAACAAAGTTGTAACCTTCCCATAAACAGAGTTTGTTAAGTAAAATTAAATAAAAACTAAATAAGAATGAATAAATATCACTGAAACTAATAAACATTTTAGTGAAAAGGTTCTTGACATGGTAGTTTTTCTGCAATGTCGACCATGTTAGGCCATTAGAGACTACAGGTGGAAAGATATATGATTAAACACCCTCTGGTTCGTATCAGAGAAGGATTTTGTGTATTTGTACCCTGTTCCTATCAAATAAACTTGAAAATAAAGATAAACTAAATCAGTTGTGTAAAATTACATTGAAATGACACCAGTTTATACTTCAGATTTAACTTAAATTCAATGCCTTATCGTGGGGTAAGTTAAAAAGGCTGGCTCAATTTACCCCACAGCATTTGGCTTACTTTGCCCCATAGCTGCCATTTTAGGAAAAGCTAGCTAGCTTACCAATTCAGAATAATATTTAGCTAAATGACTTGCATGGTTTTATACGTTGATAAATCACCAATTGTAACGATGGGTCGGCAGAGCGGGGATCCATTTGCAGCTTTTATTAAGAACAGTACTTACACAGGTAGACAGGGGCAAAGGCAGGAACATAAACAAGGACAGGCAATGGTCAAGGCAGGCGGCAGACAAACAGAATCAGGGTACAGGCAAGGATCAGGGCAGGCAGCAAACAATCACAGTCCTGGAAACAGGCAAAGATCAGGGCAGGCAGCAAGGGTCACAGAGAATAAACAATCCAACGGTAACAGGGTAAACAGTCCACAAGAAAACGCTCAGAGTTGATCACCGGGGCAAATCAAGACTTCGCAATCAGGTGGTGTGTGTGTGAGTCCTTTATAGTCCAGGTAGTGTGCTAAGCTGTATGTGGCAGCTGGTGATTGGTGTGGAGTGTGCATGTGATTGGCAAGGAGGATTATGGGAAATGGAGTCCAGGAACTGACAGGAACAGACAGTGATCGTGACACCAATATTTATCATAAATATTTTTAGACCTGGACAAATTTGCTTTGATGAAACAGCCATTACATCTGTTATGTTAAAATTTTACTTTAAAAACAGTTTTTGGCTTGTCAAAGTAAATAAGCGACTTCAACTCCTCACTGTAAAAAATGATTTTATGGTGAAGTAAATACTACAGAAAAAACAAATGTAATTTTTACATGAAAAAGTTAGTTTAGGTAAGAATTAAAAAAACTAAGTAAATTCTATATTAGTACTCAATTTAAGCTTGTAGAAATTAAAGCGTAAATATCAACATAATAAAATTAAGTAAAACTACTCAACTTTTCTGATACTGGTGTTCCCATCATGCACTGGGCCTTGAATAATTAATGAGGTCGATTTTTCACTGTTTTCCAGCTGTTTTTACACTGTTTTATCATTGCTTTTGTGGTTATGTTTAGTAACTTGCCATTTTGTGATATTTGGAATTACTCCAAATATCTACTCAAAATGCCACATTCACACTCAAAACAATCCATCGAATGTTACCGTCATTGTGTATTGTGTACCAAGAACTGAGGTCTCTGTGTTCAGGTGCTGCATTACTTCTTATATGAAGATATCTATTGTATTATTTATTGAGATGTTTCTAAGTAAAGCATACACTTTAAAAGCATGGTTTAATTCAGTGTTATATTATTTGAGTAAAATGTATTGCAAAAGAAACTTCAGCAAAGTAGAAATTACTCAACCTTTTACTGGCCAAGTTAAAATTACTAATTGTACATATCTTAGTTAAGTAGAGTTACTTAATTCCATATTTGAAATTTACTTAAAAAATATGCGTGCAAAAACTTGCGAAAGAAAAATTAAGTAAATTTTACTTATTGTTTTTTACAGTGCTCCTATGTGCTTCTCTTTTTCACAGTCTGGCAGAAATGATGGGTGGTTCTGAAATATATGGTCACATGACAATAAAATGGTACGGTTGCCAATATACAGGGGGTGGGTCAACTTACCCACTGGCTCATCTTACCCCACTCTCCCCTACTCATTTTCGGCTGTCCACTGTAGATGGTAGGTCATTTAGTGTTAATGCTCCTAAATTATATAATAATTCGCTACCCCTTACACTACGTAATATCTTTTATCTTTGTCTACCTTCAAGACTCATTAAAAAGATACGGTTTTAGCTATGTATTTTGGATAATGTGGCTATATGTGGCCTTATGTGTTTGTATTGTGTATGTGGGTGTGCAAATGTATTGTATAGCACTATGTAAAGCGACCTTGAGCTATGGAAAGGCGCTATATAAATAAAACTTCTTCTTCTTGACAGAATCTCTGCTGATGACAAAAAAAGCAGCAAAAGCAGCAGACGTAAACTGAACACTGTTCACCATTCAGTAACTATACATAATTAATTTCCATGGCAGCTGAAGACTGATGATGACAGAAACAAAACCAAAGAATCCATTGTAACAGTGCGAGTTATGTTATAGCAAACCTGCAGTCAGATGCAGCGGTGTCAAATGGCCCATTTATATCCATGGGCGGTGGGCGGTATACCACAAGTCAAGTAACCTTTATTTATATAGTACTTTAAATAACAAAGATTGTTTCAAATCAGCTTTACAGTGATAACAGGAAATTTATTTAATGATACAAACAGTTCATTTCAGCTGTATAGCAGCTCTAAAAGGAAATAGTGTCATTGTTCAGCTGAAGTCAGTTCATTGTTGATTCAGTTCCATTGTAAAGATAATAATTATTAAATTAATTCATTTCATCTATAACGCAGTTCTGTAGAAAAACAGTGATGTCGTCGTCCAGCTCAGCTCAGTTCTCATCCAATAGTTTCAGTGCAGTCAAATCAATGCTGACATTCGGGGCTGAGTTGTGGTCATGTCTAGGTGCAGGTTGTCCACCATCTGACCTGGATATGGACCAGATACCACTACCCTGCTGAAAAATTCAGCATTGCTGGTTGTGGTATATTGGTGCAACTGTTACATGTATTACGGTATTTTACATAACTCACGTTATCTTACGGAGGTTCTCATTTCTACACGTACCACAAGCTGTTCTCAGCAAAATGTGCCATGCGTGTTTCCCAGTGGAAACAGTGCCCTTACTGGGGCGCTCTGGACACAGATCTTTACAACAGAGTGTTCCTGTGCAGTCTGAAGATCACTCGTTCACTTCACCATATCATGTCCTTTGGTTAATCCTTCAATTCCCCCTTGCCCAGTTCCATCCCAGGAAATGTCTACTAGTTATTTCCCACGGCCAGCAAATTTCGACTCTTCATCTAAGGATTTTAAGAGAATCACTTTCAACTCCCACGATCAAGTCTGCATCAATTTCAACTCGTGGGGATGCGCACGACAGCGTTGCCACTACCTGCTCATTTGCAATTACTGTGGCGGTGCTCATTCCCACACCATATGCTCTGTAAAAAGATCGCAAAATAAAGGTTAAAAAAAAATACTTGTCGACTCCTGTGAATATTTCCCATCTGTCTGCCACCCGGACGCTAACTTTACTAAGTATTTACTGTCTGGTCTTGAGCATGGTTTCAAACCCGGAGTGGAAAGCCTCTGCACTCAAAATATAATTTGCGATAATTTTCAGTCTATTCTCGCTGAGCCTGACACAGTGAGAAACATAATCAAAAAAGAAGTCGAATCAGGTTTCATGATCGGCCCTTTTAACATTCCCCCAATCGACTGTTTCTGTATCAGCCCTATTGGAATGGCTACCAGAAACTTTTCAGGCAAAAAACGCTTAATAATCAATCTCTCAGCCCCTCATAATTTGCCTTTTCCAAGCATAAACAGCCTTATCTCTCTCTAAGAATTTTCTCTTCATTACCACAACATTGATCAAGCAATAACCTTGATTAAAAACGCTGGTCACGGTGCTTGGCTCGCAAAACTCAATATCACTTCTGCATTTAAAGAGATGCCCATCCACCCGGACCCATGGCACTTATTTGGCATACGCTGACACAAAAATTTTTACTTCACCATCCACTTAACTTTCGGATGCAAAAGCAGCCCTAAGATTTTCTACATGTTATCAGAAGCTATTTGCTGGATCAACAACTATTCAATTCTTTACGTTATTCACCTGCTTGACAATAATCATCTCACAGTCCAAAAGGCTTTCACTGAGCTCAGGATTCCAAATGCCCAAGATAAAACTTTGGGTCCAGCCACGTCCATTGAATTTCTGGGCATTCATTTGGATACAGTTCATTTCCAGGCCTCACTGCCCAAGGAGAAAATTTACAGGATAATTCTGATCACATCAACCCTCCTGGACAGTCCAAACTGTCCTAAACGCATACTGTTATCTTTGCTTGGCCATTTAAACTTTGCGATGCGCATAGATGCCCTTTCATCTCACATCTCCTTTCCCTCACGTCTTCAATTCACGTGCTAGAAAACCAAATCTCATTAAATAGTGCGTGCTGCAAAGAGCTTAGTTTATGGATAACCTTCCTTAAACAGTGGAACGGTCTTTTTCTTTTTCTATAATAATCTGGTCTCTCTCCCTGTCGACATTCAACTGTTTACCAATATTACCAAGGATGATTCGCATCTACATGGCCCCCTCAGCTTTTGGCCGCATCACAGTCTGCAACTTCCTCAGTGCTGTTCAAATTCATTGTAGCAGCCTTCCTGTGGGGGAAAGAATGGTCTACCAACAGCATTGTAGTTCACTGTGACAATGAAGCAACAGTACATTGCATTAATAAAGGCCGTTCACACTCCTCCGTGCTGATGCCTCTCCTAAGGCACCTTATTTGGATTTCAGCATGCAATCAATTCATTAGAACTGTCAAACACGTCCCCAGATCCAAAAATCAAATAGCTGACTCTCTTTCTCTTTGCTTTTCAGAAATTCAAGCTGTTGGCACCAGAGGCGGACCAATTCCCAACCCCAGTACCTCATTAGTTGATATTCCCATAAACCACCCACTGAATCTCCCCTAGAACCCTACAATCTTATTTGACCGCTTGGAGATGTTTCAAGTCATTTCACCTCACATACAGCCTGCCTTTTCCGGATTTTTCTCTTCTCACTATTACCTCATTCATATCTTATCTAAACAGCATAACGAACCTCCAAGCTGGCTCCATTAAGGGTTATCTAAGTGGAATCCAATTTTTCCATAAACTTATATTCGGCCCACCCTCTTCCAAAATAGCCAATTCACAAACATCCCTTCTTATCAAAGGCATCCAAAAAATCCAACCCACCCACCAAGATGCCAGGAAACCCATAACCCTAGACATCCTCACCAAATGCATCTCTACTCTCCGCCGAGGCTACTACTCCATCAATACAGCCCACACTCTTGAAGCAATGTTTATACGGGTTTTTGGTTTTCTCAAACGTTCAGAACGCACCATCACGTCCAGCTTCAGCCCAAAAATCCATCCCACAATTATCAGTGTTAGATGACACATCTCTTACTTCATTGAACAAAGACAGACAAAATGAAAAAAGGCCATTTCATCTACATTTTTAATCTCCCTGCACCAATTCAGCCATACCAAACTCTTTCAGCCTATTTACTTTTTAGAAATGCACAGGCTAAATTCCCATCTGACCCTCTCTTCGTCGATGATTCCAACTGCCCTGTCACACGTTTTTGTTTCCAAAAACATTTTAAATCTATCTTGATTCAATCCGGCATCCTGGCAGACCAATTTTCCAGTCATTCGTTCCACATAAGAGCAGAAACCACAGCTGCCCAAAAAGGTCTTTCTTAGCATCAGATTCAAACACTTGGTTGCTGGTCATAAGAAGCTTTTAAGAATTACATCCAATCCAATCGCTTCCACATTAAAGAAGCACAACAAACACTTATCAGCTAGATTATTCCAATAAAATAGGGAATATTCTATTTCATTGCTGCAGCAGTGACTTCCCTCTCGCTCCCGCAGGAGCCCACCCCGTTCTCACAATGCCGCAGCAGTGATGTCACCTCTGCTCCCGCAGGAGCTCAATTTCTCTGGCTAAATCTATCCACTGTCGCAGCAGTGATGTCCTTTCCACTCCTGCTGGAGCCTAGTTCCCTTGCCCCTACTGTCGCAGCAGTATTACCTCCTTGCTCCCGCAGCAGCTCAGTTCTTCTGGCTATTTTCTCCACTGCCGCAGCAGTGATGTCACCTCGGCTCCCGCAGGAGCTCAGTTCTTCTGGCTAATTTCACCACTGCCACAGCAGTGATGTCGTCTCTGCTCCCGCAGGAGCTTGGTTCTTCTGGCTATTTTCTCCACTGCTGCAGCAGTGATGTCACCTCGGCTCCCACAGGAGCCTAGTTCCCTTGCCCCTACTACCGTAGCAGTATTACCTCCTTGCTCTCGCAGCAGCTCAGTTCCTCTGGCTATTTTCTCCACTGCCACAGCAGTGATGTCACCTCAACCCTGCAGGAGCTCAGTTCTTCCGGCTATTTCTCCACTGCCGCAGCAGTGATGTTGCATCGGTTCCCACAGGAGCTCAGTTCTTCTGGCTATTTTCTTCACTGCCACAGCAGTGATGTCGCCTCAGCTTCCGCAGTAGCAGAGTTCTTCTAGCTATTTTCTCCACTGCCGCAGCAGTGATGTTGCATCGGTTCCCACAGGAGCTCAGTTCTTCTGGCTATTTTATACACTGCCACAGCAGTGACGTCGCCTCAGCTCCCGCAGGAGCTCAGTTTTTCTGGCTATTTTTTACACTGCCGCAGCAGTGATGTCACCTCGGCTCCCGCAGGGGCTCAGTTTTTCTGGCTATTTTCTCCACTGCCGCAGCAGTGATGTCACCTCAGCTCCCGCAGGAGCTCAGTTCTTCTGGCTATTTTCTCCACTGCCGCAGCAGTGATGTCACCTCTGCTCCCGCAGGAGCCTACCTCTGTCTAAACTCGCCTTCACTGCCGCAGCAGTAATGTCCTCATCCAATGTTGTGAGAACTTTCCCGGTCCTTCAAACTAACCCTCAAAATGGCACAATCAGCCCTGCGCACTACAATTTTAGGGGGGTCATCAGGAATGTTCCCAGCTGCTGTCCTACATTGGTTTGCAATTTTTGGGGAGTACTCTGGGTTCGGGCCAAAATAACCGAGCTCGGAGCCCTCTCCTTAGTGTGAACTAATGAAACTTACTTTTGAAAAGATGATTTGAAAGATGGCTTGCAGCAAATGATATTGCAGCAGAAAAGACTGCTGACATTTTCCTGAGTCTTGGGTACCACAGAGTATGTACTACTGAAGAATTTGAGTCAACCAAGAAAAGTGACAGAACTGATGTATAAAGAAATGACTGAAACTTTTTTCGCTGCATTTTAAGCCAAAAACAATATTAATCGCTAAACGCTTCAGATTTCACAGGTGATATCACAAAGAAGGTGAAACATTAACAGACTATATTGTAGACTCGAAGAGACTTGCTAGCACATGTGAGTTTGGCCAGTACCTCAATGATGCACTGAGAGATCAGTTTGTCTGTGGCAGAGATGTTCACAAGTCCCTGCGGTCAAGTCAAGTCTCAAGTCTCTGAGGACCAAGTCAAGTCAAGTCCAAGTCAAGTCTCGCGTCTTTGAGGTCCAAGTCAAGTCTCTGTTCTATTTTATTTTTTTCAGCTAGTTGTTATTGTAATTAACAGTGTATTTAAATATAAAAACAGATTACTTTTACTTTAAAATTGTCTAATAAAGCACACAAAATACTACTTAAATCATTTTTATTACTTTCTAACTTTATACAAAATTATACCATTTAGAACCACTGCAAGGAAAAAAGTGCTGTGTATTTTGAGCTATATAAGTTGCCGTAGTTTGCTGTAGATCTCAAGCAATGCTGGAAAATGTAGTCTTCCAGTGAGCGCCGGTGGTAACAAAACCTATGTATACACAAGCGTTACAGTAAACACAAGGAACAACATTTCCATCTGTGTGTCTCGTTTGTGATAAGGCGATATAATAACGCACTGCGACTTAACAAACCGATCTGTGGAAATGAGTCGAATGGACAGGGTTATAATATTCGCATGGAAGTGCTCGTTCAATCCAAATACAATTTAACATGGTAAATCTGGATATTGTATGCATTATCAAATACTTGGCCAAAAATAAAGTAAAAAAATTAAAAGGACATGTACTTCTTGAAAATGGACCACAAGCAAGCCTCTGCAGCTGTGCAACATCATAGCTTCCCTTCGGATTAATTGATTGCTTTTCAAATTAAATGACAAAGTTTATCGCAAGGTAAGGCTTGGCTATATTGTTATTATTTGTTGCTAATTTAACAAGTTTTCTAATGGGTGATGAATTCGCGTGCCTTCAGATGCGTCACGCACTTGATGGCTTGGCGTGTTTAGAGATGATTTGTGATATTCACTGCTGCAGCACATATTTGGGAATGAATGGATAGTAAAATGTGGTTTTTCGTGCCATCGTGTGGGGTAGTAAATAGAGGAATCGGGAATATCACGGCAAAAGACTTTTTTTCACAACAAGTCTCTGTCTTCAAGTCCAAGTCAAGTCTCGAGTTAGTAGTTCACGAGTCCAAGTCAAGTCGCAAGTCGTTTATTTTTGCGACTTAAGTGCGACTCGAGTCCAAGTCACAGACTCGAGTTTACATCTCTTGTCTGTGGTATGTAACGAATCAGCTTAAATGGGTGAAATATATATACAATTAAATCATAACATATTATGATCAATTATAAATATAAATCAACCATAAAGGGAATTATGTATATATGGAAAATTAATTACGACGGATTATAATTATTTATGCATATATATGGTCGAGAATTAGTTCTAGTTTTAGAATTAACTTCAAAAGGAAACTGCAGGTTTTGTCCGCCAAAACTTCAGTCCGCCGATCTTTTATCAACTCTAAAAAGGAAACTATTCTTCTGGCCAAGAGGAATAATTTTCTATCCTAGCACCAATAGTACAGAGCATATAGCTAGTGAAATCATAAACGTTAAAGTGACTTGGATAATTCATGGGCATCAACAGAGACAATCAAGCATGAATATTTAATGGATTTAATATATGAAACTATGAATACATACGGCTAAATATAAGCAAAGAATACATATATACAGAAACGAAAGTAAAGAGAGGAAAAGAGAGAAAACAAAAGAATGGCAAAACTTACAAACAGTTCCTTGAGAGCCCGCAAAGAATCAAAATCACCTTATTAGCGGCATGTAAACTTTTTCTTATTAGGGGCATGTAAACTTTTTCTATCTGTGTGTGTGTGTGTGTGTGTGTGTGAGACGTGTATTGGGGTTCTGGAGAGTGTGTCTGGCCATATTGCCCTTCGTTCCCAGCGTGAGGTCGATCTAGGAGACCCTTTGAAGTCCCTGGAGCTGGTGAGAATGTCTTCTGCTTAGCTTCTACGAGGTAACAAAAATGACAATGGGGCAATTCGGCCCAGACATGTCGAAGCCATGGTCTGTGAGTTACATGAAAAGTTCAAGAGGCTAAAAGCTGTCTTAAATTTAAAGTTGGTTTGATGAACTTGATCCTATCCAGATGCTACAGGTATGTCAGGTGAAGCTTACTGCAAGCGTCTCTTATCTGAGAAGGATTTGACTTTCAAACAAGCCTTTGAAATTCCTCTTGTCCTTGAACTGGCATACAAGGATACAAAGGAGCTGACAGAGCATGCCAACCATTCCAGTGCTGGTATTCATAATGTTGCCAGTTTTTCACGGGAAGACAGATATGCAAACCACACAAAGAGTCTTTTGATTCAGGTTTCTCTGCATCGAGTAGATTGGCACAGAGCTCTTCGGCCAGATGAAAAATTTGTTGTGGCAGAGTGGGTCGTCATCCACATGAATGCCATTTCCGCACTGCAGTATGTTATGTACAGTATGTGGTGTAGGACCAAATCAGCTCAAATGAAATAATTAATTTATAGGGAATTATAAAGAGTCATTTAGTTTACGACCGAGCAACTGAATCGTCCAGCGTTCATTCGCTCGGGCCGTAATAAGCTCTTGTATAGTGGATATGAATATCCAACTATAGTGAAAACACTGATTAGAGCCCAGTAACTTTAAGATTGACAGTTTAAGACATTAAATTTTACAAACACATAATACAAGACACTTTCTTTTAAAATCTACAGGAGACTTTATTGATTATTCTAACACAACCTAATCTAACACAAACACGCACACACACACAAACACAAACATTCATACACGTTGCAGAAAGAAAGGAAATGAGAGAGAAAGAGTTTTAAGAGAGAATGAAATGATGAGCATGATTTCTAGCAAAATATGCACTTCAAAAGACCTGACCTGAACGAACCATGAATCATTAATTTAATGCACCAGTTCAGCTTTAGAATCTGGAGGTACTTGCTTATTGACTTTAAATGGGAATCTCGTCGTCGGCATTCTTGGCTTGAAGAGAAGGGTTTTCCGAGTCGGATGATTTGTTGCAGGATCTTTTCAGGTCCGGATTGTGGTTAGGTAAAAACCAATCACGTTTGAGCGTGCTGGCAAATGAAATTAAGTCTCTTGTAGTAGCTGGTGTTTAAAGTTGAGACGGAAAAAGTCGTTGGTTAAACTTAGGAAGACAGAAATTAGACATGTTGATGAGTATGTTAATGTGGTAGTGTAGTGTAATGTAGTGTAGTATATGTATGGTCAGATCTGTTTCAGTCTGTTTTGCTCCCCTCTTTTCTTGAGGGCTTAGATGAAGATTGGCTCTTTGCATCTTTGACTTGGGACGAGGGATCGTCCATAATCTGATGGGAGTCAGTCCAGTAAGGCAGGAAGTTCTTTGGCAGAAAGTGGGAGGTAGTTTGACATGGCTGCGTTGAGCTGTGGTGCAAAACTTTGTCTCCTACGTTGCATTCCTTTTGTAATGCCTTCTGGTTGTGACAGACTGTCTGACCTTCTGTGCTTACTGTTGTTACTGTTGCACAAGCATGGTTCTTGAGTTGGGAGCTCGTTGGATTTATTGGTGGGTGATGAGTAACCAGAACTGTGTTTTCTGGTGCTACTGAGTTTTCATCAGTACTTGGCTGTGAGAGATCGCTTTGTTCTGTGTTGTTGTAGAACAGGTGGCCGTCATCTCCATTTGGAAGGTGTATCAGATGATCACTCACTGACCTTCCGTTTCATCTCTAGTCATGACGAGGATGACTCATCATTGTGGTCATCCCTATTTTTGTTGTTTTCGAAGAACGCTTCCATTTGCCTCATCAGTTGTTCCATGTCTTCTAAGGTAGAACTGTCTTATTCTTGGGCGTACTCAGTGCTGTGTTTAACTGAGTGGTGCCGAGGTGGGTTCCGTCGTCGATTACCCACATTGGATGCATTTGAATGTGTTGGTTGATGGACTTTGGATGTCCAGTTAGGTTCCCAGATGTTTCTTTCTGGTGGGTTTCTTGAGAAGTGTGGCTGGTCCCATGGCTTTTCCCAGCTGTGTGGTAGCTGTCAGTGGCACGGGGGTCATGTTCTCTGTGCTCTTGATGATAGACTGTGGCGTTGTCATGCCACTGGGTGTCTTGCAGTGCACGGCTTGGATCTTGGCTGATGGAGTTTGAAATTGTGGCTGTTTTCAAACCTTTCCTTGAGGTCATCTTTTGTTTGATGTAGGCCTTGTGTGTCAAGTCACGTGGCTGTTGGATTGTCATGGTACTTGGGCAGGCCATGACGCCTAGATGATGACTTAGTCCAGGGTGCAGGTTTCTCAGGAAGAGGGTTTTGTAGTTTACATCCTCTTCAATCTCAGGCTCGTTATGTGCACCGAAGTAGGCTTGTCGGAAACGGTGGTAGTAAGCTTGGGGAGTCTCTTGTCGATCTTGTTTGGTTTCCAAGGCGACTAACAGTTCAGACTCTGGGCCTGTGAATTCTTTAATCAGTGACTCACGTAATAGCTGGTAGTTGTGCTTAACGTGAACAGGTTGTCGGTCTAAGAAGCTTCGTACCTCGGGGCTGGATGTGGATCTGAGGAGATACAACCGGTCTCGGTCAGTCACATTAGGTCTCACCTCTAGGTGGAAGTCAATATCTCGGAGGTAGGTCTGGATGTTGTGGCCCTTTAAGGGTCATCTCGTGTGCAGCTTTGGGGTCTGCTTGGATGAGCTCTCTTCTTTGGTTGGCAGGGAAGAATTCTGTAGTGGAGGCCGGTGATGTTTTGGGTTGTGGCCATTCACTTATTCCGTTGTATGGCAGTTCTTGGATGGGGGACTCTGTTCTGCTCAGCAGTGGTGATGCTGAGGGAGGTCCCTCCCTTCTTGGCTCTGGTTTATGTTCGTAAACATGCTTGAGTTCATTTCTGACTATGTAGAGCTCGCCATTGGCGTCATCTAGTTGTTGGTTCAGATGGTCCATTTCAGTGGTGTACCTAGTAAGTAAGTAAGTAAGTACAGTGGTAAAACAGGCCATTTGAAAAAGGTCTGCAAAAACAATAAACAAGCAGGTAAAGCCCAGTTAGTGACAGCTACGGCTGACAAATTAAGTACTTCTGATGATGCATTTGAACTTATTACAGTTTACACTGCTCAAGGACAGAAAGATGAATTATTTTTGCAACTGGAACTCTCAGGGAAGACAGTAACCATGCAGATTGACACTGGCGCATCTGTCTCTAATTTCAGAATCTGTATACAAAGAGCTTCTGAATGACTGCCCCTTGCAGCCAGCTGAAATTCATCTCTCATCATATACAGGTGATACAATACCAGTGGTGGGAGAAATTCAGGTGCCAGTCCAGTATAACGGAAATTAATGAAGACTGCCATTGATGGTAGTCAAGGGTGACAAAACACCATTACTAGGACAAAATTGGCTGCAGAAGATCAAACTTGACTGGGGTAAAATTTTCAGCCTAAAGCAAGAGACAGAAACTCATATTGGACAAGCATAAGGATATTTTCAAAGACGGTTATGGAAAGATTAGAGAATTCCAGGCTAGAATCCGAGTTCAGCATGATAGTAAACCAATATTCTATAAGCCGGGACCTGTACCATATGCTCTCAGGGAATCTGTGGAGAAAGAGTTGAAGCGACTACAAAGAAATGTAATCATCACTCCAGTGGAACGAAGTGATTGGGCAGCGCCTATAGTAGTAATTCCCAAGAAGGATGGCTCTGTCAGAGTGTGCGGTGATTACAAAGTGACTATTAATCGTTGTATACTCCCCGGAGAATATCCACTGCCAAAAACTATGGATCTATTTGCCACCCCAGCAGGAGGTAAAGTGTTTAGCAAACGTGATCTGTCATTCACATACTAACAGTTACCTCTAGATCTTGAGTCAGAGCAGTATCTGACAATCAACACCCACAAGGGTTTTTTTTTCCGTTGTCACCGCTTGGCCTACGATGTTTCTGGCTGTTTTTCAGCACACAATGGACAGGATACTGAAAGCCATAGACAATGTGGTCTGTTTTATGGATGACATCTTGGTGTCAGCATCTACTGAAGAAGCACATCTAGCAGTACTGGATCAGATAATGGCCAGGCTAGAAAAGCAAGACTCAGTAGAATACTTGGGGTACAGGATAAATGAGAGGGTTTGCACCCTACAGAAGACAAAGTGGAAGCAATCATAAATGTGCCAGCTCCAAGAAATGCAAGGAATGTCTCAGAGCTAAGGTCATTCTTAGGATTACTAAATTATCACTTTAACACTCAGGGGTCGCTAGTCGCGCCGGCGATACCACTGTGCTTTTTTCTTATTAATATGAAAGAGACTCAAAATACTCCGTCAATTTTGCACATACAATTAAGAGTTATACACCATTTTAATCTGTGAAATATCTTCTTTTATTTGTGTACACTCAGAGTAAAAACAAAATGTTCTGCTTTTTGCAAAATAAAGAAAACTAACATGATGCGTGATCTGTCGTCTCCCTCTGAAGGAAGTCCAATCTGATAGTTCTCAGAAAATGAACTGTAACTTAGTGAATACTAATCACAAAAAAATGAGACTTATGTCTGAAGAGACGTTGAAATGTCAGGTTTTAAATCGTGTAAGTCAAATCGAAAACAAATATTCTCTGTTTATGTAATCTGAATGAAAAGAGAGCCATGTCAGACGTCCGTGATTCAGCTCATTATCCGCTAATGTGGCCACGCCCATGGAGCGAGCGCTATTCAGATGCAAATTCTGAGGCAGTACATGTATACATGGTCGCAATCGTGTATTTATTATCTATTAAAAGTGTTTATCTGCATGTTATAGCCTTGGTTAGCGATCTCTGGAAGCCTCTGTTGTTAGTTCCTGGAATGTCTGTTCTTCACTGAGGCATTTGTCGACTAAATGTGCACAGAGCGCCCTCCGGCTGCAAGTATGAATTGAAAACACAGTATCCAGCGCTCATAGTGATGACAATAAATATTGAATAAATATTTTATATTACTCCTCTGTATAAAAAATTGACAAACGTCTCAGGTTACGTATGTAACCATGGTTCCCTGAGAACAGGGAACGAGACTCTGCGTTTGCAAACGCTATGGGGAACGTCACGTGACTCGGTGTCTGAAAGCCAACTATCCAATAACTCCAATGCCTATTGGCCGGCGACAGCCTATGACGTCATACGGCGCGACCCGGAAGTATAAAAGGCGCGCCTGGGGAAGCAGTCATTATCCGTCGTCTTGAGGGACTGTTCAGCAGGCAGCCCGAAGCATGGCAAGGAAACGCAGAGTCTCGTTCCCTGTTCTCAGGGAACCATGGTTACATACGTAACCTGAGACGTTCCCTTTCGAAAGGGAACTTCTACTCTGCATTTGCAAACGCTATGGGGAACAATATACCCACGCCGCCATGCTTGAGGAGAGTGCCTGCCAAGAAATATGGCTGAGACAAAGGCTCCAGAGCAGTTAGAGAACTGCTTGGCAACTCCCCCTCGGGTCACACCAGGCTGTCAGTGACAGCATTCCCTTTGGCCAACAGCCCAAGCTGAACTTCAAGAAGGCCTTCCTCAGAGGTCCTACAGAAGCTGCTAAGGCGTCTGGAACCAGCTTTTCCGAAGAGAAAGCGATCCCTTTTAAGGGAATGTGGCCAAGGAACCGAAGGGAACCTCGGCCAGTCACTAGAGGGGAACGAAGTCACCCCCAATGCCACCAGGGAGGCCGACCTGGTCTGTCACGAGACAAACTTAGTCTTGGCCAATCCTGTCTGAATACAGAGCCTCTAAAATGCATTCTTCATAGAAGATAGTAAGTAAGAGTGACTGCAAAGAGGCAGAAACAAACTCAAACCCATGCGTAGAGACGGGCATCCTGGAGAGCGGAACTCAGCTAAGTGCTATGAACCCTCGTATTGAGAGGAGTACAATCCACTCATCCTAGGATCTACTCAGTGCTTAATTAATGCACTGAGGAGGCTGTGCACTAAAGAACCCTGATCCAGGGGAGCACAAACCAACCTGAGGCTGAATCTTAGAAGGAGGCCTAATTAAGGCCTACCACTATGATCAGCTTAGGGAGCTAAGCACTATTACAAACGTAACCCTAAAAGGGAAGTACGAAGCTCACCTAACAGACAGACCATGCAATGGGCACATACCCATGGAGGCCGAGGAGGGGCCTACAGCATGATAGTAGTTATGTGGAAACAGAAGTCTTATACAGAAAGTGGCCTGGTTTTAAGGGCCACCCTGAACACCTGTCTTGTTTTTCTGGGGTAGACAGACGACTTCAATGGCAGCATAAGAGGCTGCAAAGTGCCCACATGACAATCCACCTAACACAATCCAAGGAGCAGTGCACTCAGTAAAAAGCACCTTTTACTCTTTAAAGCAAGAGGAGTGCAGCGTACGCCAACACGTATTAAGGAAGGCCTGGAGGGGCCTATAACCTCAACAGACACGTGGCATCAGATCGTTTCAGTGTTAAGGCCCCAAGGACGATAAACAACCAGACAAAAAAGGAGGTTGGATTTATCACTTAGGCCTCTAGCCATCGAAAGTGTATACAGATAATTCTCAAAGAGAAATACACCCAAACATACTCCAGTGTGTTCAAAAAAGGCGGCCCATAGGCCTAGCAACCTCTAATACACACGGCGTAAGTCTCGTGGCCGTTTCCAGGAGCACAAAAGATCCACCCTAGGCGCTAGGTGGCTCTTAGCTCAACTAGATTAGAATCAGACTCAGGGAGGCAGATGTAGGTTAAACCAACCTTCCGTAAGGTTTCACTACCATAATCAACCTAAGGGGCTAGCCACTGGGAATACTCGGTAAAAGCACCTTGTTACTCTCACAGCGAGAGGAGTACATGACTGAACTCCACATATTACACCGGAGGCCGAAGTAGGTCTGCCTTAGTAAACACGTGGCATCAGCAAGTGGCTACCATAACCATACCACCCAAAGGCCATGTATTAGAAGTTTCCAAGATGATTGATACATGAAAAACGTTGCCGAACATCGTGAACAGGCCTGTTAGGGCCTATCCGTCAGCGATGGGCGTGGCCGATGGTGGCATGGTTTCCCAGGCATCCTGCCAACAAGTCGACTAGAAAAGGAGGCCTTAAGGGGCCTCCATTCCAGCATCAAGTGGTGATCAGCCTGCTCACAGATTAAAAAACACAAACTGTGCCATCATGTAAACTAAAAAAGGAGGCCTGAAGGGGCCTGCCAATTCAATAACACATGGCTTAAGCTCGTGAATATAAGGGAACCAAGCTACAAGGAACCAGCTCTAACCCAAATAGCTATGGGAAGCTAACTGCGACCTGCACTAGGCTACACATTCCAACAGGCAATGTACCCTAAATATCTGTGACTAAAGGGAACCAAACAAAACCAACATGGTCTAAGGGAGGCTAATACAAGCCTACTACCTCAAACAGACACGTGGCAGCGTAAATCTGTGACAATATGTGAGCATATTATGATCAGTTAAACAGCATTGTAAAACAACTGCTAACTAGAAGGAGGCCGAATATCATAAAGCCTACAATCCGAGTTATATGCAATATAGCTGATAACAAGATCACCAAAAAGGGAGCTACTAGATACCAACTTTCCTCAAAAAAGTGGCTCTAACTACCCTGAGTATGCAATCCAACGGGTGATGCACTCAGTGACACAAAAAACCTCTTAACTGGGGAATATAAGTCACCATGTACTCAAATAGAGGCCACTTTACAGCAAAAGGGCCTGCTATTATGAGAGCAGGTGCTAACCTGTGGCAGCATAAATAAGCTCACATACAAATGTAGGGCAAAAGTCTAGAACTCAAAGTAACACAAACTTTGATATACATGCTGTCTTTGAAAGGAAAAACAGTCTCTGTACAGATTCTCAGATCTGACCTAAGCCCTAGAGGACAGGAGCTAAAAACTAGCAACGTCAACTCAAACTTGATAAATACAAAACATCAAGTGGCTCAGAAGAAAATCATTTCCTTTAGCATGAAAGTTCTAGAAAGTGGGGCCTAGCACACCCCTGCATAACTTATCTATGCAAAGATAAGGGCCTACCACCTGAGAAACAGCATCAGGGGGTCAAAAACAGTCTACAACCTAGCTGTTAAACTCACAATTGCACCTACACAAGCAAGGGGATAATTGGGCATACGGCCTAAAGAACTCCCTCGGGAGGAAGCCAGAACTAGGAACTACACATCCTGAAAGGATAGTAAATACATATGGGGTTACTTCATATACCACACATCACCTAGCTTCTAGCCTGGCCGCTAAGCTATAGGCCTATACACTACAACAGGCCCATAACAAAGCCTGATCTTCACTTCCAAGTCTCATGATGAGAGAAATAAAGCGAAGCTCAAAGCTAAAATGTCAGGCAGCCTGTTAGGGCCGCCGTAGACATATAAATTGAATTAACCCTCTGGGGTCTGAGGATTTTCGGGGCCCTGGAGAAGTTTTGACATGCCCTGACATTTGTGCTTTTTTCAGTTGTTCATAAACATATTAATGGAAAAAGTGTCATTACACTGTATTCAGCACAATCTAGGCTACCATAATATGTGAGGAACATGTATGTACATGTTTGTGTTTTTGAAGGAATAACGTTTATGCGTGGTTATTGAAAAAACAAAAAACTTAAGTCACTGAAATAAAGCCAAAAAATATATATTAAATCTGTGTTCACAAGACTTCTGGGTATTGGAGGTTGTAGACTAGAGTTTTTGCTTCAAAATGATGTAAAAATTATCCTGCATACTCGTTCATTTATAACAATATATTGATTTAGTTTTTGTAAGACACTTTTTGTCAAGAAACACAGTATGCGTGGAGGCGTGTGTAATGATGGGCTGACAGCGTGAGGATCCATTTGCAGTTTCTTTATTGTGACAACAAAGCACAAGGCAGACCAGGGCAAGACAGTAGCAGTAACAGGGACAGGCTTGGGTCGAGGCAGGCGGCAGACAAACAGAAACTTACAACAGGCAGAGTTCAGGGCAGGCAGCAGACAAACGTAATCCAGGAAACAGGCAAGGTTCAAGGCAGGCGGCAGAGGTTCACAAAAGATAAACAGTCCAATCGATAGCAAGGTAACAGTCCACAAGAAAACGCTCAGTAGTGATCACCGGGGCAAATCAAGACTTCGCAGTGTATGGATGCGTGTGTGCGTCTCAAATAGTGTGAGTGTGATGCAATGCAGGTGTGTGCAATCAGTCCCAGGAATGAGGGCCTATGGGTAACGTAGTCCACAAGGAAGTGACTCAGAACTCAGGTGATGGCTCCCTCCGGCGGCCGGGAGGAGGAGCCGCGGGAGCCGTATTCGTGACAGAGCCCCCCCCCTGCGAGCGGCTCCAGACGCGAGGGAGTGGGCGCCGAGGTCTACCACGTGGACGAGGGGCCGGTCTCTCCGGATGCGTCCGATGGAACTCTTCGAAAAGAGATGGGTCCAGAATATCATCCCTGTTGACCCAAGATCGCTCCTCCGGGCCGTACCCCTCCCAGTCCACCAGATATTGTAGCCTTCCACCCTGGCGCCTGGAATCGAGCAGTTCTCGAACCTTATAAGCCTCCTCGCCTTCGATGATCAGGGGTGGGGGGTTGCGGGTCTCAGCTCCCACTGGCTCCTCTCTCGGACCCCCGGAGGGTTTCAGCAAGGATACATGGAAGGTGGGAGAAATACGATAATTAGCAGGCAAGTCGAGTCGAAATGATACAGGAGTGATTTGTTTAAGAATTTGAAAAGGCCCTACAAACCTGGGACTGAGCTTGCGGCATGGAAGTCAGAGGCGAAGATCCCTGGTGGACAGCCAGACCCACTGTCCCACGTAGTAGTGAGGATTGGGACGTCGATGCTGGTTTGCCTGAGTTTCCTGCCGCCTTACAGCGCGCTGGAGATGGTGGTGAGCCAGATCCCAGGTTTCCTCGCTACGACGCATCCACTCTGTGACTGAGGGCAGGTCAGAGGGTTGCCCTGACCAGGGGAAGAGAGATGGCTGGAAGCCCAACACGCATTGGAAGGGTGTGATTCCGGTGGCAGGTTTCCGTAAGGAATTTTGAGCATACTCCGCCCACATTAAATATCGGCTCCAGTCTGCCTGGTTCTGATGGCAGTAAGTGCGGAGGAATCGTGTCAGCTCCTGATTTAAGCGTTCAGTCTGGCCGTTGGATTCGGGGTGGTACCCAGAGGTGAGGCTGATGTTAACGTTGAGCTGCTTGAAGAAGGCGGCCCAGACACGAGAGGTGAACTGAGGACCCCTGTCCGACACTATGTCCTCCGGCAGGCCGTAGAAGCGAAAGACCGAGTTACACAGGAGTTCAGCGGTCTCCAGAGCTGTGGGTAGTTTGGGTAGTGGCAGTAAGCGGCATGCTTTGGAGAAGCGATCGACAACCGTGAGAATTGTGGTGTGACCCTGGGATTCGGGGAGATCAGTGACAAAGTCGATCGCTATGTGGGACCAAGGACGTTGGGGAATGGGAAGAGGTTGAAGCAGGCCGGCGGGAACTTGGTGTGAGGTTTTGGTGGTTTGACAGGCGATGCAGTTGTTGGTGAATTTGGTGACATCCGCTAGCATGGACTCCCACCAAAACTGGTTTTGGAGAAGTTGCAATGTTGCTGTGATGCCTGGGTGGCCAGAACTCGGGAAATCATGGACTTGGTGGAGTAGTTTGTCCCTGAGCTGGATGGGGACGAAGGTGCGGTTTGGAGGGCACGCTACTGGAGGTGCGGTTTGCTCGTTGAGCTGTGAAATCTCCGTCATGACATCCCACTGTACCGGAGCGAGTAACAAGGTTTCAGGCAGAATGTTCTCAATACCCTCGTTGCGTCCTGTCTCCTCCGCTTGCCTTGATAGTGCGTCCGCCTTGACGTTCTTGGAGCCGGGTCTGTAAGTAACCGTGAAGTGGAAGCGCGTGAAGAACATTGCCCATCTTGCCTGTCGTGGATTTAAGCGCTTGGCTGAGCGCAGGTACTCCAAGTTTTTGTGGTCAGTGAGAATAGTGAACGGGTGTCTTGCCCCCTCCAGCCAATGGCGCCACTCCTCCAGCGCCGCCTTCATTGCGAGTAATTCTCGGTTGCCCACATCGTAGTTACGTTCTGCCGCTGACAGTTTGCGAGAGTAGAAGGCACAGGGGAACATCTTGGCTGGATTACCTTGCTTTTGGGAAAGGATTGCGCCAATGCCAGTACTGGAGGCGTCCACCTCCACGACGAAGGGAAGCTCGGGGTCTGGGTGACGTAGGATGGGTGCTGACGTAAAACGTTCCTTCAATTCCTGGAACGCACTTACTGCTTCAGGTGACCAGACGAGTCGAGAGGATTGGCGTTTCGTCATGGACGTTAGGGGAGCGGCAACCCCACTGAAGTTTCTGATGAACCGCCTGTAGAAACTGGCAAACCCCAGGAACCGCTGTAGCTCCTTCAGTGTGCGTGGTTGTGGCCATTCTAACACCGCTTTTACCTTGCTGTCGTCCATTGCCACTCCATCTCGACTGATGACGTAGCCCAAGAAAGATGTTGAGGTGCGGTGGAATTCACACTTTTCAGCCTTGGCATAAAGTTTGTGTTGTATCAGACGTTGCAGCACAGCTCGAACGTGTTGAATGTGTTCGTCGTAGGAGTTGGAATAAATGAGAATATCGTCTATGTACACGATGACCCAGCGGTTGAGCATATCTCGGAAGACATCGTTGATGAAGGATTGAAAGACTGAAGGACTGTTGGACAGGCCGAAGGGCATGACAAGGGTCTCGTAGTGGCCAGTGGCAGTGGAGAAAGCGGTCTTCCATTCATCACCCTCCCTGATGCGAATCAAATTGTAGGCGCAGCGTAGATCCAGCTTGGTGAAGTATTTGGCTTTACGTAGTTGTTCGAGGGCTGCAGGGACCAATGGTAGCGGATAGCGGAATTTTACAGTGATGTCATTCAGACCGCGATAGTCAGTGCAGGGCCGTAGGCCGCCGTCTTTCTTCTTAACAAAGAAGAACCCGGATGAAGCTGGTGATGTTGATGGCCGAATGAATCCTTTAGCCAGCTCCTCCTCGATGTACGATCTCATGGCTGCATCCTCAGGCTATGACAAAGGGAATATCCTGCCCTTGGGCGGAGTGGTACCGGATAATAGTTCGATTGCACAATCACTGGGACGATGAGGTGGTAGTTCCGTGGATTTGGACTTACTGAAAGCGATGGTCAGATCTGTGTATTCGGCTGGTATAGCAGGTTCGAGGTCGGTTGGGATCTTGTCGACGGAGATGGTATGGAGGGGTAATGGCGTGACGGGACTCAGGCAGCGATGATGACAGGCGGGGTCCCACTGGACGATCTGACCCTCCTTCCAGGATATATGCGTATTGTGCGTTCGAAGCCAAGGTAATCCGAGGATGATAGGATTGTTGGGTGAATGGATGACGTAAAACTGAATTTGTTCATGGTGCAGCGCCCCGACTTGCAGACCCAGCGTTGAGGTAATGTGCGCCACTCTTCCTCCTCCTATGGGTTTCCCATCTAGCGCCTCCACTGTTAACGAAGAGTTGCAGTTGGTTAGTTGTACGTTGTGTTGACGGATGAATGTGTCTGACATGAAATTGCCTGCTGCACCAGAGTCCAGAAGAGCATAGGTAGATATAGTTTGACTGTCACTGGTTAGTTGGATGGGGATCTTAAGGCAGTTGGGTAAATAGTCGACATGCTGGGCTGAACTCACCGCTTTGGGATTAGAAGCATTGGGTCGAATAGGGCAGTTGAGCTTGATGTGACCTGCCTGGCCACAGTATAGGCATAAGTGCAGCTGGCGCCTTCTCTCTCGTTCTTCTGGAAGAAGGGGAGTATATCCAAGTTGCATGGGCTCCGGAACGGTAGAGACTGGCGTGAGGTGGCGAACGGGTCGTCGGCCTCGGAGGAGGTTGTCGATGTGAATGGCCAGCTCAATGAATGCGTTCAGCGATCTCCCCTCGTCGCGGCAAGCGAGCTCGGCCTGAAGCTCCAGAGACAGGCCCTTGCGAAACAGTAATTTCAGTGTATCCTCTACCCAGTTAGTTTGTGCGGCCAATGTGCGAAATTGCAATGCAAATTCGACGGCGGTAGATTTACCTTAGTTTAGGGAAAGCAGCTGATCGCCGACGCTCTTTCCGCCCTCTGGATGCTCGAACACCTCCTTGAAGCTTTGCAGGAAGGCCGTAAACGTGGGGAACACAGAGCTATCTTCTCTCCATACCGCTGTGGCCCAGTCAAGTGCTTTGCCCGTGAGTAGGGAGCATACAAGCGATATCCGACTGGTATCGTTGGGATACAGCGAGGGCTGTTGGTTTATAAATAAGGAACATTGAAGGAGAAAGCCCCTGCATTTGGCTGGACTGCCGTCGAATTTCTCGGGTAGAGCGAGGCGTGGATTCACAGCGGGTGGAGAAGTAAACGCTTGACTCACATTGACAGCAGGAGGCGGTGTGATAGCTTCAGGAGAGGGAAGCCGCAGGCTTTGCAGGGTTTTCACCAGCTCTTCGGTGAGTGACGTAAGACGAGTCAGCTGGTGCTGGTGCGCGGCAAGCTGAGAGGCCTGTGCTGAGAGTTCGGTGGAGATTTGCAGGAGAACTGCTGGATTGTTTGATGGCGAAGTCTTCTGTAATGATGGGCTGACAGCGTGAGGATCCATTTGCAGTTTCTTTATTGTGACAACAAAGCACAAGGCAGACCAGGGCAAGACAGTAGCAGTAACAGGGACAGGCTTGGGTCGAGGCAGGCGGCAGACAAACAGAAACTTACAACAGGCAGAGTTCAGGGCAGGCAGCAGACAAACGTAATCCAGGAAACAGGCAAGGTTCAAGGCAGGCGGCAGAGGTTCACAAAAGATAAACAGTCCAATCGATAGCAAGGTAACAGTCCACAAGAAAACGCTCAGTAGTGATCACCGGGGCAAATCAAGACTTCGCAGTGTATAGATGCGTGTGTGCGTCTTAAATAGTGTGAGTGTGATGCAATGCAGGTGTGTGCAATCAGTCCCAGGAATGAGGGCCTATGGGTAACGTAGTCCACAAGGAAGTGACTCAGAACTCAGGTGATGGCTCCCTCCGGCGGCCGGGAGGAGGAGCCGCGGGAGCCGTATTCGTGACAGCGTGAATCATCATGAATAATGGGTGATTTACACCTGAGAAGACAAAAGAATCGCATAAAGAACCTCTAATGAGCTGCATATTAATGAGGCCTTTCAGTCAGGTAGGCTGTGAAAAAACCCTCTGTGATCATGTCTCAAGCTCATCATGGTGTATATGAAACATACAGAAAAAACAGCAATACTGTGAAATATTATTACAATTTAAAATAATGGTATTTTATTATATACTTTAAAATATAATGTATTTCAGTGATGCAAAGCGTCTGAACATTCATGTTACCTCTATGGCATTTCATATAGTCTTTTAGCTTAAAAGCATGCACATTTGGAGAAATACTGATGGATTCTCATATGTTTATGTCAATTTTCTATACAGAGGAGTAATATTTATTCAATATTTATTGTCATCACTATGAACGCTGGATACTGTGTTTTCAATTCATACTTGCAGCTGGAGGGCGCTCTGTACACCTTTAGTCCACAAATTACTCTAAAGAAGAACAGGACATTCAGGAACTAACGGCATGTCTTCCAGAGATCGCTAACCATGGCTTTAACATCCAGATAAACACTTTTCAAGACAATAAATGCACGATTGAGATGATGTATACATGTATTGCCTCAGAATTTGCGTCTGAATAGCGCTCGCTCCATGGGCGTGGCCGCATTAGCGGATAATGAGCTGAATCACGGGCGTCTGACATGGGTCTCTTTTCATACAGATTACATAAACACAGAATATTTGTTTTCGATTTGACTTACACGATTTAAAACCTGACATTTCAACGTTTTTTTAGACATAAGTCTCATTTTTGTGTCATTAGTATTCACTAAGTTACAGTTCATTTTCTGAGAACTATCAGATTGGACTTCGTTCAGAGGGAGACGAGAGATCACGCATCATGTTAGTTTTCTTTATTTTGCAAAAAGCACATCATTTTGTTTTTACTCTGAGTGTACACAAATAAAAGAAGATATTCCACAAATTTTAATGGTGCATAACTCTTAATTATATGTGCAACATTGACGGAGTATTTTGAGTCTCTTTCACACTGGTAAGAAAAAAAACCGAGGTGGTATTGCCGGCGTAACCGTCCGACCCGAGGGAGTTAATGAGTGCCAACTCAAACTATACTGAAAAATAGCCGCGAGGCTACTCATATATATATATATATATATATATATATAGAAAAACTAAGCGGCAGCCATTTTGTGGCCTGCTCAGCCAGTCTCAACACTCCAGTTTTGCCCAAAAACCCCTAAATAGTTCACATTTTACTGTTACATGTTCAGAAAATTATACAGGAACAACACAAGGTCAAATATTTAAATAATTAAATCAGACCTTGTCTTACCTTTCTGTAGCTCGAAGACCAAAGACTCCTCCTTCACTTATCTGAAATGGGAAGGATGAAATCCATGGTTCTAGAAGCCCAAAGAACCCTTTCACTATCAAGCCAGAAGGCGGGCCTTCAGAAAAATTTCATCATGGGCCCAGCCGTCAGCCTGACTGTTCAAAGGTGTCGTCCTTAACATGCACAGTGATTAAAAACGCCCGGGAGGCCGAGGAAGAGGGGCGAAGGCAAATGTAGAATTACCTTCGCCAAGAGAGGGGACCGATCAGCGGCGTTGCTGGCGCCGGTGATCAATCACCTCCCTTAAGTCCATCTTCCTCTTCCTCATATCCCGCCGCTTCTGCGACTTGCTCCGAGGTGGAGGAGGCGCTCGAGCGGCGACACTAGACTTCTGGCCCTGCCTCTGAGCCTCGGCTCGAGACGGGCCTGAGCCTCCCGGCTGTCTGGGCCCAGGATCGGACCTGAGCGGTATGCAATTTTGTATGCTGCTGAGCGCGCCTTCGCCTCCCTGAACTTTCCAACAACCGTTCCAACAGAGCCGCCGAAAAGTTCAGTTGGCGAAACCGGGGCATCGAGGAGAGAGCCCTTCTCTTTCTCCCCGATGTCCGCCATGTTCAGCCACAGATGCCTCTCCGTGGCCACCATGGCCGCCATCGATCTCCCAATCGAGGCGGCCGTCTGCTTGGTGGCCCGAAGAGCGAGATCTGTGGTGCGGCGCAGCTCAGCCACCGCATCAGGGGACAAACCCTGCCCCTGATCCAGGTCCTTCAGCAAGTCAGCCTGGTAGGCTTGCAACACCGCCATAGTGTGCAAAGCCACGCCAGCCTGACCTGCAGCAGCATATGCTCTGCCATTCAGACGAGATGTCAGTTTAAGGGGTCTGGATGGCAGAACCGGAGCTTTCAGTGTCGGTGCCCTGCCCGTGACGAGATAGTTGGCAAACGTCTCGTCAATGGGCGGCAGCGACACATACCCATGCTGGCCTAATCCCTCCACATCAGCCGGGGAATCTAACCTGCCGCGAACGGGCTCTTTCCTCGCGCGCTCCCACGGCAGCTGCAGCCTGCCGGCGGCGCGCTCCACAACCTCCAATAACTCGGCATATGCTGGGCAAGGAGGCTTGGAGAAAGAAGAAGTCGCAACTTCTTCCTCCTCCATTGCCATCTCTTGCTCACGGCGGCTAGCAGCCAGAAGAACACTCGCTCCTGGATCCGATGATGTCAGAGATAAGACATCATCGTCATCCAGGAGCTCATCCCCGCCAGCCGCCGCCAGAGGTTGAGAGACTGTGAGACCTCTCTCAAACTTGGCAGCGAGCTCCACCTACGAGCCCCATGAGTGCAGCCGCCGCTCTGCCTCGGCACGAGCAGGGCCGGACCCACCAGGCGCAGATGTTGACGCCTCTTCCCTTGAGAAGAGGGCCAGGCGGGAACAGAGCGTTCTCATGGGAAAACGCTCACAACTCTCACAGACCGCGCCCTCAAGCACTGTCCGTGCGTGTTCTTCTCCCAGACAGTGTACACATAAGGTGTGCGCATCCTCCGGAGTCAAAAATCTCGGGCATGAATCCGCACACTTCCTAAAACATTTCTGTTTGTCCTCAGACATAATCAGAGATGTACTCACAAGTATAGCAGAGTTATACACGACAGTGGCAAGACACAAACAGTCCTGAAAGACGATGGATAATGACTGCTTCCCCAGGCGCGCCTTTTATACTTCCGGGTCGCGCCGTATGACGTCATAGGCTGTCACCGGCCAATAGGCATTGAAGTTATTGGATAGTTTGCTTTCAGACACCGAGTCACGTGACGTTCCCCATAGCGTTTGGTGGGCATGTCATCTCCACATGCCCAGTTCGTCCTGCACACCCTATGGTGAGTGTTCTCAATACTCCAGTTGTTAATTTTTTACGACCACTCACTATTATAGTAATGCTTACTGCATCTGATGTGTCTATTCCAGTCCATGCCCTCCACGATTCTGGGTCAGAAGCCTCTGCCGCCAGCTTAACCTCCTGACGACTGAAGTTTCGATATCCACTTCCCCTCGTCTCAGCGGCGTTTGAACACCTCCGCAGAGCCACTGTGTTCACCAAATTAGACCTCCGCAGTGCATATAACCTCATCCGGATACGTGAGGGGGACAAGTGGAAGACCTCTTTCGTGACCCCTACTGGCCACTATGAGTATCTCTTTATGCCATATGGACTAGTAAACGCCCCCTCCATATTCCAGGGGGTATCTGGAGTAGTATTTAATCGTGAGTCCCATTCAGTGTTCTTGAAACACAGCCATCTCCTCCAAAGCCTCCGCTCCACCAAGCTGTCCACCAGAACGTCAGTATGTCACCAGAGCACAATGCACACCTCTCATCTACTCTGTGCACTCATCTCTGGGCACTGGCCACCCAGGGGCCAATAGCACCCTCTCGCTGCTAAAAGATCGGCACCTTCCAACTGGCAAACTCCACCCGCTGCCCATTCCCAACCGGCCATGGTCATACCTAGGAGTGGACTTCTTAATGGATCTTTACACCTCTGATGGTAACACATGCGTTCTGGTAATCATTGACCGATTTTCCAAACCTGGTCATTTTCTTTCTCTCAAAGGACTCTCCTTGGTGATGGAAACAGCAGAACTCCTTTTCAATCACATCTTCAGATATTACAGAATCTCAGAAAACTTTGTATCAGACCGTGGACCTCAGTTTATCTCCAAGGTATGGAAAGCCTTTTTTACCCTCCTAGGTGTGATTGATCTCTTGGTCCTGTAAGAGAAAAGACATTCATATTACTGCTCTATTCAGCTCAGTTAAAGTATCCATTGAACTGCCTACTTACCTGCTCAGTTGTTGTCAATAAACCTCCTGTTAACTGCCATGTTCTGTGTCTGAGTATACTTCCATAACATACAGCAACACCTCCCCCTTTGCCTTTCAGATGAGGCTCATGTTTATAACAGTAATCTTGGGGGGTAGGCTCATTTAAAGTAATGTAATTGTATGGTTTTAGCCAGGTTTTTGTTACACACAGCACATCTAGGTTATGATCTGTGATCATTTCATTTACAAAAAAAGGGGCTTTTGTAGAAAGGGATCTAATATTCAGCAAACCAAGATTTATCATTTGTTCATCTGTATTATATCTGGTTTTTTTTATGTGTTGAACATCAATTTAATTTTTCCACTAAATGGGTTTGGATGTTTTACGTACTACCTAGTTCGGGGAACAGACACAGTCTCTACATAATGATGACATGTATTGTGAAAAGTGCTATATATAAATAAATGTGAATTGAATTGAATTGAATGTGTTGGGATTTATCTGACTTCTGTGACTTGAGGCAGCTAGCAGACGGTCAGTTTAGCCAGTCTGCTTCAAAAGAGCAGCACAGCACAGCCATGTGCTGAACAGCATAGCAGTGCACTGATAGACTGGCACAGGAGAAGCAGCTTTCACAAAGCAACAACATAATGTATAACAACATACTGTCTCATGAGGCACCTGACAGCATTAACGTTCATCAACTATGTTACCTTTTGGCACGAAGTAGGCTTTCAATGCATTCTATGTGTTGCACACATAGAAGAGGCGGAGTTTTCTGGTGGCACATATATTTTATTGCTGAAACACTCTGTAAAACACACAAACAGAGCAAGAAATTAGTTATCATTGAACTGTGTTTCAGTGACTGGCAGTGTGACTTCATATATAAATGAAGCTCCCTTTCAATAAACTCACTTTGCACAATCTTCTGATATACAACACATCAAAAGGAAATGAGAACAATGTAATTCCGTATAATGTCTGTAACTCATTAACATTTTCATTACATCAAACAGACAATAATACTCAATAAACATACACAAACTGTGTATAAGCACTTTAAGTTTCTTTCAGTAGGCTATATTTCTCTGTATGTGCTCTGTTGTAAACTCTCTGTATCAGCAATTTAGTTGTCCTTAACCCATGACAGAATTACAGAACACAAACGCAATAATAAACAAATATTAATTAACTCTTTTTTTATATAAACAATATTGAGTGCATTGTAATTATAATCTCTGACGACATTAAGCATTCTATTATGTCGCAATGCCTCGCGCGGCCTCCACCACCACAGCAGAGTCGGCCGCCTCCCAGCCACGATTGCGCAATCCCTCGCGCCAGCAATCGCGGGTGTGGCGATGCGGCTAAATTTATCGATTTAATATACAAGTTCATCAAACTAACATATAGAACTCACGTATAAGCATTTTATAAACACAAACTGTGATGCCACATCACTCATCTTACCTGTAAAACACATAAACAGAGCAAGGAATTAGTTATCATTGAACTGTGTTTCAGCAAAGAGCTTAGAACCCAAGAGGCGACACTTTGATACTTTTTGGGTAACAGCCACTAGATGGCACTCCGGGAGCGCGGCCGCCATTATGGGGTGAAAATACTAACTGGACCATAGAATCCTTCACATCTTACGCACCCAAAATCGGCGAATTTCACTGCCAAATCAGAAGCGCAATAGAAGAGTTTTTTTTTTTAAATTAAGTCACCAGTAAATTGTATGGCTCCCACAGAAAATGTTGTATTGTCTTATATATGTTTTATTTTACCAGTTGTGGAATCCAACCATTCGACCATCTGAGGTAACATAGTTAGCCTACTTTATTAAGTATTTCCATTTTATGCAACTTTACACATTTATTAATAGTAAATTAACAATTAATAAATTTAAGATCATCATGTTTGCAGCGAACAATATATTTTAGACCTAGTGGAGTAATAGTAATAATATCTAGGTCTGAATTGAAATAGGCTATATTGTACGTTTTAATGGATCACGCTATAATATAATGATCTTATAATACGTGATGCATTGCTGTGTCCATTATCGCATAATTCACACTTTTGGACACTTTTGCTTCAATGGACATTAGACAACACTGCAAAATCAAGCTGTTATATTCATATATTTATTATCCAACATTCCCAATTTTTCTAATGCATGTCCTTAATTTAATTTCATATGTTGGTAATAATTCAGTGTTTATAAGCCTTTTAAAGAATTTTAACCCAAACTGACTGGGTTTCTAGAGAGCAAAGTTTTTGTGAAAAAAGTGGAAGACTTAAACAAAAAGTGTGTAAAATAAACTGTTAAAAGGATTTGATGATCACTAGTGATAGTATTTTATTCTGTGTTGTCATCATTCAGGTTGGATTTCAGCTTTAATGTACTTTTTTTTTTTTTTAAACAAAGCAGCTGATATTGCCATAGAAACTAGTGGACTGCCGACTCGCTTTCACCCCAAAATGGCGGAAACGAAGTGGCTCACTGTCACCCGCCAGCGTATATATATATTTAACGCAAGAACCATCATATTTAACAAATAATAACTAATAATATTAATGATAATCAATACATACATGACTACTTGAGCTCATATTACTACATATGTATTCTTGTACGTAGTACTTGTGTTAGGCAATGAGTAGAAAATCTGTTGTCCCTCTGTACTGAGGCAGTGAAGCACTACAGCTCTCCATCTTTTATCACATACAGTTAGAATTGTTTTGAAAACTTTGAAAAATATCTTACATAGTTGAAACAATTGCCAACAATGTGAAACATGTATGCCTGTTACATTTGCTTTATAGGTCTTGGAAGTGGCAAATAAAGTACTTGGAGTTACCACAGTTATAGTTGACAAATGATAACTTGCATTTTCTGACATAATGGTGAGACCAGAAGTGAAAGCAACCTAGAAACATCAAGGTTGCTTCATAGTCACTTTCATAAGCAGGGAAGTCTGTGCGTTGGTTATTTCAGAGGAGGGTGACCCAAAGAAAAGTTTATGGGAAAAATTGGATTCCACTTACATAGCCTTTAATGGAACCAGTTTGAAAGCTCTTGATGTTAAGATAGGAAATAAACAATGTAATAGTGAGAAGAGAAAAGTCTGGGAAAAGCAGGTTGTATGTGAGATAAAAAGTTTTAGAACATCTCCAAGCGGGAGAGAGAGTCAGCAATTTGGATTTTGGAGCAAGAAACATGTTTAGCAGTTTTCCCCCCAGTTTCACAGACAAGGCTTAAGCCTAGTCCTGGACTAAAATGCATATTTGAGTCGTTGTAACTAAAAGCAACTTGCACTGGTCTGGTATAGGTATATCTTAAACTATGTCAGTGTCACAAGATGCACACCAGTAATGTTTTATAAAAGGCACGTTTCTAAAAGCTACTTAGATGTCCTAATTAAACTAAGGCCTAATCTTGGCTTAATCTAAGCCCTGTCGGTGAAACAAGGCCATAACGAATTGATCGTAAGCTGCGATTCAAATAAGGCACCTTAGGAGTGGCATCATTGCAGGGGAGTGAGAACAGGTTTTATTGATGCAATGCACAGTTGCTTAATTGTCGCAATAAACTACGATGTTGTTTGTGGACATACAAACTGTGCAGAGCGGGAAGGGGCGAGGACTGGAATTGGTAACCCCTGAGGAAAGGAACTGCATAGTTGTTAGAAAGAATTCAGCAAATGGCTTCTGATAACATAAAAATCTTGGGGCTGCTTTTGCAGCCGAAGGTTAAGCAGACAGTGTACAGTGTAGTAAAAAATTTTGTGCCAGCATACCCCAGCATGAATCTGGGTGGATGGGCATCACTTTAAAAGCATAAGTGATGTCAACTTTGTTGAGCCAGCAGGCACTGTGACCAGCATTTTTAACCCTCCGGTGTTGTTTGGTCACTGCTTTGTGCTTTTTTCAGCATCTTGGCTTATTTGTAGACTGTACCCCCCAAAAATTGCTCTCTTTTTATACATTTTGCATATTTCCCATTAATTTCCTATGACAATCATTTCTGACCACGAACAACACAAGTGTAACTATTTTTTTTTTTTTTTTTACTACCATTTAGCTTTTTCAAATTAAGTCCATGATTTTTTATTTTTTTTTTGGTCACATAGTGACTGCCACAAAAGTCACAGAGTTTTTTACTATTTCGTACCACAATGAAGTAGCAAAAAGTTTTTTAAATTTTAAAAATCGCTACTTCATTGTGGTAAAACAGTGGTCTCAAACTGAATTCCTGGAGGGCCACAGCTCTGCACAGTTTAGCTCCAACCAGCTCCAAACTCACACCTGCTTGGACGTTTCTAGTAATCCTGAAGACCTTGCTTAACTGGATCAGGTGTGTTTGATTAGGGTTGGAGCAACACTGTGCAGAGCTGTGGCCCACCAGGAATTCAGTTTGAGACCACTGTTCTAAAATATCAAGAGTGCAAAATAGACACACTCCACCCACCCCACCTTCAAACTGGTAAAATCAATAATTCAGTCACAATGCAGTAAAAAACTGACTGAGAGGAAGGGGTTACACTCTAAAACATCAAAAGTACAAAACAGACATACACTCACAGACTCACAACACATTATTATACACACACAAATGCATAAATATTAATTGGTAACATAAAATTCTATCAAAATACAAAATAAAAAGAAAAATATATATTACATTGATTTTACTGAAAATAAAAAAAAGTTTCAGGTGTTCAGCCACTTTTGACCGCGAACAACACAAGTGTGACTCCTCTGGTATTGTTCATTTGGGAGTCACATTTGTGTTGTTAATGCTGTTGCTTGGCCGATGTCGTGATATTGAAGAGAAAATTCTGTGAGGGAGATGAAGCTATTTATTCTCAAGCAGGAACAGGTAATTGTGTGGGGCTGAGAGATCAATTATTAGGTGTTTTTACCCGGTTTTTTTCTTGTAGACACTCCAATGGGGCTGTCTTGTACATCTATCTCCATTAAAGATGTTACTTGATTAGAATCTGGGCATGGAGGAATCGAGGGATTAACTTGGGGCCAAGTTCTGGTGGAATGGGTGAAAGATCTACACACTGCGTATGAAATGTTATGGCAGCCTAGGAAAACTCTATTGTGGAGGTCTGTGGCCAGCACACCCCAGTAGAGCCACTGATTTCACTGGGCGACTCGAACAGTGCATTTTTCTGAAAACAGCTTGTGATAGGTGAGTTCTTCTATAAGATAATGCAACCTCTGCTATTATCGCAAGATAGTTGTTCACCTGAGGTACCTGAGGTCAGTTGGTTAGCATTAGGACAGCATTCTGTCCATTCTGTCTGAAATAAAGTGAAACTATGGATTTGAAAGTGCACAGTGATGCCTGGAATCACTTTGATCATGAAAATACAGTTAAGTGCAAGATGTGCAGCACCAATCTGCTATATAACATTATAAGGAGAATGCTATTGTAATAGAATGTTGTAAATTCTTTGTGCTTTAGTTGTCTGTTTCAGCGCATCATTATGGGAGGAGCACATCCACAACAGGACAGGAGTTACACTTTTTGGCTAGCACATAACTTAGTTCAAGTAGACTTGATTTTGATATTTTTATGATGTCATATTTTGACGTTGTATTTTTAATGGGTAACATTCATTTTTGTAACAATGTTTTAATTGAAATATTTTCATTATTGCCATGATGGACACGCCCTGCCCCCAGCGTGATCTAGCAGTAGGCCTACTCGAAATGAAAAATATACAAATATGCCCATCCGTACTGGGGTGCGTTTCCCGAAAGCATTGTTGGTGAACTATGGTCGTAAGTCCCCTTGAACTCTATTGGTAACAACTGAACTCTATTGGTAACGACGTGTGGGCGATGTTCGGCCAGGTTCCGGGAGTAGATGAGGATGTCGTCTATGTAGACTACTAAAAAACTGGTGGAGGAACTCCCGGAACACCTCATTCATGTAGTTCTGGAAGATGGAGGGAGAGTTGGACAGGCCTTATGGCATAACCCGGTATTTGTAGTGCCCAGACGGTGTAATGAAGGCTGTTTTCCATTCATCCCCCCGACGTATACGAATGAGGTTATACGCACTCCGCAGGTCCAGCTTGGAGAAGATACGAGCTCCCCGTAGCTGTTCCAGAGCCGCTGGGACCAGAGGAAGGGGATAGCTGAACTTTACTGTCTGGGAGTTCAGGTTACGGTAGTCAATGCACGGCCTCAAGCTTCCGTCCTTCTCCGCTATGAAGAAGAAGCTTGAAGTGGCAGGGGATGTTGATGGTTGGATGAAACGTTGCTTTAATGCCTCCTGTACATACTCCTCCATGGCTTTCTGTTCCGGGATGGACAACGGGTAAACTCTACCTTTGGGTAGAGTAGCACCAGGCAGCAGGTCAATAGCGCACGCAGTCCCATGGCCGATGAGGTGGAAGTTGCGTTGCCAACCGCTTGCTGAACACATCCTGGAACACCCGGTATTCAGGAGGAATTTCCACTTGGAAGTCAGTTTCAGGACTTTCAATGGAAGTTGAGAAGATTGGAAGGACGTTGGAGTCAGAAGAAGAAGATCGGGAATTCGAGGAAGACTTTCTGACAGGAGATAAACAGTTCTTAAAGCGTTCATCGCTCCATTTGAGGATTTCACCCATATTCCACTGGATGTCAGGCTGGTGTTGTGTGAGCCAGGGGCGTCCCAGGATGATGTCCGCGGTGAATCCTTTCAGCACCATGAATGTGATCTCCTCCATGTGCAGGCAGCCGATGCAGAGTGTCAGTGTGGGGGAGAAGTGCCGAATGTGACCACGGGCCCAGCGGCTTTCCTTGGATTGTTTGAATGCGGAGATCCTGTAGGCAGCGTTTACGACGTACGTTTAGTTTCTGGAGAATCTGGTTGCTGATGAAGTTCCCAGCGGAGCCAGAGTCGATGAGGGCTTGCGCTGAAACACAGACATGGGGATTACAGTGGTTCTGGTGAGAGGTGCAATGCGAGTGGGCAATTGGATGGTACTCACTGCTGGGCGTGCTGGTCGGATGGGACAGGCAGCGATGACATGATCCTCTCCCCCACAGTACAAACAGAAATGTAGTTGAATTCTTCTCTGATGCTCCGCATGAGTAAGACGATAGGAATCCACTTGCTGGGATTCTGGTGCTGGAAGGGTGACAGATGGTGTGGCGGGCAGAGGATTGGCAGTGGGTGTGTGGAGTGCACATGCTGAATAGTGTTGAGCCACGCGGATGGTCTTTTGGATTAAATTTTCCAGCCCCATTGTGTCATCATACACGACCATTAACTGTTTTACGTGAGGATTCAAACCCTGGTGAAAGGCAGTTATCAGGGCCTTTTCGTTCCAGCCACTAGCAGCTGCTAGTGTACGAAATCGGAGGGCATGCATACATACTCACAGATTCATCACCTTGACGTTGAAGATTTGGTCGCGTACAGAGTGATCGGTGGCACTTTAGCCGAACACCTCACGGAAGTGGCTGAAGAAGGCATTGATGGTAGCTGTTACTGGGGTGTTGGATTCCCAGAGGGGTTGAGCCCATTGTAGCGCTCGCCCAGAGAGCAGGGAGATGACGAACGCCACACGGGCACACTCGGAAGAGAAGAGTTGTGACTGGACTTCCAGATAGAGTGAGCACTGAAGGAGGAATCCACTGCAATCCTCCGCCACGCCGGAGTATGTCGTTGGTCGGGCCATGGGCCTGACAGAGGCAGCTGGCGAAGAAGCGGTGGGTGCTGGGTGAAGGAGTGCTTGGTGGACGGCGTGCACGAGATCAGCTGGAACTGTAGGAGAAGTGCTCATGGATGGCTGTTGCAGTGAGGATCGTACCGCGTCGACCAAGGTGGCAAACGGGTCCGGGGTATCGACTTATAGAACAGCCTGTATAATTCACGTTTCCACTTCTTCTTCTGAATCAGTTTCTGGTTCAAACATACAATTGTGGTCAGAATTATTGGCACCCTTATCCTTTTGATCTTTAATTCATAAAATTAGCAAAAAACTAACCTTTCATTGAAGGAAAAGAATTGAAATTGAAAGTCAGTACTTTTTGCAACCTGCTTTTGCCAAGATAACAGCTCTGAGTCTTTGCCTATAATGCCTGATGAGTTTGGAGAACACCTGACAAGAGATCAGAGACCATTCCTTCATGCAGAATCTCTACAGATCCTTCAGATTCCCAGCTCCATGTTGGTGCTTCTTCTCTTCAGTTCACTCCACTCTTTTTCTTTAGGGTTCAGGTCAGGGGACTGGGATGGCCATGGCAGAAGCTTCATTTTGTGCTCAGTGACACATTTTTGTGTTGGTTTTTATGCTTGTTTTGGATCATTGTCCTGATGGAAGATCCAACCACGGCCCATTATTGTATTTCTAGCAGAAGCGGTCAGATTTAGATTTTTTATCTGTTGGTATTTGATAGAATCCATGATACCATGTATCTGAACAAGATGTCCAGGACCTCCAGCAGAAAAATAGGCCCACAACATTAAAGATCCAGCAGTATATTTAACCGTGGACATGGGGTACTTTTTATCCATGTGTGCACCAAACCCATCTGGTGGGTTTGCTGCCAAAAAGCTCTTTTTTTAGTTTCATCTGACCATAGAAGCCGGTCCCGTTTGAAGTTCCAGTCTTGTCTGACAACTGAATATGCTAGAGATGAGAGCAGAGGATTTTTCTTGAAACCCTCCTGAACAACTTGTGGGGATGTAGGTGCTGTTTGATCATTTTTTTTAGGCTTTCTGAGACTGAAAGACTTAACTAATCTCTGCAATTCTCCAGCTGTGATCCTTGGAGAGTCTTTGGCCATTCAAACTTTCCTCAGACACACGTCCTCTTCCAGGCAGATTTGTAACATTTAGTTGATTAGTCTTTAGTTGATTAGAACTTCTTAATTATTGCCCTCATAGTGGAAATGGGGATTTTCAATGCTTTAGCTATTTTCTTACAGCCACTTTCTATTTTGTGAAGCTCAACAATCGTTTACTTTTCTGAAATAATTTCTCTTGTATAAAGTTCAATAAAAATAAAGGTGACTTGACTTGAGTAGTCAGACTTTTCCTCCTCCTCACCCACTGTGAAAGGGGATCCACATTGTAAAATCACCCATATAGTCACAGAAGATCCCTTTCTACTGAGGTATTGAGGTTATAGAATATTTAGTACATTAATAGATGATGTCTCTGGTCACGTCAGAATGGAGACGGGTTGAAGAATCAGAGGTGTTTCAAGTGAACTGAAACTGATTTGAGGAAACATGTTTGGCTGCTGGTCAGTGAGAATAGCTGTGTTCAGGTGACTGTGGTCAGACCTCCATTCACACACCTGCAGTACCTCCATCAGAGCTTCTAAAAACACAAAGACAGTCCAATTACTCTACACCACACTCCCAGTTCCCCTCACACTGTTTCATCTCTCTCAATCAGTCACACACACACGCACGCATGCGCACACACACGCACACACACACACACACACACACACACTCCCCAGTGACTCAGATGTACCCAGCACACACTCAACAATGCATAATGTTACACCAAGTGTCTATCTCTCTGAGGAATACATAAGCTGCTTTCTAAAAGAGTTATAGAGGAATTTAAGAAAATATTCAAATCAGTTATACATACATATATACAATACATACATACATACATAAATCCTTTACAATTTTTTCAATTGCTAACAAGCATCGGTCAATACTTAAGCCACATTTTTAAAACTCTTCACACATTCAGCGAAACAGAAGATTATGTGGACCAAACTGTGAATCATTTTTCATTGCTTTCATACATTTTCCAAAATCCACGAACACATTTTTATTCATACATCACCATCTGCAAAACACTATATATTTGCACCACATTTTTTTGAATGTTAACACACTGCTTTCAAAACTGTTAAAAGCACATACGGTTCTTTGTCTGGTCACCATTATGTTAAGTGTGTTTGTTCCTGCCTGCTTGCCTGCCTTGTGGATTTATTATTAAACTTTGTGTTTTGGAACTTTATATTCATTGTCTTCATCTGCATTCCTGCACACACCTGTGACATTATTGTATTAACTAACATGAACTAAAAATGAGCAATACATTTGATACAGTATTTTTAATCTTTGTTACAGTTTTTTAAAATTGCTAACAAGTGTTTACCAATACTTAAAGTACTTTTTCTAAACTCTTAACACAGCAACACACCTACATCACACAATTAGCCAAATAGTTAATTTTCTGTCCAAAACCATATTTTGTTAAATAAATACAAACTCTAAATTTCAAAATGCTAAAAAAAACATTTTTCTGCACATACTAACTCAAATCCCAGCAAACCTGATTCAAAATTGAGTCATTCTGTCAAAACACTAGCACTAGTTTTCTATCCAACATGAACATATAGTCAATCATTGCGTAATGATTGTCAAAATACTAACAGTTGATGGCATTACAAAAACTGCATTACTTGTCATGTTTCAGTTCTACCTGCAGAAAATATGAAATCCATTGTTTTTATAATTAATTTTCCCTTTACTGCAGTAAAAGTAGAATGCTTACATGTAAGCCATTCTACATTTTTGGTTGAGTGTTGAATGTGTGCATTCTTGGCAACAGCATTGCCCCCTTGGTAGTTAGTGCCCTACGCAGACCACATATTCTGCATATATGGAACAGTGGTAGTGGAATTGTTGAAGTAAAATCATTGTAGTATGAAGCTTTTACTGAAATGAAAACATGAAATTGCTGCCATTGATCTCACAATTCTATTTATTTATTTATTTATTTTTATTGCAATTGTGAGTTTACACCTCACATTTCTAACTTTTTTTTTCTCAGAATTGTGATATATAAACTATAGGAATTGAGAGAAAAAAAGTCATAATTGTGAGATAAAAAGTCACAATTCCTCTCTCCTCATATATGAACTCCTTCTATATGTTCCACTCTTCCTTTCCTTCTCATTACACTCCTTCCTCTACCCACACCACCACCTTTACGCTTACACCTTTTTATTTTTCCCTTCTTTTGCATATTTTCTTGCTCTATGTATACTTTCCCTTTTATATTTTCCCTATTACATAATGCAATTGTGATATATGTGTAAACATTTAGGAAAACTGCATTTCCTGTGTTGTGTGTATTATTAATCAAGCAGATATCAGTTTGGGGCTAATTAAAACATGCATTTGATAATATGACAAATTCCAGAGTTCTGTTTGTTGTGTTTGAACAAATGGTACATAAATGTTTGTGATTTGTGTAAAGCCATTAAAAATAGCTGTGATTGTTTTTTCTCGATATATTAAAGTTTTGGTTGGATGTATAAACTATTATGAAAACATCAGAGAATTTTGTGATTAGTGTTTTGAGAAAATGGTTCACAATGAAAACTTACAATCTGTTTAGGACAATTACAAAGTGTTCAGATCACTGTGTTAACTGTTTTGAGAACAGTGATCCGAGTTTGGAGAAATGTGTCAAATCGATTGAGAAAAACTGTAATAAAAATACAGTCGTTCATTGTTTGTTCATGTTAGTTCACAGTGCATTCACTAATGTTAACAAATACAAATACATTAAATTTTAATAATGTATTAGTAAACATTGAAATTAACATTATATTAATAAATGCTGTAGAAGTATTGTTCATTCTTAGTTCATGTTAACTAAAGTTGTTATCTAATGAAACCTTATGTGTTACCAAAAATCTAAAAGGCTTGTGATTCTAAAAATATATATGATATATATTATTATATGATTTATACGATATACAAAGCTTTCCTATGGTTCTTGTCAAGCAAATTCAGATTGTTTTAATGTGTGTTCTACTCTGAATGACAGTCAGATGCAGATAATTAGTATAAAAATATTAAATCTGTGTGAAAATATAAATACTGTACCTTTAAAAAATAAAGTGAAAATGAGACATTTTTCTATACAACACTGAGAAGCAAACTGTAAGCATGCTGCAGAATTTCTTTTCTTGGACAATCTTCCATTTCAAAGAAAAGAATAAATAGCTGGCAGACAAACAGATTTCTTCCAGACTTCTGTGGCAGTTCTGATGCAACATTCGTTGGGGATTTACATTCTTCAGCTCAACGTCAGCAAATAAAAGCTGACACAGCAGCCACACTCACTATCTTTCAGTTTGAAACACACGCGTCAGCGCAACCATCTGATGCAAACAATGCATAACGCAGCAACCAGCAACAGATATCCTCACAATTAAAAAATTTGTTATTCTTTCAATTTGTTTTATTAGCCGTGCTGAGGCTAAGGCTGAACGTGTGTGAGGCCTTTAAGAAGTATATTCAGCTCTTGAAGAAAGAGCAGAACACCTGCAGGTGCACTGAAGATGTTCATTTTTCTCTTTCTTCTAAACATTCTCTTTTTTTTTTTTTTCTTTCTTTTGTGGAAAGTGGTTGTCACCACAGAGCTGTGTCGCAATCTCAGTCAGACCAGGCAACAGACACTGCAACTGTTAGCAGAAAACGCAATCCCACAATCCTCAGCTCTTGGCTTCCCCTGTACACTGATGGATATAACATTATATATAATATATATATAAAATAATACACAGGTATCTCAGCTGGAGCACTGATAAAAAGTTATTATAACAATAGTTTTTTTTTTGTTTTTTTGTTTTTTAAGTTAAATGTTCAGACATAAGATTTATGACATTGATTATATATTATAAACACATGAATTATGACTTAATCTGCAAACTGCTTTATTTATATGTCACTTTACGGGCTTTTAGCAGTAATTGACAGGAGAGAATGGGCAGTGTTGCAACAGATTTTCTGCAGTGTTTTTGTAAAGTTTTTACAAAGAGTGTTGTTATTGCAATATCTAGGGTGAGTTGTAATTTAAAACATGGGACATTGTACATTTTGTGCAATGTGAATTTATTGTGGCAATCTAATTTTCTTGTTCAAACATACAGGATTTGTGGTAAACAATAGAAAACAAATAAAACTGGAAATATAAAAATACATAAAGTGTAATCTGCGTGTTAGGGTTACTGTGTGTGTGTGTGTGTGTGTGTGTGTGTGTGTGTGTGTGTGTGTGTGTGATTCAGGTATACCATATGTTGGGGACAAAGATGGCAATATCTGAAATCTTTGTCTTTGTGGGTCATTGTTTGGTCCCCATGAGGAAAACAGCTTATGAATCATACTGAAAGATGTTTTTTGAAAATGTAAAAATACATAAAGTTTTCTGTGATGGGTAGGTTTAGGGGTAGGGTTAGGGGATAGAATATACAGTTTGTACAGTATAAAAATCATTATGTCTATAGAATGTCCCTATAAAACATGAAAACCTATCATGTAGGTGAGAGTAAGAAGATGTAATACCTACAATGCCCTGTAGATGGCCATATCACTTATTTTGTAGCAGAAATAAGCTGCTGCAGAAAAAGTTAGGTGCCACGCAAAATGTAACAAAATAATCGCATTACTCATTACAAATGTATGAGTAAAGAGTACATATACTTATTCAAAAATGCAGTGAAGTAGAGAGTAAAAGTTGCTAATATTTTATCTTAATATACAAAGTAGCCAAAAAGTTACTTAAGTACAGTAACTAATAACATTTACTCAAATACTTTACACCACTGGTCATAACCATGATATATAATCTCCAAACGAAATCCAAAAACTTGGGATTTTCATCATTTTAGACTTTTACATAATAGCTAGTAACATGAACTACTTAACACAAAAAAGCACCTAAAAACCTCTTTTACCAAAATGTAAACGAATGCCCCTAAAAATATTTATCAAATGATATAAAAAAAATGTTCCTTAATATGTAAACGTTTATTTTTGCACTTCTGTTTTGCCCTATGTCACAAGAATAAGTAAATTGTTTTATAGATCAGTGCATAGTTGATTATTGGTGGTTTATAGGTTATTTATAACAAATATAAATAATATATATATAGGCTCAATATGTACAGTATTGTCTATAAGATTTTCTTTGTCTCTGTATATAAACTGTTGAACTACACAACCAGACCCAGTCTTCCATATGTAAATAGGTCTGTTAAGTATTTTAGGGAAAAAGGAGGTGGATGTCTTATGAGGATGAATGGGTGAAAATCCCCTCTGATCATCTTACTTTTGTTCCAGTGAATTTGTTTCGATCACACAAATAACCATCAGCTATTCCCCAGAGTAAAATCAGCATGAGGAAGAGGAAATGAGAAAGTATAAGTGTGTGTGGTCGTTCATGCATAGACACTGAATTATGTCACTGCTGATAATACACCATCTTGAGTTTACATGCAAAAGTGGCATCAGAATCAGAATTTGTGCAGATAGGAGTCTGTCATTTCTAATCAATTTGAACTTCATTTCTGTAAAATGTACAGCAGTTATTATGAAGTCAAAATTAAGAGCTCCTTGTGAGTGATGACATAGCTTCAATGTGAGTCAAAGAAGTGGTAGCAGAACAGCTTCATCAGATCTCATTCCAGATTTTTGAAAGAATGTGTCATTGCAGTAGAGAATGATGGGGGATCTCTATGGTGTCATCAGCAGGGACTGGATCCTCTATCCTGGGGTCTCCCTGCTCCTCTGCTTTCACTCTTAGCCATCTTACTCAGCATGCACATCTCAGGCCATATGTCCAGGCATGAGAATGCTGTCATTGTCACTTATTTCCTCATTCTGCATTAAACATGATCAGCCAGGACTAAATGACAGGGGTTTTTATTATTATTATTATTATTATTAATATTATTATTATTGCTACATTTTTTTTTTACAAAATTTACATGTAAAGGAAAATGTACATTCTGAATTGAGCTTGGTGATGACACTATTGTCTTCTGTATAGAGCTGAATTGAATTTGTTTCATAATTGACACATTTTGCAACATTGACACTGTTATTGAACTGAACTGAATCAACAATTAACTGACTCGAACTGAATAACAACACTATTGTCTTCTGTAGAGCTGCTAGCTGATTTAATCTTGTTTCAACTGACAAACTATACAGTTAGTAAACTGAAATTAACCAACTCTGAACTGACTTAATGACACTGTTATATCTTTGAGAAACGCAGCCCAGATCCTTCAGTCCACCGTTTCTGAACAGGGCATCCCAGGAACTGCACTTCCAGTATTCTGGAGGGGAAGGGTGGAAAGATCATATTAGGACAATACTGCTGTACCTCAGGGTTCAATGTTTTGAATTCCCTCCTTTTCTTGATATGCACAACTTCAGTGCAATAGTTATATATTTTCTTTAAATAAAAACACTAGAACGAAAAATGTATGTTGATGACCTTTTTTTCCGTGACTAAGATGAGACCACATTAACATCATTTAACATTAATTGCTATATCAACATGCAATATTGTTGATGGAAAAAAAGATGAGACTAAAATGTAGTATATTAAATAAGAACTTTACCATCTGTGTATTTATAATGTCTATATTTTCTTCAATTAAAAAAAAAAAAAAAAAAAAAAAACAGGATAAATATTATGTTTTTAACAAGCCTTTATGAGCCTTAATGCTTGGGATTGCCAGGTGTCAAGAGTTTAGATCTTTTGATGCTGAGATCCTGTAGCTCAAAAAGTTAAGGATGACACTAGCAAGTCCAAGGTCACAAGTTCAATTCCCATGGAAGGCATGACCTGATAAAATGTATAGCTAAATGCAATGTGAATGACTTGCAATTTTTTCTATATATGCTCCTAAACATTGTAATGATTCTGCATTCGATATAAATGATGAAACAGGCTGTAGTATTAACCATTGGTGATGCAAAGTCCTGAAAGTACAGTATACCCTAATTTTCCTCAATTTTCATAACTGTAAAAGATAAACAGAATAGTTGATTATATACTTTTGTTTACATCACTTTATAAGTTTATAACCTCAAAACATGAATAAACCATAAATATAGCTTTTATATATTTATATAGCCATAAAAACTGCCTATACGTAGTGCTACAAAGAAACAAAATAAATAAAATTAATTTAAATGTGGTCAAACTTAAAGTATCATCTCTTTCCACTGGGGAAAAAAAAAAGTCTCAAAATAACATGGGCGTGGCTTGCGAGGTGCGACATGAAAGTTAAAGTGCCCCCTTAAACCGTGAAATACATGAGAACAGAGATCGAGGAAACAATAAAGTCCAATAATGATACTAACATTCTAACCCTTCTGTTACTCTCAAATTTACCAACATTTTTTTCCCACTGGGGTCAATTGGACCCCAGCAATTTAACCCCTTACTGCACTCCCCCCATTTTGGCAAGTGGGGCATAAAGGACCAAAATAAAAAGGTTGCTGCTCATAAGTCATTCTGGATAGACACATAATCAACACATATTTAGAGAGCTGACACTTAGGAGTTTACAGTTCAAGACTCAGAATTACTCAGACTATTACTAATAATATATATGAGATATATAACCTCAAATATAAAAAAAAATATATATTAAGAATATAATTTTTAAATATATAAAAATATTATGTAGATGTGGTATAACAACTTATAAGCAAAATTAAAGTGAAGCCATGTGTGGTCATGCTTCATTTCAAAGCTGAGGATATCTCTACAACTATGCATTTTATGAATCATTTTCTAAGAACATGGTTGTTTTTATAGAAGGCTAATAAAAATGCTAATGAAATGATTTATGTCCCCGATAACTCCCCTGCACTCTAATGTCTGGTGCGGAGAACTGCCAATTCACTATTCTATTGTTCTCTCTTGATGAATGTTAGCACCTCTGCCAGTATGAGACTTAATCTTCATTATTCTTTTATCATTATTCTTTTGTTTGTATTCAGCCATTATTAGCCTTCATTCTGGCATTACATTGCTTGCCCATCCACACCACATTTATCCGAGATTTGTTAATCAATCTATTACCTGAAGTCTTTCTAAAAAAAAAAAAAAAGAAAGAAGAAAAAGAAGAAGAAGAAGAAGAAGAAAAAGCATATTCTTGGGATCTTATGTGAATTCTTTTAACAAATTAGTTTATGGAATAGAATAACTCCTGTCGCAGCAGGTGCATTAGAGCTACAGTTAGCATCAAGCTACATAACACAATTTAAAACATAGGTCTTCAGCCCTGTTCCTGGGGACCCACTTTCCTGCAGAGTTTAGCTCCAACCCTAATCAAACACACCTGAACCAGCTAATCAATCTCTTCAGGATCACAGCCCAGGTGTTCTGAAACAGGTTAGAAATAAATTTGCAGGACAGTGGGCCCTCAGGAGCAGGGTTGAAGACCTAGGATTTAAAAGATTAATATTAAGTTTTTACTCAAAACTCACTTTAAACCATCATCAAGTGTTTGTATTAACTTCCGATCGCAATATAATATGGATTTTGGTCATATAATGTTGTTAAAATATGTTATTTTTTGATAATATTTTATACGTTCATCAAACAGCTGTGGTAAGTCGGATCAGTCTACAAACACGGTGAGTCATGTCATCCTCTCCTAGTGTTATATCGTGTTCTGTTTGCCACATGTTTACATGATTTACATGTCATATATGTAGGGAAATAGTCAGGCTGACAGAGAAAATCTCAGAATTAGAGACACGCATCCAAACTTTAATTGAGGATAGTAAGAATGTAAGGGCTTCAGATACTGTTTTGGATGTGACTAGCTTAGTGAACTCTGTACATTGTTCGGTTTCGGCTGTAGAGCCCGCGCAGCAGGGCACTTGGGTAACAGTGAGGCGGCCTAGCGTGGAAAACACCACTCTTCCGTTCCAATAAGAACATCAAACAGGTTCTCCCCACTCAGTGATACACCCACTGAGAATCCTGTTGAAAGTACCCTAGTTATTGGCGATTCTAGAGGGAGGTGTTGCTGTAATTTATAGTAATAGTTACAGTATTAGTCAAAAGTCTTTCAAATATAATTCCTTCGAACTGATGGTACTTTATGTAACATTATGTAAGTTGACATTTGTGCTGGCTACTGTATACAGGCCAAAAGGACACCATACAGACAAAAGATACACCATACATTCAAAGAATTTGCTGATTTTCTATCGGAGTTCGTACTAGCTGCAGATAAAGTCCTTGTTACACCATGTAGATAATGAAAAAGACGCATTAGGATTGGCATTTACAGACATTCTAAATTCTATTGTAGTTAGACAACACGTGTCAGGACCCACTCATTGTTGTAATCATACTTTAGATCTAATATTGTCACATGGAATCGATATTGATGCCGTTGAAATTCTGCAGCAGAGCGACGACATCTCAGATCATTATCTAGTCTCATGTATACTACATTTAGTCAAGGCTGCTAAACTGCCTCCCTGCCATAAATATGGTACAACCATCACTTCTACCGCTTTATAAATAATCGCTTTATAAATAATCTTCCTGATCAGTTTCATCACCTTAGCATACCAGACAGCTTAGAAGACCTCGATGTTGCAACAGAAACTATCGCCTCTGTCTTTTCCAGCACATTAGACTCAGTTGCTCCTTTGCGTTTAAAAAAGATTAAGGAAATTAATCCAATGCCGTGGTACAATGAGCACACTCAGGCCCTAAAGGTAGCAGCCAGAAAAATGGAGCGCAGCTGGAAGAAAACAAAACTAGAAGTTTTTTGCATTTCGTGGAGTGAGAGAATGATTGAGTACAGAAAGGCCTTAAAAATGCTAGATCTGCCTATTTTTCAAAACTTTTAGAAGGAAATAAGCACAACCCTAGGTATTTATTTGATAGAATGGCTAAATTAACAAGAAATAAAGCTTCAACTTCTGATGTTTCCAAAGAGCACAGCAGTAATGACTTTATGAACTTCTTTACTTGCAAGATTGACAATATTAGAGGGAAAATTATAACCATGCAACCGTCTACTACAGTATCGCGTCAGACAGTGCATTGTAGTGTCCCTGAGGAAAAATTCAATTCATTTACTGCTTTAGGAAAGGAAGAGTTGTCTAAACTTGTTAAGTCATCAAAATCAACAACATGTATGTTAGACCCTACACCGACTAAGCTATTGAAAGATATGCTTCCAGAGGTCATAGATCCTCAACAAAAACCATAACTTGATCCTAGAGAATTAGTCAATTACAGGCTGATCTCAAATCTCACTTTTCTGTCAAAAATACTAGAAAAGGCAGTATCATCACAACTATGTTCCTTTTTAGAAAGAAATAGTATCTGTGAGGATTTCCAGTCAGGATTTAGACCGTACCATAGTACTGAGACTGCTGTCATTAGAGTTACTAATGATTTGCTCTTATCATCAGATCGTGGTTGTATCTCTCTATTAGTGTTACTGGATCTTACTGGATCTTAGTGCTAAATAGACTGGAAAATTATGTTGGCATTAGTGGAATTGCACTGTCATGGTTCAAATCATACTTATCTGACCGTTATCAGTTTGTAGAAGTAAACAAAGAGATGTCATATCGATCAAGTTCCATATGGAGTACCGCAAGGCTCAGTACTAGGACCGTTGCTGTTCACTCTGTACATGCTACCCTTGGGAGATATCATTAGGAAGCATGGCGTTAGTTTTCACTGTTACGCTGATGATACTCAGCTCTATATTTCTTCGCGCCTTGACGAAACTTACCAATTCACAAAATTAACGGAATGCATAGCTGATATAAAACATTGGATGACCAGTAATTTCCTACTACTAAATTCAGAAAAAACAGAGATTCTAATTTTTGGACCAAAAATTTCTTCACGTAATAACCTAGAATACTGTCTAACACTTGATGGCTGCTCTGTTAAGTCTTCGTCGTCAGTTAGGAACCTGGGTGTGCTCTTTGATACCAATCTTTCATTTGAAGGCCATGTTTCTAGCATCTGTAAAACCGCATTCTTCCATCTTAAAAATATATCTAAACTACGACATATGCTCTCAATGGAAAATGCAGAACAGTTAGTTCATGCGTTCATGACCTCAAGGCTAGATAACTGTAACGCTCTACTGGGTGGTTGTTGTGCTCGCCTGTTAAACAAACTACAGCTCGTACAAAATGCAGCAGCTAGAGTTCTTACTAGAACTAGGAAGTATGATCATATTAGCCCAGTTCTGTCAACACTGCACTGGCTTCCTGTTAAACATCGTATAGATTTTAAAATCTTGCTAATTACTTACAAAGCACTAAATGGTTTAGCTCCCCAGTACCTGAGCGAGCTCTTAATGCATTATAGTCCTTCACGTCTGTTGCGATCTCAGAATTCAGGCCAGCTGATAATACCTAGAATATCAAAATCAACTGCAGGCGGTAGATCCTTCTCCTATTTGGCACCTAAACTCTGGAACAATCTTCCTAGCATTGTTCGGGAAGCAGACACACTCTGTCAGTTTAAATCTAGCCTAAAAACGCATCTCTTTAACCTGGCATACACATAACACATTATCAATTTATTTTTTCAAATCTGTTAAAGGATTATTAGGCTGCATAAATTAGGTCAGCCGGAACGAGGAACACTTCCTATAACACCAGATGTACTCACTACATCAGAAGAAGAATGGCATCTACGCTAATATTAGTCTTTCTGTTTATCCCGAGGTTTACCGTAGTCAACCGGATCCGGGCCGTATCCAGGTGAGATTGAGGACCTACGCTTTGACACGACCACAATGCACCCCTGAAGTATCAGCAGAGATTGAGTCAACTAGATCATCCATTGTGAAGGCCTCATCGACACAACAGCCAGTGGCACAGTTCCTCAACAAACCGTCAATACCGGCGTGACGAATATGATCCTCAACTGGATTGAACCGGAATAAATACTTTGAATGTTGCGATCCTATCGGGCTTATGATAGCTACCTGAATCGTAACAAAAGCACTGTCTGCCAGAGGACAACTGGCTCCCCGACTAAGCCTGGGTTCTCCCAAGGTTTTTTTGGGTTGGAGCTAAACTCTGCAGGACAGAGGCCCTCTAGGATCGAGTTTGGAGACCCCTGCTGTAAATTCATATGAAAATACCCTAAATCGCATGATAATCACACACAAATCATATACTATTGTATTTGTGTGTTTGTTTTCTTCATTTTTGACGTGTAGAAAAATTTCTTTGGCTTTTCACGGAGCTGCGACGGAGGAAGTTTACACAGGATGTGGTCATGCAAAAGGCAGGAATTATGCCACATAAGGGGCCTCATTTATAAAACATGCATATGCACAGATTTGATCTTAGAGTGTGTGTACACTAAAATCCACGCCAACATCCATATTTATAAAAATGGTCTTTCACGTGGAAAAGCTCTTAGCACCACGTCAGGGTCTGAGCAGACGTACGCACTTCTCCTTGTGGCAGAGAGTAGGAGAACTGGAGGTATTTGGAAATATAAGAAATTCTTGCTGTTCACCATTCCCAGGTAAAGCACTTGGACGTTGACTCATGCTCTTTTATATACTAATGACATTAGGCGGCGTTTACCAGGTGGAAATCTGAAACGATTCAGCTGCGCAGAATTTCAAGATCATTTGCGATTTATAAATTTCACATCTGGAAGAGAGGCATACACACGTGTTTTGTGTGTATGTTCATTCTCTGAATCACATGTACGCACATTTTAGAAATGATCATAAGATCAAATGTAGGAAATGTACAAATCAAATGTATGCAACATTTTATAAATGAGGCCTAAGATGATTGACAGCTCTAGATCGAATGAGCACAGCTGAGATCATAACTTCGCAAAACCCGAAACGGGTCTTCTTAATCAAATACACCCGATTCAGATCATCAGCTCATTAGTTGAGACTCCAAGACCTGAAATGGATGTATCAGACAAAAGAGACATGAAAAATATGCAGTGCTGGGGAGGCTCCAGAAATGTGTTTGGGAACCCCTGTCTGAGATGATTTGACAGATGCCAGATCTTCTAATCGTGATAACTGAGCTCTGGCTAATTTGGATCTTCAAACGAATTTGCGGATTGGGCTAAAATATCTGGATTAAGTTGTCTGTGATTACTGCGCGTTCTTGTGTTCCTTGAAAAGGGCAGATGTATCAATACTCAAAATCACTATCAGCAATGCAGTGACTGGCTGGCATCAAGACGGCAGCATAGTGACATCATATAATTAAAAAAGACAACTGATGAAAAATTTGACAAATTTCTGGACTTTTTATAAGAAAACAGCCAAGCAACCAAAACGAGATAAAAGTTATAATAGATAAATTAAATGTGCACTGTTTTTTTTTTTTTTTTTTATTTTTTTTAACATGATTCCCAATTATTTAGCCTATATTCACGATTTCCTATTTGTACAGGCTTTACGTTTTTATTTCAATGTTGTAATTAGCAATTCATTTAATTTAACCTTTGAAGCAGATTGTTATGTGACAGCATTAATTAAAGTTTCTTAAGGGTCAAGATCAAGTTACCTGCATCTCTTGCACTGCATCAAGCCACTCCCATAAACACATTTCAAAATTAATGCATGCAAGGCATGGATAGAACTGTAGACTACATCATGTGTGTAAGATTCCAATAAAATTATTAGGTAATTATTTCCTCACGAATAAATCTCTCAACGAGTAAAACTGGCTGTGTTTATATTCTGATAGACTACACAACATTATAATATTATTTGCAAATTTATTTTTAAATCATTATTATTGTCTCTTGTTCTCGTTAGGGTACACTTGCAGTTGCAGTGGCTGGGACAGACTTTAAGCATCACCTCCGCATAAAAAGATGCCATCTAATCCTGTTTACATGAAATAAGCCTGCTCCCGGGCAGGTTTAAGCTTACATACCTGTTGCTATGACAGCAAGTCCAGGATGAGCGTCGAAGAACCAATCAATCCAAGATCATGCCAAATCGTCATCAATCAAATCCAGCTAACTGAGTTAGCGACATATAAAGAACAGACCCCAGGAGAGACAGACAGCACTGTGTATGCTGTTTTAGCTCTTCAGATTGCATAATTCAGTAGGAAATGAATAGAAATCGTATTCTTTATGACAAAATATTTTGCAAACATGAGTATAATATAATATTTCTCCAAATATGCACACTTTTGGACTAAAAGCCCTAACGGACGCTGTCTTGCTGGGTTGGTTTGTGTTTGTAGCTCTTTGTTTTGAATCTCTACTTACTATCATTCCTTGATGTTTACATTGCTAAATATAACTTACTCATCACCATATATCTGATATTGTCTAATATTGCCTATCACATTAATCTGAAATCTCTAGCTTTTAATCTAAATCTCTAGCACAACGCATAGCATTTCGCTAGCCTGTCAACTTGTCATCCGTGCTTACTGTCTTTTTTCTCCTATGTGCTCCTTTTTCTACAAGTCCATCAAACAACTGTGGTAAGTGTAACCCCCGTCAGGTGATTTAGGGGTTAACTCACAGTAAAAAGGACGATGGCTCACTAGAATTTAAATGATTATTTGTAGGAACACTGTAGGCCAGATTAATGCCAATCAGAAGATGCAAGAATTCATAAGAAGGGCACACACACAAGTATATGATTTAAATGCAATTATTTATATAAGGTAAGAGTTTTTGGGATTAGACAGAATACACAAATTAAGTATGTCAATAATGCTGTATAGAAGGCAATCCGAAAACTCACCTCAAGGCTTGACTTGAGGTTCTTTACATACTGAGAATGTGTCACATCTGCCTTATCTCTGAGGGGTAATCCAAATGTTAAATCTACTGAAAGCCTAGGTTGTCGCCCGAACATTAGCTCATAAAGGCTAAATCTGGTGGTTTCATTTCTGGTGCAGTTGTAAGCATGTACGAGTGGTTTTACAAACTCCTCCAGCTCCTCCAGCAGCTTTTCTTCTTGGCTTCCAGGGTTCCAAGCATATTTATCAGAGTTCTGTTGAATCGACAGGGTTTCCCCTTGGATGGTATGGGGTTGTTCTGACTTTCCGCACCCCAGCAATATCACACAATTTTTTGATTAGGTGTGATTCAAAATCAGGGCCTTGATTACTGTGAAGGCGTTCAGGACAGCCATAATAACATATGAACTGCTCCCACAGACACTTTGCAACAGTCTTAGCTTTCTGGTTTGGTGTAGGAATAGCAAGGGCGTATTTAGTAAAATGATCAGTTATTACGAACATGTCCTTAGTGTTACTGTGGTCAGGCTTGAGGGTAAGAATGTCCATGCATACCAGTTGTAAGAGACGGTTGGTTGTAATGTTCATGAGCGGTGCAGCCTTTTCAGGTAGGGCTTTTCTCTGTATACATCAACCACATGTTCTAATCTTATGTTCTATGTCTAAAGTCATTTTGGGCCAATAGAATCGGTTCCACACCAAATCCAAAGTATGGTCAGTTCTCATATGACCGAGGTCATCGTGCAGATGTTTAAGGACATCAGAACAGTATTCTTCGGGTAAAACCAACTGATACGTGATCTTATCAGTCAAATTCCTCCTTCAAAAAAGTAACATGGAACTCCAATCATTCCTTTTCCCTGAGAAGGTAAGGTAGCCTAGGAAAAGCATTACGGACAGTTCTTGAAAGGGATTGTCCAATCTGAATTTGGGTAATGACTTCTCTAAAACAGGGATCAGCCAGTTGTGCCCTTTGGATTTCTGAAGGAGATAGATGGGGAAAAGTTGGTAGTCCTCCACACTGGTCTTCTTGCGAAGAAATATCAGGCACTGCAGCTGTCCGCATTGTCAGAGAACTGATGAAAGAAACAGATAAGGTATGTGAACACTCAGACCAGTTGGTAAGACGACTGTTGCAAATGGCTCTTACTACTTCAATACTGATCTCTTGTTCTCCAGCTTCTGCATTGAACCATTCAGTAAAAGTAAGTATTCGGTTTTGCTCATTCTAAGAAGTATTGTCAAGTCAAGTCAAGTCACCTTTATTTATATAGCGCTTTTTACAATGTCTCCAGGGAGTTCTGAATAAGGTCACCAAGGCAACCCATCGGCATCAACATTTTGCTTCCCGCACCTGTACTGCAGTTTGAAATCGTAAGTAGAGAGCGCTGTTAACCAGCTATACCCTGCTGCATCAAGCTTGGCAGTGGAAAAACCATAAGTTAGGCAATAACCTATGAATCCTAGGAAGGGCCAAAGTTCTTTCAAATTCCTAGGAACCAGGTTTTGACAGCTTTTACTTTGTCGGGATTGATTTGATCTCAGTTCCTGTTTGTCCCACAGTAGTAACTGTTTCTAGTTTAACCATGTCTTGGGGTTGCCATACTGCAAATCCCATTGGTTCTTTGTGAGTTGTTCTCTCTTTTCTGCTACTAATGTGGGACTTGGATAATTTGAACAGGAGCTGGCAATATGCCCCTCCTCTTCACATCTAAACCAGTATCCCGGTTTAGGTTTAGCTGGCTGCAATTTGTCTGAAGCTTTGTCTTTTCCTTTGGGACTACCTGTGCTCTGCTTATTCGCAGATTTGACAGCACGCATCTTAGGATTTGATTTGTCTTTGAACTGTTTTGAGGTTGAGGTTAGTACTGCAAGCTGCTTTTGGAGCTCTGTTATTTGACTTGCTAACTGAGCAGTAACAGAATGAGTCACATCGTCTCCAATAGCTGTTTGAAACTGTACTTCAACACGCTGCTTAGAACTTTCCAAGTGTTGTTTCATCCGTGCACTTTTTGATGCGTGTTTGCTCTCCTCAATACATAACATTGTCATTAACTCGGCAAAGGATTGAGGTGAATCCTTTTTCTGCTCTAATTGCAACTCTAAAAGCAAGGAGCTTTCTCAGCATCCTCTGCAAAACTGTTTAAGCAGATGCTTGTTAATCTCTGAACCAAGCACTCCACCACGTTGCATGGTGGTCTGTAATGCCACGTGCAGTCGCTGTAAATAAGCAGATGGCTTTTCACCTGGGTTCTGAAATGTGTTCAGAAATTTGGCAAATAATTCATCGCCATCTTCGATGGGTGCAAAAGCAGAATCGAGAAGCTGAATGTAAGCTGAAGGCGATGCTGTGGGACTAAGGGATTTTACAATGTCCGCCGCTGGTGACAGGAGACTCTCACAGACTCTGCATACTCTGTGGAAATCAGAGACTGTGGAGTCTTGGAAAAGAAGTTTCGGAATCAGCCTCATTGGGTTGATGGGGAGTTCGCCCAGAGAAAGCACAGAGTCGTGATGGTGAGTTCCCAGATATCTCAAAGTCACTAGTGCATACAAGATGCTCTACCACAACTTTTTGCTCTGCATGTGGGTTTAAGTCACTGACGGTGAGTGATGGGGATTCTGGGCTTGTGGCTGCGGACACTGGTGTAAAAGTGTGATGTCATGCAGCATTTGTTGGCACCTGAGAATGCTTAAAACTGAAATCAGTTTGGAATGAGCAGGTAGAGTGTCGTCAGCTTCAACAAGGGCGGGCTCAGGATACAGATTTGGCACAACCGTCTCATGAATAGGGGGACTAACATGAACTAACATGCCCTTCATGTTAGTAAACATCCTCAAAGCTTTCTCCACTACGGCTTGCCAATGCTTTCAGCTTACTGAGGTAAGTTTGGGTTGTGGTTTTTCCCAGCTTCTGAACATTCTGAACATCTGACAGAGCTGTTACATGGAAAGAGACGTCAGGATTATTTTGTGTTTGTTGGACATAGGGAAGCATTGTCTGGAGGGTTTGCACTGCCAGTCCTGAGTTGAATTCAACAATTAAAGACTTCTTTGACTAGGATCACTTACTATTAATTGACCCGTACTGTTTTACAAAGTCCAATCTTTCCTCATCCACTTTAGTTCCAGTTATGCCACTAATTAAAAATAGCATTTGGGACTTTCACACCTTCTTTCTCTACAACCTCCATTTTGTTCTGTTTGTTTTTCTTTTGCTTCACCATTTCTACAATCGTTGAAAACACCTTGTTTTCTCAAAATGGGAACTTTAAGTGAATACTAGTAAATGTGTGTGTGGTGTCCTTTGGCTCCTGGCTGGCTGCCACACGAATGAGTGTAACCCCCATCAGGCAATTTAGGGGTTAACTCACAGTAAAAAGGCAATTGCTCACTAGAATTTAGATGATTATTTGTAGGAACACTGTAGGCCAGATTAATGCCAATCAGAAGATGCAAGAATTCGTAGGAGGCAAGGGCACACACACACACATATATGATTTAAATGCACTTATTTATATAAGGTAAGAGTTTTTGGGATTAGACAAAATACACAAATTGAGTATGTCAATGACACTGAATAGAAGGAAAAAAAAAAAAAAAGCAAATAAAATGTAAATTTATAAGTATATATAACAACTTTAATTTGGACTTTTAACCAAATAAAATAGCCAAAATGAATTGAATTGGAAACTTTAAATACAAGAAATTCCTTTCTCCAAAATAAGTTAAATTCTAGGTTTCATCCCCTATTTTTATATGATGACCTTATTGCCAATATTAAAGGGCACCTATTATGCCTCTTTTTACCAGATTTAAAATAAGTCTCTGATGTCCCCAGACTGTGTATGTGAAGTTGTAGCTCCAAATACTCCACAGATCATTTTTTATAGCATGTTAAAATTGCCACTTTTTGAGGGTGAGCAAAAACGCGCCATTTAGCTCCCTTTAAATGCAAATGAGCTGCTGTTCCCAGCCTAAGAGGGAGGAGCTTCAAAAGCTCATTCTCCTGTGTCAGGTGTCAGGACACACTAATAATGTCAGAAACTGTCACTAACAGCTGGACCTGATAATGGCCCAGATCCGGCAGGCTGGAAGAAATAACTCGGCGCGGTTGAGATTGCCAGACTCGGGATGGATGTGGGATGAATGACACACCAGAATTGGTCCAAATACACTGGCCCGAGTTCGGCTGCCAAAACTTCCGGCATTGGAACGCAATCACGCTGACAAGAATTGAACACTTTAGCCGGTACTGGGCTAAATCTGGGTACTGAAACCGAGGCAACACTGCCGGCATTGGGCCACAGTCACGCCAGCAAAAATGGTACACTTAGCCGGTACTGGTCCGAGACTGGGTACTGAAACTGAGCTGACACTGGGCCACAATCATGCCAGCAAAAATACTAAACTTAGCCGGCGCTGGTCCAAGTCTGGGTACTGAAACTGAGCTGACACTGGGCCACAATCACGCCAGCAAAAATGGTACACTTAGCCGGTACTGGTCCGAGACTAGGTACAAAAACTGAGCCGGCAATGGGCCACAATCACTCCAGCAAAAATTGTACACTTAGCCAGTACCGGTCTGAGTCTTGTTTGCTAAATTAAATAATATACTTGCACTTACTCTTATACAGAATTAAAAAAAAATTTTGTGTGTGTGTTCAGTACTACTTCTAAAACCATTTTTATTTTATAAAAACAGAGCTTTGAATAATTTGTTTTTCCACAAAATGACATTACCTTAAAATATCATTAAAAAAAATCTTTTACAGTGTCTTTGTTAAGCCTACATGTACTTATGCATGTCAACTAAATATGTCAACTAAAGGGTTTGGCCCTTTTTTTTTTTTGCCTACCATTTTTCTGCCATGCCTACCCCATAACATCAATATATACTCCTTTTTCCCCCAAGTAAATATGACACAACAAAAATATGAGTAATATGACAATTTAATTGAAACATATTTGAAACAGGAGCCTCCTCAAGTAAGTGTACCCTAAAAGAGGGACAGATTGACAGAAAGAGAATAAAAAGGGGAACAGACAATGACATGTATGGTTAGTCAGATCTCAGAAATCTCAGACTGATAACATGAATGGTAACTCTGGTAAATGTTAACATTTGGAGCATACCTTAGATATAATTACTTTGCTTTTGGGCCTGCTCTTTGGTTCCCCCATCTCTGTCCAAAGCGAGCTGATTTAAAAAAGAAGAAAAAAAGATAAATCGCAATACTATAGACCAGTGGTTCCCAACCACGTTCCTGGAGCACCCCCCAACACTGCACATTTTGCATGTCTCTTTTGTCTGACACACCCGTCTTGGAGTCTCAACTAATGAGCTGATGATCTGAATCAGGTGTGTTTGATTAAGGAGACATGGAAAACATGCAGTGTTGGGGAGGCTGGGGTTGGGAACCCCTGCTATAGATTGTTACCAATCCAGTTTCTTTCAACATCAACAAAAGACATCTTTACACTGCAAAGGTGGAACAGAAGTTGCATCTGGCACGGCATTTATGCTTGTTTACACAGACTATTTAAAGCTGTTCGTGTACATGTATTTACACAAAACATGCATAATGCAAATAAAAAAACAACAACTCATTAGAGAGTGAAGCTGCAATATCATCACAAAATCATTATTGTTGATTATTGCTCCTGATATTGTAATAGTGATCATTACTGTCAATTAATAGAATGCTTCTGTGGTGGAAGTAAGCATGTCATATTCTGGCTACAGACAACACAATAAGAATAGTTTATGAATTTAGTAGAAAATTAAGTCTTCACATGTAGCTAGTGTACTGCAGAGTGTAGCTCCAACCAGCCCCAAAACATCTGCCTGGAAGTTTTTAGTAATCCTGGAGACATTGATTAGCTGATTCAGGTGTGTTTAATTAGGGTTGGAGCTAAACTCTAGCACTATGTCAGCCAACTCACAATTACAGCTTCATTATAATTAAACGTTACTTTGATATTATATGTGTAGAACGGTTTATTAAAATAATACCATATGTTAGATTATCAAAGGTTTACTCACCACGGTAGCAAGTTCTTCTGGTCTTCTAGCAATTAGCAGCACAAAAAGCCCGCCAGGTGTTGTCATTAGATGTCAAAGCTAGAGCATGGCTGCATCCGAAAAGCTATAGGTAGCTGACTTGCTGCCTCGCTGCCTTATCAAACAATGACTTGTAAGGCAGCGTTTGTGCATGAAGGCACCTCATGAAATGGATTTCGGACAGACTTCTGAAGCAGCATAGGAGTTTAATGATCTACCGTAATATAGCGCAAACTTTAGTGAGAACTAAACAAATATTTAATTTCTACAGTAGTAAGTTCTCACTAGAAATGACATCAAAAGTGGAAAATGTTGGTCAAAAATGTACATTTACTCACAAACTGGCCAGCAAACACAACTTTCGGACTCCATCTTTATTTTTCTAGCTCAACTGTCACAGAAAGGAAAGCACAGTATTGTGGGATATCAAAGGCAGCTAAGGATACATCTATGCTGCCTTGAAAAATCGATCAGATGAAGGTATCTCAGGAAACAAGGAAGTGAAGCTAACATTGGATTCGAACGTGCCTTGATGCCTTCCTACCTTGAAATGTGTCCTCCGAAGGCAGCATTTTCCAGTTTTCGGACGCAGCCCACATGTCTTGAAACTCATATAGCAGAAATAATGTTAAAGTTCCCTTTAAACACTTTAAGCTTGTTTTATTATATGAATTAAATAATTAATTTCTAAATTTACTTAGTTAAGAAAAAAGAGAATGTGGGGAAAAAAGAATAAAATATTATATAAATAGGAATTTAAAAAAAATACACTAATAAAAAACGTTGACAGGGAAAGGATATTACATTTAAGTTTAAGGGTCACTGCTACATACAATTTACCATATTGTAAAAGGGACCCACCCCCAGCATTCAACCTAAACTGGTCCGGGTCTGTGTGGCCATATCTCACCCAAAATCAGGCCAGCACTTATGGTCCGTAATTGGACCGAATGTGGCTAAATGTGCCGTGTCTCAGTGCAAATCAGGCCAAATCCGCACATCCAAAGCCTAGCCAATTCTGGCAACAATTACTGGGCCAGAGCTGGCTCACTTTTGGTGAGCCACTGCCAGAACACAGCTGAGTGAGCTGACACTTAGCCGCAATTGGCCTGATTGCGCAGGCTACCTGGGTAAATACAGCGTGCTGCGCAGAATCTGCACGTATCTGACTTACTTGAACATACACGTCGCCATGCAACAAACAACGGCGCGCTTCTTCATTTGCATTGAAACAAAACAAAGATAAAAAAGATTAAAAAAAAAAAAAAAAAACATAAAAATGTGGCGATACTTGCCTGGGGTAAGTAACCCCAGTGAGAAAAGGAAAAACCAGCCAAGCAATGAAGGAAACCAAGAAAAGAAAATGAGAAGTTTTAATACCTGAGTGGTTCGTCTATGACTTGACAAACAATATAATGTATTGTGAGGACTGCAGGGCATACACTTTGGAAAAACACAAAACAAACAATTTTGTAACTGAACCAACTACTTCCAGGTAGAGGCTGTCAAAGACCATGACAATTCTAAAAGTCACCTCCAAAGCTTGGCAACGAAACAAACAAAAACAACGTCATCATTGCAGTCAACTCCTTGGTGTCAATGAAGCCATCGCTATGTGGCTGCATATAACTTCTCTTCAGAAACGTCCATGCTGTGGCAAAAAAGGAAGACCCTTCTCAGACTTCACATGGATGGTAAGTACTGTTTAAATTGGTTTTGTTGTGCTCCTAGCTAGATGAATATATATTGTTAACTGTTAGCCATGTAATATTAGATATTATTATTATTATTATTATTATTATAACAAGTAAACATATATACATGTAGTAGCTTTGGTAAATATATAATACATTCATTTTTATTTATTTTTTTTTACTTATTTTATGGCATTTTAGGCTTGACAGTCAGAAAGGTCTCGATGTAGGGAAAACATACAGGAACATCAACCAAGCAAAGCTATTTGTTCACTGCATAGCAGAGGAAGAGAGAAGAAAGTTAAGAGAGAGGGTGTCCACTGCAAACTTCATCTCAGTGATAACAGAAGGATCTGTGGACTCTTCAGTTACAGAAGAAGAGATGGTGTATGTAAGGACCACAAAGGCTGGGCAGGTCAGGGTAGATTTTGCTGGTGTTCAGGCAGTCTCTAGGCCAGACGCCATCCACATTGCTGAAGCAGTGAGTAGCATCATGGACAGCAAATCAGGGAGTAGTGTAGACAGCACTCAGTGGAAAACAAAACTTGTAGCCATAACAACAGACAGAGCTGCAGTAATGACTAGCCAGAGGAACGGTGTGGTCTCGAAAATCCGGGGAGACAGGTCTTATGTGCTGGGTATCCATTGCATGGCCCATAGGCTTGAGCTAGCCTATGCTGATGCAGTGAGGCAAAGTCCAATGGCTAGGAAGTTTAAAGATCTATTGACTGGTCTTTATACTTTGTACCACAAGAGCTCAGTAAACAGATACATCTCAAGATTAAAGCTGCAAGCTGAAAAGGGCCCTCGCACCCGGACTCACCGCCACCCGGTGGCCTTAGGAAATCAGTGAACAGTGGGCGACATGCATGTAAGCGAGTAAATACAGGAGAATTATGGCAAAGTCATTTCAAAGTGCCACACTTCCTGTTACCCACAGGTGGCGCTATGACTGTAACTGAATATTGCCATGTAGATGTCTTCGGGCTAGGACTCTAAACATGTGAAGTTTGGGGCAGATCGAACATTGTATGCCTGAGTTACAACAACTTCCTGTTTCATCTAATTTTGTCAGCCTGCCACGGATACACCCTTCAGTGAAAACTCGAGATCTTTGCAATTTAACATCACAAAAGCCTTTAGATTAGACTGACCAAATATGATGTTTATCTGATAAAATCTCTAGGAGGAATTCGTTAAAGTACAACGTTTGGAAATGGCAAAAACTGCAAAAATTTTGCAGAGAAAATTCAAAATATCTCACTTCCTGTTGGGTTTTCAGATTTTGCTCCCAGGGACTTTTTTTTGTAGGTATTGGGCTTTTACATGTGTCTACCAATTTTCATACAGCCGGTGGCATTTAAGTAGGTAAATACAGGTAAATAAGTCATTTGTATTTGCCAGCCTTCCTGCTGCCAGCTGGTGGCACTATGACTATAACTGAATATTGGCATGTAGATGTGTTCAGGCCAGGACTCTTATCAAATGTGAAGTTTAGGGCAGCCTGGACATTGCATGCATGAGTTACAAAAACTTCCTGTTTCAGGCATTAACAGCGTTCTGTAGCACTTAATAAGTGTTGCTAGCATGTTTAAGCATGTTTGTAGCATGTTTAGCATTCAATGGCATATTTCAGTATGTTTCTAATAGTACATTACAGTGTTAAACGTCACTTCCTGTTTCCAGTAGGTGGTGTTATGACTATAACTGAATATGTGCATGTAGATGTGTTAAAGCCTTATCAAACGTGTGAAGTTTGGGGCAGATTGGACATTGTATGCATGAGTTACAACAACTTCCTGTTTCATGACGATAATAGCATGCTTTAGCACTCAGCTAAGTGTTGCTAGCATGTTCTAGAATGTTTGTAGCATGTTTAGTACTTAATTGCTTATATTAGTATGTTGCTAGTAGTGCATCACAGTGTAAAACACATCACTTCCTGTTGCCAGTAGGTGGTGCTATTACAATAACTGAATATATTTTCATGTAGATGTGTTCAGGGTAGGACTCTTCTCAAACGTGAAGTTTGGGGTAGAATGGACATTGTATGCCTGAGTTACAACAACTTCCTGTTTTGTGGAGTTAATCCTATACATTAGCACTTAGCCAAGTGTTGCATGATTTAACGTGTTTCTAGCATGTTTGGTACTTCATTCCATATTTCAGGGAGTGAATTACAGTGTAAAGCATGCCATTTCCTGTAGCCAACAGGTGGCGATATGACTAACTGAATATTTGCATGTAGATGTCTTCAGGCCAGGACTTTGGGGCAGATCAGACATTGTATGCCTGACTTACAACAGCATCCTGTTTCATGGCGAAACATCAGACTTTGTCAGGCCGCCACGGACACAGCCTTAATTGAAAATTCAAGATCTTTGCAATTTAACATCGCAAAGGCCTTTAGATTAGACTGACCAAATTTGATGTTTATCTGATAAAATCTCTAGGAGGAATTTGTTAAAGTACGTCTGGAAATGGCAAAAACTGCAAAAATTTTGCAGAGAAAATTCAAAATATCTCACTTCCTGTTTGGTTTTCAGATTTTGCACCCTGGGACTTATTTGTAGGTATTGGGCTGTTACATGTCTACCGAATTTCATATTTGTACGTGAAACGTAGCGCGAAGGGTGCTTAATTGAAATTTTGTAGATGGCGCTATCGAGCCATTTTGCCACACCTAATTCTGAAACCCATATCAGACGTAAATTTTCACCACTTCTGACGCGTGTGCAAAGTTTTATGAGTTTTCGAGCATGTTTAGGCCCTCAAAAAATGTGAAACCTTTTTATAGAAGAAGAATAATTGACCAAGCAATTACAATAGGGTCTTCACACCATTGGAGCTCGGGCTCTAATTAACGGCACAATTACAAGAAATGTGTACCTTGCATATTATACAATTTGCATACATACAAAATTTGTGGAAAGAGACACATATTTTTTTTTTTTTTCAAGATGTTTTCAACTCTGACTTTGAACCAATTCTGTAGAATGGCCCATGTAGGCCTTCAATCATACTGATTGGGTAGATCATTTGAATGTGCTCCTCCCGAATTTTGTTAATAAAACATCAATAGGAAATAGGCAAGCTTTGTTTCCAAATGCCCCAAGTCAAGATATTCTGTCAGTTTTATAAAATTTTGTAAACCCAGCCAGTATAATCACAATGAAACACACAATGTATAAACAATATGATTTACGCATAAACTCCAGCACAACCTGCATATTTTTAAATGATCAAGACAGATGGCTACCTAAACCTCACAGCTATTGGCTGCTGACTGCATTTTTCCCTTGATATTTGCATAAATTCGAGAACTTCCTCATATACACCTAGGATGGCTTTAGGGTGAGTAAAGCTTGGGGTCATTTTTCTAATCCTTTAAGACAAAACCAACTGTTGACTGTCAGTCCATCAAGTTAAGAGTATCACTGAACAGCTGGACACAACAACTGGGGTAGTTAGAGTTTTAAAGCCAACTAAACTTACTGAAGACTTCTCAAAAATATCAGAAAAAGGACATGGAAGTAAGTGACACAGTGTAACAATTTATGTGAAGCAAACTCCACCAGAAAATACAATGTTAAATCTTTTTGAGGTAAGAAAGTTAACTCTGTGGCCTTTGGGCAGTTATTTTCTAGCTGTGAATGTACTTGAATATCAGAGTCTCCAAAACAAGCTTATGCATACTAACATATGTTGAATCACAAATAAAATCTGACAACAAAGGGTTAATACACCTGAGTCTAGATGCATTACTTATTAGAGCATTTACAGCAAGTAGATCAAGGAACATTACAGGCAGTTCTGAGATAAGGTTACTGAAACATGTCAAGACAAGGATAGGAGACCCACATTCTTTCAGTTTCTCTTAATGTTATTTTGTTAACAGTGGCTTTCTTCAGGTATTATAGACCTCTCTGGATGGCACCGCATGATGGTGCACAGTCTCAGGCCCTGCACTAGCAACTACAACTGTTGACTGTCCATTTCATGCTTTAAAGTGCCCTCTCAAAAACACCTATTATATAATGAATTTTTGTTGTTGTTGTTGTTGTTGTTATTTTTGTACAGGAAGATCATGGAGGATCCAAAGCTCCAGTCTGTCATGACAGCAGTGTGAGAAACTGCATACAAGCACATGCAAACCAAATTTTGTACATTTAAAAAAAAAAAAAAAAAAACCTTTCAATTGTACATAAACATTTGCAAATGTAATGTAAAACATGTAATGTTTTAAATGCAATGAAATTTAACTTTTTTTCTTGGCATCTGATGTTATAAATAACATGACTATGCAATACCTTTATACTTGTGGCATAAAAAAAAAACTACAGTACACTATTTATAGATCAGTTAGACAATCGGCTTATCAAAGTAATTTCTTTAATTATTCATAGATTTCTCATTTGACATTTATTCTGCATTCAACTCATTCAACATCTGCATTCAACATTACATTTCTAAAAAAATATTAGCATTAAGCATAAAAAAAAATAAAAAAAAAAATCAACAAAATCAATATAAAAATGAAGGATAGTAAAACCTATCAACTTTACAGTGCATAGTAAAAAACAGTAACAGAAATTTCAAATGTTTAGGACAAAATCAATAATAAACACAGTAATATATACAGAGTAAAAAAAAAAAAAAAAAATCACTTTCCTCTAACAAAGGAGTACGTCATCCCTGAGAACATTGCAAACCTTCTGTCAGATGCTACTTTCGGCCCTGAGAGAACGGGATGCTATGCACAGATAGCACACCTAAAGGTCAATCATTTTCTTTATGTAATGTCATTGTAAAAGCATCATTTTGGGTTGTGAACATGTGAACTGACGCATTCTTTGAGACGAGACTGGCTCAGAGTTCTGCCTCAGACTGGAATTGGCAGGTTGTCCCTGAAACAGGAAGCTCGTTGGGGAACTGGGTAGCTGCACAGATCCTGATATATACGAGCCATCTGATCACTGGCCATGTCATCTGAAATCTCCAAATTCCCACTGCTATACTGGGATCGCCGGGCGGTCACTGTATCCACTAGTTGCTGACAGTTCAATGCTGTGATCTGTTTGGATAAAGAATTAGGTTATTGCAGTGTTTTATAGTGTTTTCAATTCAGGTAATTAAGATATGAATTTAAAAAAAAAAAAAAAAAAATGTGAAAAGAAGCTACAGCAAAGCTAATTGTCTATAAGTAACCTAACAAATGTAATTCATATTAAGAAATTAGTCTATAAGTTTCAGTTTAACACTTTACAATAAGGTTCAGTTAGTTAATGCACTAGGCATCAAACACTAACCTAGATTAATTAAAGCTGTAAAAAGTTGCTGTTCATAGTTAGTTTATTTATAAATCTACTATTTTCTATTCATGATTATTCATTATACATTAATACATATTGGCATTTTTAAAACTAAAAATCTATTAGTATATGTAAAAATTATTTAGATGAATAAATGCTGTAAAAGAATTATTCATTGTGAGTTCAGGTCAGGATACCTACTGTAGTTCAGTTAACACATTGAACCTCACTGTAAAGTGTTAGTTTCCACAAATAACATTTCAACATAATAGAAAGAAAGCTTCTTTTAATATCATGAATTGGAGAATACACTAAATGAGATAATTCTTGTTTGTATATATAATATATTTTATATTAATTACCTGCACAATGATTAATTTGCTCTTGACAGTGCTGAAATCATTAAACTCTTCCCCAAAGCAGAGCGTTACTGTGGGCTCTGGAGGCTGATAATGACCCTCTTGATATAACTGCAGCGCTGCAAGAAAATAAAACAAACATAAATATTTCTTATTCGTATGTGTGAACTAAATCTTATCCATTGATAATTAATACATAATTAATAGATCAGGTCAATTGGATTTCAATAAATTGATTGATAAACTAAACTCATATTAAAAATAATTTGAGTTATTTTCCAATACAATAATTGTATTAATGTTCTTTAAGTACCTTATATACTAACATACTTGATTTTTATTAGTGGTAAATTGCAATTGTGAACTGTATTTCAACAGTCATATATTGAAATATATATATATATATATATATATATATATATTGTTTACCTTGCAGGAACCTGGCAGTGTCGAAGATCTTCACCACAGCATCTCGCTCTAGTTTGCCAGGGTTGGGGTTGCACTGAGGGTCCTGACCACTCCAGAATACTCTACTCTGACACAGGCGCTTGATAAAGATGCCCTCTCGGTTGGCACGCAGCAGTACGCCACGCTCCAAGTGACTGAAGAGCTTACGGGTGACGTGACGCTGGCGCTCGTGCTCGATGAGCTCAACAGACGGGAAGCGGATGTTCTGGAGGCTGTCCGGTCCATACAAGAAGCCGTTAGCCAGAGGGGGTTGACATGGGGAGATACGGCAGCCCTCTGGATGAGTGGTAACCATGCTGCCCACCAGCCGACCTCCATAGTAGAAACAAATCATCATCTGAGAAAACGCTGGAGGCAGGGAGAAATTTGCGGTTAACCATCCCACTGAAACTATCAAGGAATTAAAACAGGGTTGCCAGGGTTTTCTACAATTTTTCTAGTCAACTCTATTTACTTGAAAGGGTTTAAAAAGTCAGTCTATACAAACAGTCTATTCACATGCAAAATGTGCTGAAAAAAAAATGTGCTGAACAAATGTTCTGAGTTGATATAAATAAATACACACAACAGAATACACAACACATACCAGCATTGAATGTGCCTGCAGGATCCTGATGAACAGCAGCTGTGAATGTATATAAAACACATCAATATAAACACAAAGAGCTGAACACAACATAGCTCTCAGTACCTACCACTACAAAAAAGAGGGTGCAAAACAGAAACACTAAGTCAGCAACTCTGATGGAAATTAGTCAATCTTACTCTGTGTAGCATGTAAATGTTTTTTTTTTTGTTTGTTTGTTTGTTTTGCAATTTCTATTTTTTATTTTTGAAAACAGTTCTCATGCACTCATGAAAATATCAAGAAAGTACTTATGGTAAATTTACTTTTATCTTATTTCTTAAACATTATTAAAATGTAAAGAAAGAAATCATAAACAGTGGTACCATTGTGAGATCCTTGCTGCCACCATTCCTGCACTGAAAGCATGTTACTGCCTTCATCCAGGGGAGAATGACTACGCTTCAGGATGCCCATGTATTCATCATTTGAAGACTGCACACACACATTATGCAGACATAAGCCATCAGTCAAATATCACCACAATCCACAATAAATCTTTATTTCCCTCAATACCTTCATCATTCAGAGAGAAAAACGAGCAGTTACCAGGTGGAGAAATGGCAATACCTCTTTAATAAGTTCATCCAGGTCTGGTGAGCAGTCCATGTCAGTGGGGTCAGTGCTGCAGCAGGACAGGGCAGGGAGTGTGCCTTTACCCACTACAAAATAGAATATACGCCCTTAATTAACTTAAATTGTAAAGACAATGGGATTTTTAGATAAATAGTAAAGAGTCACTCCAGAGTCACTGAACTATTTTTAATATATGCCTGTAAGAATTTGTCTCTGTGCTATTTCTAACGTTTCTTGGAAAAGAAAAACAAAGCGCATGCACACACACTCAAACATACACTTCTGTTCCTCCTCTGGCACAATCCGGTACACTTTGTAAGGCTCAGAGATGTCAAGCTGGGATCGGTCAGTAACTTCCTCAAAATCTGGGCTCTTGTTGAGTGCACAGCGCAATCTGGTCTTCCATGTCGCTGGTTCAGCTTTATCTCCCTCCTTAAACTTCCCTTTAAATATCGCCCACGCCTGTGAAAACAATTGCTTAGTCAGACATCACCACAACATCAGAATTCAAGAAATAGACTTGTAAGGTAACTGAGGGGCTGAATATGGTGCACATTAATATGTTTTAGAATCAAAAATATTATAAAAAATACATTATATTATCTCATTAATATAATATAACTATAAACAATATAATTTAGTACCCCCACCAACCAATATTTACTGTAAAAAATAAGCTAGCAGGAGATTGAAAGCCAGCGATGTCAAACTGTGACAAAATCTAAAAGGGAGGAACAATCCTTCCCTCGGTTTTAACATTAGTTAATTTGAACATAAATTAAAATAAAACATAGCACATTCAGATGTTACACTTGTGCCAAACTTTTGTGTAGCCTATATGACATTATCTAAATACCCAGAATCTTCATTATTTTTATTATTTATAATAAATTAATGCTTACTTTGAAGATGGACGCATCCACCTCTTGGTTGTAGTCTTGTTTTCCTGCATGTTTCCAAGGGATTCGAAACATGGTGCGTTTCTCATCCTCCCATAGCAGTCCATTATATATGTTACTGTTTATCTGTTCTATAAGCCACTGTTTCAGTCTGCGGCCACCCGGATTCATCTTTGACACTCTTAATTCACTCTAATGTCGTTACAGCGGGCTGCTGAGGAATATAAATTTCACATTCACAACTTTCCACGCAGCTTTATTTATAATGAAAAAGACACCCGCTCAAGTGACTAAAGAACGTCGTGAGAGCTGATTGGTCGGCGCAACGCCCAGGCGTCCAATCACTACGCTTTATGGCTGGCGATATATGAATATGTAAATTTGATTCTACGAAGCGGACGCATTTACAAGAAATCTCAATCCAGTTCTGGAGGTGTGTAGAGTGACCTGAGAGGAAAGAGGGGAAAGGGTCTTTACAGGCACATCTTGATACCTAAACCCAATTTACTGAAGTCTCCTAAATGGGGGAGAGTCTAAAAGTAAAATGAAATCCTCTTTTACATACATACTGTAGCTACATAAACCTTAAACTATTCCGATTATGAATCATTGTACAGCATAAAACAGTTGTCTATTTTATGCTACATGTTACTATGTTAACATAATTTGTGTTATGGTAGTTTCATATTAAGATATATCTCAAAAAGTATTTCTTAACTGAAAAAAACAAACAAATGTTCCACGTGACTCAAATAGTTGTGGTTCATCATCAGAGCATCCATAGATTTAATAATGAACAGTTAAATAAAGCCTGATTGTGGTGGCATGTTCTGAAATGGTTGACATCTCATATCAAAGACACGTCTAACCTGCTGTCAGGAAGTTTAAAGATCATGTGGAAACCATAAAAAGCGGATCTTGAAAAGGTGAGGTTGCATGCTGGTGGTGTGTTTGAGGATATGAGCACAGGTAGTGGTCGTCGTGAAGGAGTTTTCTCTTTAAGACAGTTTGAGAGGAAGCTGAGCATGACACGACTAATCAAAATATGTCTTTTTTACTAGTTCAACAGTGTGAAGTAGGGCTTGGCAATAATATGGTTAAATTGTATGTTAATGTTGTCCATATATAAAATAATGAATTATTATTTTTTTTAAGGTTTTTTTTTTTGGTGCGAGTGAAAAGTGCATTTAAATCACTGAGATATATATCATGTTGCTTAATTATATATGGCTAGCAAATCATCACGTAAATACTGTTGAAGAACAGTACTGTGTGAACGAGCTGATACAACAGTGTTTTTCATAAAGAAGTTACTTTGTTGTTTTAGCTAAACCCAATTCATCACTTTATATAAGGCATCTCACACTAACATAATAATAATAATAGGCAAATATAAGCTCTGGTTTAATACCATTGTTGCATGTTTGCAATAAAATATCTTATATCTTATGAACAGTTATTTTATGAACAGTTTTTTTTTTTTTTTTTTTTAAATGACACTTTACATTGAGCAAAAACGTTAACTCATTGTCATGCAAGTGGTCTGTATGGAAGGTGTTTTTAATACACATCATTTTAATTGTTTTTCTTTATTTATAGATTTTATATTTCATTTGCTTTTTTGATAAAAGCAACAATTATGGTGACTCAAGCTAACAGATTTAAGCAACTTATTAAGGGATTTAATGAAAAAAATGAAATACTCTTTGAATCATTGTGCTCAATGAACTCAAGATAAATCTGAACACTTCAGAGTGCTGATGACTATAATATAAATGTTGAGTGCTCTGCGATCTCTCTTTTGAAAATGAACTATACATGTGGGACTGCCTCACATGCCATTACTGTCCAGCTAGGGTTAAAGCAGGTGGTAAAGCAGAGACGGGTGTCATGGCTGCTTTCATCTGTTGCTGCTTGATGCCCTGTATTGGTTGCAGGATAGAGGGTAGATGCGAGAGCTCTGGCTCATCCACTCCTGATCATTTTGTCGCCCCTGTTCTGCATATAGACCCAGTAAAGCTTTGACTTGTTCCTGGTCTTCAAAGGGGCTGGGTCTATAGTTGGCCTGTAACCATGCCCGGTACTGAAAGAGAGAGAGAAAGCAAGTGTGTTCAATGCAAGCAAGCATTTAAATAACCTGCTCTGTCATCAAAACCAGAACAAACTGAAGGTTGTGGTATTACTCAGAGACGACACAGCTTATTTTCAGTTGCTGTGCATGGTTTGGGGCAGAGACAAAAAAAAGGAAATCACAACATTGTTCTGTATGCCATTTTAATGTCTAATGTTTTCCCGATGCCTAACTGAAAGTAGAATTGTGTTGTCAGGGGCTGTTCTCTGTTGTACTGGGGAGACCTCGGTGACTCAATTGCATTTCTTCACATAAATAAAAGAACAAAAGTTGATTGACAATCTTTGATTTGCTCATTAAAAGGACGGTCCCATGCAAATGCCTACTGGAAGCTATTAAAGGCTTTTCTGGAAAATCTTAGACTCACAAGAAGTTAATTTGTTAGAAATCAGTTTCACTTTTGATCTCAGTGCCCTGAGCAAATGTTGAACAAATGTTCATTGATCAAACCAGAATCACCCCATCAATAAGTGTTGGTATGGAAGTGGCTGAATGGTGTGTCAGAATTTTTCCGTGGAATTCCATGAGGGTTTTCATCTGGGAATGGCATCACAATGTTTTAATAAAACCTGACCTCTGTTTTAATAACCTTATCCTCACATCATCCCCCTGTCATCAGCAGGTTATTTTCCACAGAAATCTGTATCATCCACTAGAAACACATAATCTCAGCATGCATTAATGTCTTTAACAGTCTAGTGCAGCTTTGTCATGTCTTGAGGAGGGTGGTGGGAATTCCCTGGCACATAGCCCTGTGTTGGAATGGAGTGGGAGGACAGACATCCGGTTAGTTTCCAGGCAGACTGTCCTTACTTGATTAGGCTTGCCACACAACATGTTTTCACATGTTGTACACGAATATCCAAAATAACTTAAACAACTGACTGCAAAAATATATTTTTGTTACAAATCTACACTATGTTTCTCATCTTAAAAATCATCTGATCTAAAGGCATGTGCTGAAATGCTTGACATTGGTTAGACAAATAAACATTGAATGAATGTACTCAAAGAAGTAAAATTGAAGTAAAATTCAGTTAACAAGTGTCCAATGTAGATGGGCACAGCAATTAACTCCTTCAGTACAGCTTAAAAAGCATGCCAGGATGCCAAAGATGGGTAAAAAAAAAATATTTAAAAAGTTATAATAATGAACAAATAGTAGATGTGTGTGTGTGTGTGGGGGGGGGGGGGGGGGGGGGGGGGGGGGGGGGGGGATATATAGAATATATAGTTTGTACAGTATAAAAAAAAATATGTCTATGAAAAGTCTCCACGGAAACCCAATGTGTGTGTGTGTGTGTGTGTGTGTGTGTGTGTGTGTGTGTGTGTGTGTGTGTGTGTGTGTGTTACAGTGGATATAAAAAGTCTACACACCCTGGTAAAACTTTTTTAATGCAAAAATTGAAAGAAAGAAAGATCAATCATAACAGAACTTTTGTACATTTAATGTAAATATGACAATCTATGCAATTCCAATGAAAACCAAAGTGATGCATTTCAGAGAAAAAAGATAAAAATAAAAGCTTAAAATAAAATAACTACATAAGTGTGCACACCCTTTTATAACTGGGCGTGTGGCTGTCTTCAGAATTAACTATTCATCAAGCTCATGTGAAAAATTACACACCTGAAGTGACTCTGATAAACTCCAAATAAATCTCAGCTATTCTTGTAAGATTTTTCTGACAACTTCTTGGTTGCATACTACTACTACAAGACCCATGGAGTGTTCGGCCTTTCCGGAAATGGCCGAGCACCCACAGGATCTGCACTAATGATTTTAAGGCTAATAATAATGATTATTATTAATAATAAATCCTATTTCCGGAAATGGATGAGCACTTCCAGGATCGGCGCTAATGATCATTAATAATAGTGTTTATTATTAATAATAAATCCTATGGTTTTGAAGAATGAATGGAGGCTCCTTGGCCAACTGAAGATTGTCATGGAAATGCTTGATGTATTTTGTATTGATTTTGTATTGTAAAAGTGCTGGTAAAATGTATTTTGTATTGAAAGTACACCAACCCTGTCTATAAAAAGTGAGAGTATTTAGAATATCACAAATAGCCTAAATAGATTGACAAGATTATGACACACATAATAATTCTTAATAAATCATTGTCTATTTCACCCCATCACCAAATTATAGCCAAGAAGCATACAGTTAAGACAGCTGTTTCAACTTAATAATACACAATAAAACAATATACAGAAAGATTCATTAACAGAACTGTAAGCTTGTTCTGTTCTTTTGTTGGTAGACTAGATTTCTAAAATTAGGGATGGGCCACAAATCCATGAGTGCAGTTTGCAAAACCGTGTAAACGGATTGCAAAAGCGTACGCATGGATTATGAATTTGTGGGTACGGATTGAAAAACCGAAGGTACGGTTTACAAATCTGTGACACATTCGGAAATTTGTGGGTATAGTTTATTAACCCATGGGCACGATTTGTTAAACTGAGGGAACGATTTAAGAATCTGTGAGTACGGTTTATAAACTGAGGGGACGGATTGCAAAACTGTGGCCACGGATTTGCGGGTCTTATTTTTTTTTTTTCCTCCTCGAGGTGACTTCCCGGGCTCCGTAGTAAACAGATATGAGTCACATATGGGCCAAGAAAATCAGATTTGGGCCACATTTACCTGCAGTGTGAACGTAGCCTTTGTTTCTTTTTTCTATTTGTTTCTCTCTCTCTCTCTCTCTCTCTCTCTCTCTCTCTCTCTCTCTTCTCTTTTTTCCCTTTGAATTGGTTTCGTCCCATATCCTCCTCTCCCAACCCATTTACACAGACCAGATAAGCAGACCTGTTGTAAGGTTCTTATTGGTTTACATTTTGAAATTATGTTGTAAAAATAGTATTGGCAAGTATATATATGTACAAAATCTATTATGTACAATATAGATAGTAAGTAAAGAATACAGTCAGTTTAGCAGCTAGGCATTGGGTTATTTATTTGCTGTATAAAGGGGCAGAGACACTTTTCACTTCTCTTCTGGTTACCTATCCAAAGCAGTTTCGCTATGAGAGTGACTGTATAGTCAGTCTGCATGAAGACTGACATTTAAATCTGAATCTCCTCCAAATGGAAGTGTTTTTTAATGTCTATTAAAAGTGTCTTCATTGCTGCATGTTTACTATTAGTGGAACAGAAATTAGAAAAATAATAATGGCCAGAATATTCATGAGCCCTCTCAGTGTTACACCCACTGCATCTGCTCCCTACACGGACAGCCAGGGCTCCATCTCCTGAGTTTTAGTTCCTTCTCTCACAGTTGCCATTTACACGACACCGTTTTCAACTAAAAACGGAAAACCTTTTATGCATTTGGTCATTCATTTACTAAAACAAGAGCATTTTGGGGGACTAAAAATGCAAACTTTTGAAAACGGGTTTCAAAGTTCAAGTTTTTGAAAACAATATAGTTATTGTCTCCGTGTAAACTACAAAAATGTTAATTTGTTAAAATGTTGACATTATGCGCATGTATATTATGTGTTCAGTTTATAGGCGCGTAGTTTTTCTTTACAGTGCGACCTTGCCAACTACTGGCATGGCATGCATAACACAGCGTTTTCAAAGTGCCCTTATTATGGTATTTGAAAGGCTCCTAATTTTGTTTTAGAGGTCTCCTACAACAGGTTTACATGCATCAAAGGTCAAAAAACGCTTTCATTTTCTCATAATATACATTGCATATCACCACATTGTTCAGTAATCATCAAACGACTCGATGGATGAATCAGTCTCTTTAAATCCCTCCTTTCTGAGAGCCTGCTCTGCTCTGATTTGCCAGATGGCCCAGTCTGTTGTGATTGGTCTACCGCTTACAGCGCAAGTCGGAAACAAACGGCCATTACCAGTTAACTGATTCAGCTCCAGAGGCCTCCGGAGCTCAGCAATTGTACACACTGTTAAGGCAATAACGACGGCGTCGATTTTACCATAACAATCTGAGCGCGAATTCGATGATGAAACATCCATCCAGCCTCCATCACAAGAACGACTTAAGTTTCTCAGTGATACACTACTCAGTTTGAGGTACATTATGAGATGTAATTCCTCACTATCAGCATTAACAAGTGTATGTCTACCAACAAATCTATGTGTATATTTCTAAATTATTGCGGTGCACAAGTGGGAACTGTATCATTAACAATAACGGTGCATTAGCACAGCACTAACGTGAATGACTGATTTAACATTAAAGTTTGTAAAACAAATCTTGCTCCATCCTTTATCATTACACAAAGTAGTGAGAACAACAGACAATCTGTATTAATGGACACAGTTTTAGGTAATAGTGGCCAACGACTGATTAGCAGAAGTATTTCAGGAAGCCAGAGACATACACAATATAGCTAAAACACAAAACTATGTGTTTAGAACACTCTGTATAAAATACATCAGAAATTAATCACACTTACAGTTTGTGATTCTGAGGAGCAAGTTGGTCCAAATAAAGCAGGTACTGTCCCATCTTTAATCACTGATTCTTGAAAATAAACCAAATTTCCTTTCACAGCACAGAGCACAGCGTCTTGTCGACATGTTATCCACACAAACAAGCTACAGCGTTTGGGGGTTCAAGTTTTCGCGGGATGTCCACGCAGGATGTAGGTAGGCATTATGCAAATGTGTTAACTTGTGATGTGTTAACTTCACGAAATGGGATTCGAACTAAAAAAGACTTGCTTAAGCGGTTCAGAGTCGACTCTTTCTTTTGAGAGACAATGGGCCCTATTTTAACGATCTAAGCGCGTGGTCTAAAGCGCACGGTGCAAGTGCACTTAGGGCATGTCCGAAACCACTTTTGCTAGTTGAACAAAGGGAAAATGGTCTAAAAGGGTTGTCCCTATTCTCTTAATGAATAATAGGTGTTTTTTGGGCGAAACGTACAATCAGAGTCTCATCTCTCATTCCCTTTAAAAGCCAGTTGCGCTCACGCCATGGCGAATTCACAGTTTAAATGGCGGAATTTGCAAGCGAAAAAACTCAATGCTTTTCTAGTGAGGAGAACGATCTGCTCGTGTGCGAGGTTAAAGCGCCCCAGCAGACCATATCCGGGACAAGCCGGATTCCACCAAAGCATTTTTATCTTTATGCACACAAAAATAATCTTTTACATTGTGATCCTTTTATTTTTAATATTTGGCATGTTTGTGTGCTGCTGAGCGTCCCTGTGTGTGTGTAATAAGCAAAGTGTACACATAGGCACATATTTCTAACACGCTCTTTAAGTAACAAAAAAAAAAAAAAAAAAAAAAAATTGCGCCATTGACTTTAGATTTAGCAGTCTATTTCAGTTGCCTCAAAATTGCAAATTGCCGACAATGCACCTGAACATACCTCGTTTTCAGACCAGCACGCCCACGGGCGCGCAAATGGGCGCAAATGCATTTGCTAATTTAAACATTGTGGCGCAGGACGTGAAAATGATAACTGCATCAGGCTGAAACTAGCAAAAAACACTTGCGTTGCGCATGGTGCCGCATTGCGCCAGGTGTATGATAGGGCCCAATAACTTTATTTATGATGCACTTTCAGCTTTACAACTTTGCGGTCTGTTTACATTCCCATACAGCTACATTACACACTGCATGAAAGGTAATTTTCAAAAATCCATAACAGGGGAAAACATAGAAAAAAGCTTTTAATAAATATTTTTAATGTGCGTGAATAAATCCAACCACCCCTGTGACAGAGTTAAGTTTCACTTTCCATGATCCATGACCGACAGAGGGCATCTTGGTGGCAGGGATTAAATCTTTAACAATGTCTGGGATAAGAAAATCTTAAGTGTAGAATTGGATACACTTTGAAATGGTAAAAGATGATCCAAAAAAAAAAAAGTAAGATGCAAGTTGTGCCAACAGCTCATGTCCTCTAAACAACAAACATTGCGCACGCTTCTGCCGGCCAACGTTAACGAGTTGACTAGCACACTATTTGAAGACTCAAACGGACACAGGCAGATCGCGTGAAAGACTGGATTTTTTTTTTTTTTTTTTTTTTTTTTTTCCGATCAGGTAGGCCTACAAGTGATTTCAAAACATTTCAGCCGGTTCTAATTTGATTTTTGGATGCTGTGAATGTTTAGCTAAAAAGACTGCCACAGTTTAGCGTTTATTGTCTCTGCAGTTATAAAGACAAAGTTAACAATTCTTTCGTTATTTCAATAATTTTTTTAATTTTAATTTATTTATTGATCACTCTGGGTTATCTAATTTAACTATTTGTGGCTTGTGTTTTGAATATATGTTCCCCCGCACTTTAGGCATTTCGCACTTGTGACTTGATTATGACCATTTCATTTTTTATTATTATTATTTTTATTTATTAGAATGGTATATTCTGTTCTAATTCAATTCTGTAAATTAATTTTATTGTTTTTCGGTGCATCGGTGTTGCGCTGTAGAGTTAAAGCTTGCACAGGCAATTTAGCCGATTTAATTTGTTTTGCCGACATGTGAAATGCATATAGGCTACCTATCTGCAGTGTGGCCTTTCTGCAGTTATATATATATATATATATATTTAGGTTTATTGATATTTTCAAAAATCCATAACAGGGGCACTTTAATAATTTTCGTGGATCCGTGTAAACAAGGGATTTTTTTAAAACACTTTAATAATTTTCGTGGATCCGTGTGAACAAGGGATTTTTTTTAAAACATTGTAGGCGAAAAACACAAAAAAAAATTTTTTTGTCGTTGTCATGTAAATGTACCCTCAAACTGCATTTTCCATAATCCTCTGCGTGGACTCATTTTCTCCTCGCACCTGTTTCCTATTAGTCCTGGACTATTTAAGCTCCCTACATTTGCTCACGCTTTGTGAAGTCTTGTTAGCCTAGCCTGCAATTCTGAGCATTTGTATTACTGTCACTTTTTCCTGTGTTTGCATTCAATCATTTAGCAGATGCTTTTATCCAAAGCAACTTACAAATGAGAAGAACAATAGAAGAAATCAAACCAACAATAGAGCAATATAAGTGCTAAGTGTATATTGCTAGTCCCAGTTAGTCTAGCATATATACCATATACGTAGCAAATAGTGTTGTCAAATCGATTAATCACGATTAATCTAATCTTACATAAAAGTTTGTTTACATTATGTGTATATATATATATATATATATATATATATATATATATATATATACATACATACATATATATATACACATAATGTATGCGTGTGTCTGTGTGTATATACATATATACACACTAGGGGTGAATAGTCGACGATTCGATGCTTCGATAGGAGGAGCCTGATTCGATTACCAATCTCACAGTCGAATCTTCGCAGGGGTGTTATGAGACGAGATACGGGGGTGCTCAATATCTGGTTTTACATAGACCTACCGGTTTTCTCCCAATAAGTTAAAACGGCCTATTATGATAATGCTATAAATAAAAATGTGAAAAGAAAAAAGCTTTTAATAAATATTTTTAATGTGCGTGAATAAATCCAACCACCCCTGTGACAGAGTTAAGTTTCACTTTCCATGATCCATGACCGACAGAGGGCATCTTGGTGGCAGGGATTAAATCTTTAACAATGTCTGGGATAAGAAAATCTTAAGTGTAGAATTGGATACACTTTGAAATGGTAAAAGATGATCCAAAAAAAAAAAAAGTAAGATGCAAGTTGTGCCAACAGCTCATGTCCTCTAAACAACAAACATTGCGCACGCTTCTGCCGGCCAACGTTAACGAGTTGACTAGCACACTATTTGAAGACTCAAACGGACACAGGCAGATCGCGTGAAAGACTGGATTTTTTTTTTTTTTTTTTTTTTTTTCCGATCAGGTAGGCCTACAAGTGATTTCAAAACATTTCAGCCGGTTCTAATTTGATTTTTGGATGCTGTGAATGTTTAGCTAAAAAGACTGCCACAGTTTAGCGTTTATTGTCTCTGCAGTTATAAAGACAAAGTTAACAATTCTTTCGTTATTTTAATAATTTTTTTAATTTTAATTTATTTATTGATCACTCTGGGTTATCTAATTTAACTATTTGTGGCTTGTGTTTTGAATATATGTTCCCCCGCACTTTAGGCATTTCGCACTTGTGACTTGATTATGACCATTTCATTTTTTATTATTATTATTTTTATTTATTAGAATGGTATATTCTGTTCTAATTCAATTCTGTAAATTAATTTTATTGTTTTTCGGTGCATCGGTGTTGCGCTGTAGAGTTAAAGCTTGCACAGGCAATTTAGCCGATTTAATTTGTTTTGCCGACATGTGAAATGCATATAGGCTACCTATCTGCAGTGTGGCCTTTCTGCAGTTATATATATATATATATATTTAGGTTTATTAATCCTAAATGTTTTTATTTATTTTCTTCTATATCTTTGTGTGGTGTTCTGTACATCCTGGCTGTTAATGTTAAATCCACATTGCCTTTCATTTCAATTTAAAAAAGATAAAAAGTCATTGTCAGTTTCGTCTATAACTTGACAGGCAGTTTGGTTGCTTTCTTAGAAAGTTGTTTCTCTGTGCTGTGTGTGAGAGAAAATAAAAGTTGTCTTAAGGCCTGGGCATAGGCTAGGGCTGCACGATTAATCGGACGATTGGGGGGGGGGAAATCATTAAAATCATGCTTAAACGATTTGGCTTAGTGCGATTATGAAATCGCAAAGCTGCGATTATTTTTTTATGCGCGGCTTGTCAATAACCTATGGCTCCAAATGCTAATCCATCTGAAAGCACTGCGAGTTTGAATCGCTTATAATGTGCATTTAAAAAAGCAACACGCGTCAAACATCTTTCCAGACATGAGAAGCATTTATTAACATCTTTTCCAACAAAAGACAAAATTTAGACATGTTTTTACTCTAAACTCACTTCATAACGACAGTTGAGCGTCCTTCTGTGAGATGATGTGGCTTCTTACACAGACTAAGGCAGTCGTGTGTTTATTAGTAATGTTTAATCAATCAAAACATTTCAATCTTCTGTTTATTCAGTTACAGCGATAGTATGGGATTTCCTGGAATGACGCGTGTTCTACTTCGGCAGCAGGGCATATTTGCAGTTTCTGCGCGAGAGCGCCCTCTGGCTTTCAAATGTAGAAGCATTTACTACTGATCACAGAGCCGTACAGCTCTGACAAACTACGCATGAAATAATCGCAGCCTTTGCCAAAAAGCGTGATAAAATTGCGATAAATCGTGCAATTAGTATAGGCCTAGTATAGGCCTTACTTCATTTTCCACGTCCCGCTCCATCTCGTGCATAGTTGAGTGCGCGAGCCTTTCAAAGTAGCCTATACTCCTTTGGCCTTGAGCGCGGAAAGAGTTTGTGCGCACTATCTAGTGAACTGGTGTTTTTCAAGCTCACACATATGATTCGACTATCAGTCGACTATAGGCAGTCTGATTAGAATCTGATTCGACTATGTAAATCCATAGTCGGGGACACCCCTAATACACACACACTATAAATATATGTGTGTGTGTATACACAGACACAAAGACATATATATAATATATGAATGTAATAATATACATACATACATATTATGTAAACAAAGTTTTAAGTTAGATGTGATTAATCGATTTGACAACACTTGTAGCAAGGTTTTTTTAATGAATAAAAAATAAATAGATATGCAGAATATAATAGTAAATATTTGTCAAGATATACAGACCAGAGAGATAGCGTAACGTTAAAGGCAAGCTTTATTTAACACAGCAGAATGAGAATGGTAATGGTGGTGGATGAACAGGTAAGTATAAAAGACACAGCTGGAGGATAACAGACAGGTACGTTGCCACACATACACAGACGTTTCTCAGTCACTGATGAATAGTTAACAAGCACTTTCCTTTCTTTTGTTGCAGGACGTACACACGGTACTTGGAATAGGACACGGAACTGGAGACAAGGAGCTGGATACTGGATATCGGAGATGAGGAGAATGGAGACTTAGGTGAGGAGAGGAACAGCAGGTAAGGAGTTGTCAGGTAGGTAACGATTTAAATTACTGATTATGAATGGAATTTGATACTTACAACTGATAATGCCCAAACGCGCTGAGTCAGAGCCAGTTGCGTTCAGTCAGTGTTTACAGTTGGTGTTTAAATTCTGTGTGTAAGTATTTTAATCTGCTTCAGTCGAAGGAAACAGTCTTTGTGTGTTGAGCTCAGTCTTAGAATGTTTTAGCTAGTCGTTAAGTGTGTCCCTGGCTTAAGATGAGACTAGACCAGGGGTGCTTCTCAATATCCCTCCTTGTTTCCTCGCTCCTCCGTCCTCCATCCTATGACCCGGAAACCGATCAAGCTCAGCCATCTTGAAGGACATCTCAATTCTCTAATTGCACCACGAGGAGGCGAGGAACGAGGAGTGAGGAATCTTCCTGAGGAGTCATGAGCGAGGATACACAGGTGTATCCTTTGCGGAAGTCTTTCTCGTCGAGAAAAGTGATGCACGTATAAATTCTCCTCCCCCTTCATATCTGTCACAATAATTTAAATGTATGCTTTACTTTTGCAGTTTAAATAAACTTTACACCTTGCATATTTCAACGGGGCATCTTGCTTTATTAATATTTATTATAATTTTTTAAATAACTAAACTTTAACAACATATGGGTAGATCCCTCGAGACAGATCCCCCCTGATGACGCTTTGAAGTGACGATAAAGGGAGCGAGGATATCATTTCACTTAATTCAATTCCTCTGTCTTCGCGTCTTTTCCTTGTGTCCTTCACTCACGCGAGGAAAGGAAACAAGGATGCACAAATAAGAATTGAGAATCACCCAATGAGTGTATGTGTGGAGAGTCCTTGTAACTGGTGCAGGCAAAATGAGTGACAGCTGGTGATGATTAAAACTCTGGTGATTGCGATCATTGTGGCGAAGCAGTGCTTTCAGATGGATTAGCATTTGGAGTTAGGTGAAGCCTGGTGATTCCGTGACAGTACCCCCCTCTAAACGGACCACTCCTGGGGGCCGACGACTCCAACAATGACAAGGTGGGCGACCCCTTTTGCATAGTGCAGGTTTCTCAGGATGGGAACTGTGGAAGGTGGTGAGTAACTCAGGGTCCAGTGTGTCACCTCTAGGAACCCAAGATCGTTCCTCTGGGCCGTAGCCTTCCCAGTCCACCAAATAATCCAGTACACCACCCCGGGAGTCGACGATCTCTCGAACTGTAAAGACTCCTCCATCTTCCACCACAGAAGGCAAGGGAGGTACGCCACCATCACCAGGCTCTGTGGAAGGGAAAGAAACAGGTGAGTGATACAGCTTGAGTTGAGAGACATGGAATACAGGGTGAATGCGGTAGTGGTCTGGCAGCCTGAGTTGAAAGGATACCGGATAGATCTCCTTGGTGATTTCAAAGGGGCCAATGTACCTGGGAATCAGCTTCTTGCAAGGTAGACGTAACCTGATGTTTTTGGTTGAAAGCCATACCTTCTGCCCCAGACGGTAGTTTGAAGTAGATGATCTACGTGTGTCAGCATGTTGTTTTTGTCTTCTTATGGCCCCTTGAAGATGATGGTGAGCTGAGTCCCAGACTCTCTCACTCTCCTGGAACCAGTGGTTGACTGATGGTACATCCGATGGTTCCACCTACCAGGGGAACATGGGTGGTTGGTAGCCGAGTACACACTGAAATGGAGTAAGACCCATTTTTTGCTGATGAAGGGAGTTTTGTGTGTTCTCAGCCCAAGCTAGATACAGGCTCCAGGAGTTCTGGTGGTTATGGCAGAAGGTTCGGAGGTTTCTGTCTGCCCTTTGGTTCGAGGAAGGTATCCAGAGGAGAGGCTTACAGTCACATATAGGAGTTTCATGAAAGCCTTCCAAACTCTGGAAATAAACTAAGGCCCCCTGTCAGATGCAATGTCTTTGGGAATCCCAAAGATTCTGAAGACGTGATTGAAAAGGAGCTCTGTGGTCTCCATGGCAGTGGGTAATCCTTTGAGGGGAATAAGATGACATGATTTAGAAAAATGATCCACAATTACCAGGATGCAAGTGTTACCTTGGGTTGGAGGTAGATCCGTGATAAAATCCACCCCTAGATGTGACCAGGAGAGATTTGGAACAGGCAGAGGAAGGAGCTTGCCAGATGGGACAGATGGGAGATGTTGTGGAGTCTACGAGATGGCTCAATCCGTACACCTACTCACGAACCTTCTGATGTCACGTGCCATACTGGGCCACCAGAAACGATCTTGTAGAAATGAGAGGGTTTGAGAGATGAGTTCCCGGCTGACCCAGAGTCAGTGAGTGTGGTGACTGGATAGGAAACATCAGAGACAGAAATTAATACTTTGGTAGTTAATGGAGAAGAACTGATACAGTCTGCTTAAAAAAACTCACTAAAGGGCATGGAGGACGGATAGGGCACTCAAGGATGACATGCTCAGAAGCACCGCAATACAAACATAACCCCTGGGTCAGCTGTTTTCTGCGTTCAGCCATAGATAAACATGTTGACTCAATCTGCATTGGTTCTGGTTCTGGAGAATTGGATGACTCTGGATGGTGCGAGGAGGCAGAGCATTGCTTACCCGGGCTGGATTCCTCACACCCCTGCCTACGATCGGTGACTCAAGACCACAAGAATCATCGCATGCAGTGAGATGCAGCCGCAGAGATGGTGTCTGTAAGTGGAGCCCTTGTCTGTAAGTGATGAGTAGAGCACTCTCATTCTATCCGCTTGCTGCTGCTAATGTGTGAAACTTAAAAGCATAATCAGTAACTGTGTAGCAGGTCTGGATTGCTGCCAAATTGTCTCTGCCTATTGCAGTGCTCTTCCCTTTAACAATGAGATAATAAAAGCGATCTTCGCTCTCTCCATGGGAAATCGCTGCGGCTGCATTTCGAGGGCCAGCGAGCATTGTAGCAGGAATCCGTTGCACTCCTCCGTCGAGCCAGAGTAGGGCACCGGGTTGGCCATGGGACTTGCGACTATGGCAGGTGGCAAAGAAGTGATTGGTGCAGTGACTGTGGTGGTGGATGGATTGGTGAGTGAGCGGTGAAGGAGATCCACAAGCATTTGAAACTGGTCCAGTTGTGAAGTACTCATGCTGTTGTGCTATTTGTTGACCAGAGACCAGAGAGATAGTAAGTAATGTTAAAGGCAAGCTTTATTGAATACAGCAGAATGGTAATGCTGTGGATGAAGTACTAGGTAAGTATAGAAGAGACAGCTGGAGGATAACAGACAGGTACGTTGCCACGCACACACGTTTCTCAGTCACTGATGAATAGTTAACAAACACTTTCCTTTCTTTTCTTGCAGTACGTACACTCGGTACTTGGAATAGGACACAGAACTGAAGACTGGAGATCGGAGACTAGGAGAATGAGATTGGAGATGAGGAGAATGGAGACTTGGGTGAGGAGAGGAACAACAGGTAAGGAGTCGTCAGGTAGGTAACAAATCGGGAGAGACATGAGGTAAGTCTAAGATGAGACTAGACAATGAGTGTGTGGAGAGTCTTTATAACTGGTGCAGGTAAAATGAGTGACAGCTGATGATGATTAAAACTCTGGTGATTGTGATCATTGTGGCTGTGTGTAGGTGGAGCCTGGTGATTCTGTGACAATATTAGTATTAATGGGTCAAGTGTTGACGAAAAAGATGCATCTTTAGCCATTTCATGAAATGGCTAAAGACTCAGCAGTTCAGGTTGACTTAAGCAGGTCATTCCACCAGCATGGAACAGTCAAGGTAAAGGTTCCGTGAAAGTGATTTTGTTCCTCTTTAGGATGGCACCACAAGGCGGCGTTCACTTGCAGAACGCAAGCTTCTTAAGGGCACGTAAGTCTGAAGTAGTAAGTTTAGGTATAGGGGTGCAGAGCCAGTGGTTGTTCTAAAAGAAAGTAACGCCGGATTCACACCGCAAGCGTGAGCGGCACGTGAGCAGCACGTAAGTATTCAGCGAGTATTCACACTGGAAGCGTTTGTACAGCGTCACAGCAGTGGCTCCAAGCTACATATAAGTGAGCATTTCTTTACAAAGACAACTATAAATTAGTTTTTATAAGTTGGTCGTTTATAAACTTGATAGTCTTGAAAGTTTGGTAACATGGGGAGGTGTACAACATAATCATGTAAACGTAAATAACAAACGAACAAACAAGAAGCCTTACATAATCTGCCGCGTGTACATGTTTACAAGACAGCAAACTCAGTGAAAAAAAGACCACAAACTCGGGGTTGATTTGGGTATTGCTGCCTATATAGCCTACCTGTCTCTGTAACAACTAAAAAAATGTTTATATATTTTCTGGCTAGTTTATTTTAGTTTTTTATAAAACACCTATACATTCATCCAAATTGAATAATTAAAAAACAGTTAAATGGGTTAATCTTCTATAAATATTTTTGATTCTTAATTTTCTTTTCTGACATACTCCAATTCTTGTTAAAACACACTAGACATGCTTATTCTGTGCAATTTGAGCACTTCTTGTGTGAAATCATATTTATTTTGTTCATCAAAAGTGTGCTTTCACTTTAATTGAGCGTTAGCAGCGCAGGAAAAATAGACCCAGAGCCGAAACGATCGCGGCACTGCTGCTTCAGCTCCCGCTCCTGCTACGTGCTGCAGCGCAGCCTCTGCGTGCGGTGTGAATGGTCTAATCTGTTAACATGGGTGCCAAAAAAATACGCGCTGCTTACGGTCTGCTGACGCGTGCGGTGTGAAACTGGCCTAATATACTAAAGGACATTGGGAAAGTATGCAAGTTGTTAGGATTGCGCTGCCTCCAACGTGTGACACACGATTTATGAGTGTTAGTAATAGTAGGGATTTGGAAGCACATAGTGAAGAGAGGTCACAAAAAACAGATGAAAACAAGCCATAGAAAAGAGGAAGGTGGAAAAAAGCAATACTGTGCCTTGTCAGTGTCCTTGCTTGGTGGACTCGCACAGGTAGACTCGCTGGTCTTTACATTCTATCAGTCTTAACACGATGAGATCTACAGAGGAGGGCTGCTGTAACCGCTGCCGCAGTATACTAAACAATTATATACCTGCGTGATACAGTGTTATTTAATTCAGCAGGACATGCTTTACTATTTAACAAAACAAAAGGGCTATGCTAGGTCAGCAAAACTGAAAAGCCACGCAACACAGCACAAGAACAAACATGACTTCCACACGTGTTACCACAGTAAAGACAGTTTGACTTGTGCCTGTTTATTACCTTGCCTGCCTGTGAGTTTTAGGTCTGGTATGCCTGTTGATTTTGACTACTCTCCTGCCTAGTGGATTGTACTTGTTTGCCTGGTTGGTCTAAACTTTGTGTACCGAACCTGTTTTTCTGTACAATGTTTTCATTGTTTTGTTAAACTCCATATTAGGGCTGCCCCCTAGTAATCGACTAACCATTAGTCGACTAGAAGAGGCTTGGTCGACCAGGATTTTATTAGTCAGTTAGTCATAGAAAAAAAAAAAAAAAAACAGGAAGTGGCGAAGTCACACATTCCGTGAGGGAGAGATTGTTAACGTCAGGAAATCCAAACATTTGCCTATCATTCATCAACCTCGAATATGGCTCATCACTTGAAACATATAAGTAGTAGCAAAACCAGACCATCCTCCAAAAAAAGGACCTTATTTCAAGCACCTTATTATGATCTATATTTACGTTTTAAAGTCATTCGCCCTCTAGCTGGCGTAAAAATAATGACAGTTTGGGGTTACGTCTGTTGTCATGAAATGACATATGACTGACTACACTCAGCTCAGCCCACCCCACCCCACTTTTATTTCTGTAAACTAACAATAACAGCAAAACGTTGTGCTTTTGTAAAATAATGAAAACAGGTGACGCTTTCTGCAGCCTCGGTCTCAGTGAACTTTAGCACGTAACAAACATGAATCGAAACTCAGCATATACTTGCCTCACAGACATGAGAAATATATCTATAGACGCTTAAAATGTCTACTTTTAAACGAGCAAATTCAAGTGGAAAATAAATATTCTCAGATTATGTATTCCATATGAAACATGCATATATGTATATCCACTACTGTGGAGATGACAAGTCAGCACCATTTAAATCCTCATCCGCATATGGATTCTCGGCCTCTTCGCAACAGAAGACTTTGCCGCAATAGGATCCAGCAGCAGTTTAACAGCTACACAAGATTGTTACTGCACAAGCGGAAATGCTGGCCAATCACTATCAGCAACTCTGCAAGCTCACCACATTGATGGAAGAGCACGTCAGATCTGTGCAGTGGCAATCCAGCACAAGCATGTCTCATGATTAGGCTCCTCCCGAACCTACGATTGGAAATTCATTTAACGGCATGCCAAGTAGGTGTCGAGGCTTTCTCATGCAATGTGATCTCTTCCTAACCAAACAACCACATCTTTATCCTACTGAAGAATCTTGTGTTTTTTGTTTTGTTTTGTTTGTGGCATTGCTGTTGTCAGAAGAGTGCTAGACTGGGCAAACATCATGAAAGCGAATTGCAACGCTCATAAACCCATTTAATCTCCCACATTCGAAAGGTATTTGAGCATTCTAAGGGGGGCAAAGATGCAGGGAAGCTTCTTCTGAGTGTGAAACAAGGACAGAGATCAACTGCTGACTTTGCTTTATCGTTCTGCACGCTCACTGCTCAAACTGTATGGGTTGAAGACACTTTAAAACTGTTATTTTGGACTACCTGATCCATTCGGTCAACTGTAATAAAAGCTACACAATGGCAAGTGGAAATATTGGTTTAATTCAGCCATATGTTTGAACCGGAAACTGATTCCAAAGAAGAAGAGGAAAAGCGAAGTACAGTTTCTGAATGATAATGCATTTTATGTATCGCTCCATTTGCAAAACTGCAACTGTTAGTATCCTCAATTCCCAAACTATTAAAAAGTGTAATTAAAAGGAAAGGTATTGTGACAGCGGTAAATATGCCTCTGTCCCAACTTTTGTGGAGTGTGTTGCAACCATCAAAATCAAAATTTGTTTATATTTACAAAATACAATTAAGTTGGTCAGTGAAAATCTTTTCTTTGTGCATTTGTCAGTTAAATAAAGGTTCAAAATAATTAACAAATCACAGATTCTTGATTTAATGCATTTTACAAAAAACTTTTCTGGAAATGGGGTTGTACATAATTCACCCACTATATATGTACCCGATTTTTCCCGTCCATTCCTAAAGATGTTGTTATGCTCACTGTTAAAATGCCCACAAAGAAAGAAAACATTTGCTGCAGGGACATACACACACAACAGGTCTAACATGGTTATTGGTAAAGATAGGAATGTCCTGCTCTGCATGGTGATGGGATTGGTTACGTTTGTGATGGTAGGAAACAGTGGCGGTTTCAAACCGCGTTTTTGAGACCATCTTTGGTACACTGCAGTTTTAAGGAGAAAATACTTTGCTATGGTGTTGAATTGATGAATTTACACATAGTTTGTCTTAAAAACTTGAATTTCACCAAAGGGGAAATCCCTATTTAGTGTGTTACGTGTATGCCAGATAGATATCTGCTACCTGACCTGAGCCCAACGGGTCCTGAAGAACTCGGGTTTCAGGTTGGGTTTGGGTCAATGTTTCATGATGTCTTCGGGTTCGGGTTTGTAACTAAGAAAAACTATATATATATAGCCTATGTAGTGAAGGTTTGAGTGCTGTCTGCTGTGTTGTGGCCAAAAGAGCGCACAAGAGCAAATTTATATATAATTTATATATTAACAGAACTGTTTTGCACGTGTGCCCCCAATCTCACATGCTCTTTCAGTCACAACACAGCAGACGGCACTCAAACCTTAACTATGAGTGCAATAAGACAAACAATTACTGAGGGAAAACTTCAAATGATACAGGGAAGTCTGCACTACATTGAATTCTACCAACTAATGGAAAAAAATATTCATCAGTCATAGTCACTCTTCATGTTTGATGGAAAACAGGTGAGCCGGGGGATAGCACAAAATTATAGGCTAGTACATAAATCTCTAAAATTACTATGCAATAAATTTGTGTGAAGTGAATGAGTGTAAACTGAGCACAGTGCAAATCAAATAGCCATTGTTTGTGTCTCAGAAATCAGAGCTTTGTCAAGAGTAGGCTACTCTCAATAAAATACTGCATCATGAACATTTTCTACTATTTGATATGTATATTTAAATGTTTTAAACCTTGAGAGATGATATGATAGACGATATGATACACAAATGAGTGAAAACTCTATAAATGAAATGAGCACAGCGCGTTTGTAATCAAATAGCGTTTCTCTCGAGTCTCTCAGAAATCAGCTTTGTCAAAAGTAGGCTGCTATCAACTAAAACATTACATCATACACATTTTCTACTATTTGATGTGTATTTAAATGTTTAAAACATTGTACGATATGATAAATTAATGAGTGCAAACTATATGAATGAAATGAAGCACGATAGCCTAGCAAGTGAAATAGCCACGTCGCCATCTCTGCCGTCATACACATTTTCTACCACTTGATGTGTCTATTTAAATGTTTTAAATCTTGTACGACGTGGTCTTGTCATTTCAACCAATAAATAGCTCAGTGATTACATGAAGTGTAGGTCTTACAAAGCTGTGGCTTATGGTAGCAAGAATACAGGTACATCTCTATACAGCAATGGATTTCGGGTTCGAGCTTAAACTTAAGCCTAAACTTCGGGCTTAAACTTAAACAATACCGCTCGGGTTCGGGTCGGGTCAAACGATCTCGGGTACGGGCCGGGTTCGGGCTTCAGTTTAAAGCCCGTGCAGACCTCTAATGCCAGGTTAAAGAGATGGGTCTTTAATCTAGATTTAAACTGACAAAGTTTAAATTTAGCTTTATGCCAAGATGAAAAAATATAAGTTTCACAAGACTACAATCTCCTTTCTGGGCTACATAATCTTTCCTGAGGGTGTGGCCATGGATCCATCTAAGACAGTGTTTCTTAAAGGGTACATAACACACACAGTTTCGGCCAATCTCATGTTATTCTTGAGTACCTATAGAGTAGTATAGCATCCTTCATATCTCAGAAAAGTCTTTAGTTTTATCAGATTTATAAAAGAAAGATATGCTGTACTGAGTCTTTCCAAAAACAGCCGAGCTCCTGGAGGTGTGCTGTGGGCGAAGCTAAGGAGTGACGAGCACGTGCAGCTTTTGCGTAGCAAAGCTATCAATGGTCAGCTAAACAAATGTATTTAAACACACACAATACACCATCGCATTATCTCTGGATAACTTTTGATTCATTATACGTTCGTCTTGTTTACATTATATGCACTTACACGCCGACTGCCAACAAAACAGAAATTTGATGCAGTTTTACTTACCACCTGCGGTTCCAACTCATGACGGGGATCTTTTATCGCTGTGACCGCTCCATCTTTCAGTTTCAAACGATCTGTAAATCCAGCGTCGACCTGGGCCTTGTTAATAAAACCATAAGCTCCAATCCTGAGGGCTCGAGCAGCCACGGAAAAACACAAAATATTCCATTCATTTTAACCAATAAAAAACTGATTGCAACTTTCAGACACGACTTTATCCTTATTTTGATAGTTAATTTAAGGCGGTTTCTATGGTTATTTTAATGACAAATGTAGAGGGCGCATCAATGTAATGCGTGAGCACAAATCTCTCAGCTCCACTTAATGCTGGGTTCTTTGGGAAGCAAGGTTATCTTTCCCTCACAACCAAAAACACACTTCTTTGGTGACATTGTTGATTTCGTGGTCTAAAAACAAAGTGATAAATTCTTTCTCGAGCAAGTCCTGTGCAGCGCTGCCGATGACTTCCGTAACCCGAACAAAGCACATTGATGGGCATGCTCTTGCTCTTGCTCTCTCGCTCTGGTTGATGTGTGTGCACGCGCTCTTCCAGGAGAAGTGCCTATACAAAGAATTCCACCCTTTATTGCGTAATACAGGGCCATACTTGAAAAAAAATTTGCACAGACATACTCCGTCATATGTCCAACTAATTTTTTTAAACTTTGGCCATGTTTAGCAAGAGAATCCAACTCTTTAACACTGTAAATAAGTCAGAATGCATGAAATAGCATTATACCCCCCCTTTAACTAGTGGATTGAGACCCAAAAGTGGGTTGCAAGACCGTTTTGAGTGGGTCACAGAGTGTGCAGTCAAAGAAACAACAACAAATGTAATTCTATGTTTTTCTGATGCAAGACTTTTATTCTGAAAGATGTGCATGAAAGCTATTGTCAGATGCAGTTTAAGTAAAGAATGCCTGATTAAAACATGTAGCCCTGATGGTCTCTGTTCTACTCCCGGTCAATCAACCAGGTTCCAAGAACACTAAGGCAGATGCGTTGTCCTGTATCCATTGCAACACCAATCAGAAGGCTAATGAATCTTCGATACTCCCACCAACCCTTATTTTGTCCCCAGTGCAATTGGATATCATGGAGGAGATCACTCAGGCCCAGACATAAGAACCCACTCCTCCAGACTGTCCTCCTGACAAGACCTTAATGCCCAGCTCTCTGCTCCAGAGAATTATCCAATGGGTTCACTGCTCAAACAGCTCTGCATCTTCTGAGGCATGACCTTCCTGAACAAAGTCCTAAAATGATTGAACGGCAGGGAAATACCGATCTAGAATGATGCATAATCTGGTTCAACATACGGAGCACCGGGTGTTGTCAGCTCAGTGCCTTGAGCATGACACAAGGCATGATCCCTGTGTTCTTAACACCTGCATGTAATTACATCTGTAATTCATTTCTGTAATTACATTTATAATTACACTGTTGACCCATCCCTTACACCTTACCCCTACCTTTAAACCTACCCATACCATCAAAGCTTTCCCTAACCTTACCCATATCCCACCTCAATAGCAGCAAAAGTGTTTTGCAATTCAATATGAACCCAATAAGTACATTGTACTTATTTTTTGATGTAAGTACATGGAAAAAAATTTTAAATATGTGATTTTGGTGATCAAAGATGAGTTTTAAGGCATAAAATTATCGACTGCAGGGGGACTTATAGTGTATATCGATACTGTAAGACAAATGTACTTAGACTTTTACACAACAATAATGTACAAAAACAGAAAAGTTTTTCCTTTGCGTTTTTCACGTACAGACGACAACGTTGTCAAAATGATCCCTGTTCACACGGATCAATGAAAACGACTAAAAATGCTGTATTATGCATGCCGGGCCAGTAGTTGGCGATGTCACTTTGTAAAGAAACATTACACGCCGATATACTGAAACCCCTAATACGCATGCACATGACGTCACCGTTTTCACAAATTCGTGTTTTTGTAGTTTACACGGAAACAATAACGGTATCATTTTCAAAAACTTTGTCAAATTATGTTTTGACAATTTCTCCTTCCATATCACATTTTTTCCATCACCATGTCCCTTCAGTGGCTCCATAGTATAAGCCAAGTATACTCAAGTATAATTTTGATAAGTATATAGCTGATTTGTACATACAAATAGATTGAAAGTATACTCCCTTATTTTTAGTTTAAAAGAAGTATACTAATAGAACACTTGACTATTCAAGTGTAAGTGTAGTTTGTAAGAGTCCTCAAGACTGATATGTTTTAGTAGAATGTTGTATTTTACTAAGGCAGCTTTAGTGATCAACCTTCAGTTAAAATTTTGTCACAACATAAGAAAAATGCCCAGTAATATAGTAAATCCCCTTTAATAAGCTCTTGTTCTCTAAAATCAGCCTGACAAATCAACTACCATTACAACAACATTAATAATATTTTCTGAGTTCAGAGGCTCATGTTGCAAGCTTCTTGCACTAATGACATTCACGTGATAAGCAGTGCTGAACTAATGCAATATCAGCAAGTCCCCCTCAAACCAGAGTTCCCCTTATTCACTCATTTACCCCTTCATCCTCCAATGTGAAGTTGAACTAATTGTTCAAGTCAATTTTACAGTCACTTTAGGATCACACATCAGCTCTGATGTGTGGTGGCAACACAGTGGAGCCAACTGCAACAGGAAAACCCCCTTCACACCTTCACAGAACAATAGAATACTCAAAAAACCAATGCAGACAGACCTACCTCCAAAACCATGAACGGTTCTGCCATTTGTGTGACAAACAGAAAACAAATCAGAAAAGATTAACAATGCAGTTCAAGATCTGGTGACAGAACTTTTAGCAAAATGCAAACTTTTAGCATTGATCAATGCAGCATTTCAGCATTTTTTAGCTACTGTAACTGTGGAAGTGATGCTTCTAGTCCTAGAAAACTTCCTCTGTGCGCCTTCCGTGTACTGTTTGCAACACGCGGTTATGCCTTTAGCTGGAGATAAGACTGTGAAAACATGTTGATATCTACAATGGTAGCAAATCTCCTTTCTGATAAAGTCAAAACTTAAACATTTCTTGAAGAAGCAGAATGTTTAGATTCTTTGGGTTTCACATTAAATGCCCAAAATTAAAAAAGTAAAAAAAAAAAAAAAATTGCACTGTGTCAAATGTGTTATTTACTAGTCTGCAAAATGCTATATAGTCTCACCTGTTTATTCAGGTGAATCCAAGGTATGTTCCGCTTTTAGCATAATGATCTGCAGAAAGAAATATGATTGTGACCAAACTGTTCTTGTTGCTTAACCATTGCATTCTATGCTGATTCAGCCCAACTGGTACAGCTATGGTTTCATTTTCCACTGTGGGTCTGATAAGATCTTTGGAACAAAATAAAAATGTGTCAGTGGTCACACTTTAGATTAGGGTACACATATTTACTATTAACTAGGCGTTTTCCCTGAATAATCTCATAATTACTGCTTATTGATAGTAAGTAATGTAGTTGTTTTAGTGGTTATTTTTTAGGTATGGGGTAGGGTTAAAGGATCTAGTACATGGTTATGCAGAATAAGGCATTAATATGTGCTTTATAAGTAGCCTACAAAAACAGCCAATATGCTAGTAATATGCAAGCTAATAAGCAACTAGTTAATAGTAAATATGTATACCTAATCTAAAGTGTTACAATGTCAGTTGCTATATTGGTAACCGTGTTATGGAGCATGATCAGATATTTCTTTTAATTCAATTATTAACTTGTTTTACTTTGCTCAAATATACTATAAAAAGTAATTTTGTGGGACCTGTTATTACAACTTAAATAAATGCATCGTTGCACATTAAAAATTATAATTTATTGATTTAATTAAACCTTTTAAGTTGCAAACTTATGATCTGTTGACATAATAATGTTGATCATTACATTAACTTAAAGGTTTAGTTCACCCAAAAATGCAAAATTCTGTCATTAATTACTCACCATCATGTCATTCCAAACCAGTAAGACATTTGTTCATCTTCAGAACACAATGAAGATCTTTGAAATCAGAGAGCTTTCTGTCCTGCCATTGACAGCCTACGCAACTACTAATTTAATGCCCCCAAAAAGTAGTGAAGACATCATTAAACTAATCCATGTGATTCCAGTGGTTTAACCTCAGTTTTATGAAGGGATGCGAGTGCTTTGTTTGTGCAAAAAACATAATTTACCACTTTATTTACAAAATATTTTTTCCAACGCACGTTCACGCAACAATGTCTGCTCTCATGTCAACACAACACACATGCATCGTGGTGCTCTCATGAACGTGCACTGGAATATAAAAAAAAAAAAAAGCAAAGTACTCGCGTCCAGGGGCATGGGAAGATGTTTTAGGTTAGGGGTGCTGCATGTGTTTTTTTTATTTTTATTTTTTTATGTTAACCTGAATAAGAAATATCGATTCTATAAAATGCTTCAAAACTCCATGAAGAACAACAAGTGTATCTTTGAGAACACTCGTTTGAACAGCATACACACTGGGACATTTGAATGCACATCACATTTTTGACATTATTGATACATTAATGATTATTGATATGGCTTGCAATCGTAATGCAACGGACTGGTCTACGGGAACTTAAATAAAAGGGTTTTTGAGCTGTTTACACTGTCATGTACAATAAAACATCCTGCACAGTGACAAGAAATAAAAATGAGCACAAAAAACCTCCCTACCTTACACTTGCGCACAGGAGTAGAGTGGGCGAATTTATTCTACACACATTGCAACGGTCACAATATGACATCACACTCTGCACATATCTTTTAAAAAAAAACTTAATTTAACATATAAATAACACTTTTTTTAATAGCCCATTTAAAGTGTTTATTACAAATAAATTACTAAATGCTGAAAATGAATAAATGTAAATTAACAAAAATTTGCATTGCAATTACAATGCTGTGAAAACAGGGGGCACCCCCAGCACCCCTACTTCCCGCACCCCTGCTCGAGTCGCTTCATTAAATTGTGGTTAAACCACTGGAGACAAATGGATTACTTTTATAATGTTTTTACTGCCTTTCTGGGGCTTGAAATTGGTAGTTGCATAGGCTGTCAAGTCTTTAAAAAAACTTTTAAAATGGGCAGTGGATTTCTAGTTCAAAGTATGCTTTAGAACTTGATAAGGAGAATAAATGTTGAAATTAAATGTTATTTTATTTATTTTTAGTGAAAGCAAAGACCTGTTAGTGTTTAATACTGTTATGTTTGACATTTAAAAGAGTTTTGTGGTTACCATTGTGCTGATGAGTAGACTACATGAAGGTGAACATGGCACTATTGCCACTGACAAGTCATTTCTTACTTGTTAGCTAAATTTAAAGTTAAAGTTAATTTTTGTTGAATTAAGTTACATTTAGCTTGTGCTATTTTAACTGAAATAGAAAAGATTAAGACATGGCTACAACTGAAGTAGTTGCAGCAACATTTTTTTTTTTTTTTTTTTTGAGTATACAACTTGTACAAAAATGTGTTTATGTTACAAATGATTAAGTTCCTCTAACTCAATGTAGTTTCGTTAGTAGATAATGTCATTCATAGTTGTTGTAACTCTAGTTTTTTGAGTCAAAACATATTTTTTTTTAGATTGTAGCAGGCTTGGGTAGCTACAAAGAAACTGGTAGCCAGGCAACAGACAAGTGACCAATACTGAGTGGTGACATTATAACATGCATTCTACCAGCATGGTACAGCACGGTTAGCCAACAATGCTGAGAATTCCGGGCAGAGGACGGTTTGTGGGAATTTAAATGAAACCAATTCCTTACCATTCTTAGCTAAGCCCAGCTAATGGCATGGATCATCACAGGGAGCTTGAGCAGAGGGTGTCAGGACTCAGGTTTGATCTCTCTCTCTCTTTCTCTCTCTCTCTCTCTCTCTCTACTCTGCCTTTCTAGTTGTGTTTTTGTTTTAATTTCCTCTCGTTGGTTTGTCACCTGTTCTATATTTACATTTACTCATTTAGCAAATGCTTTTATCAACAGTGACAAATGGGGAATTCAACAAATAATTAATCTTGAGGCAATAACACAAGAAATACTACCAATACAAAGTTTTAAACATTGTCTAGAATAGTACAAACTAGAAAAGGAGAGGATTTAAGAAATAGTGAAAGCATAGAAGATTTTTAAGAGTCAGCAGAATAGAGTTAAGTGCTCACTGTACCATTGTCATGTGGTTTTGGGGTTTGTTTCATGTTTATAGTTTCATGTAAATAGTCATAGTCATGTTTCATGTTTTATTTTGAAGTTTAGTCATGTTTCATGTTCCTGTTTGCCATGTGCTTCCCTTGTTTGCAGGGGCGTCATAAGTGGGGGGGAAAGGGTGACAGAGTGCATAGGGCCCTGGCATGTGAGGGGCCCTCCATGATCCTGAAATTATTATTATTATTATTATTATTACTATTTTACGATTGTGCGCGTACATTGTGTCTGCGCTATTTCTCCGTTTGCTCGTTTGACAAGCTTTGGCACATGTCTGTGTAGGCACCTCTCACGAGCACAGCATGCACGCAATTCACATGATTTGATTGGTTGTCTATGAACGTTGCAAAGTGCTAATTGGCTGTGAGGGAGAGTGGACTTGCCGGAAAGGAGCATTGAGCATTCATCACAGTTCAGTGATATTCGAGTTGCAATGCCGCCGCGTTTTTTTTTAGGCAAAAAGAGGAGGAGAGAGAAACATAAACATAGTAAGGGAAAACAATTCCTTTCAAATTTCTTTTCAAAGAGACCAAGTGAGAACCTATATTGTTTGAGCGAGGTGACGGCGACCTATATGCCTCTGTTTATGTTGTGTAAATAGATGTTTGCTGCACGAGAGTCTGCATTTTCCTACATAATAAGAAACAACTTATTTGTAAGATATCATTCTCTAAACACAGAAGTAACAAGAAAAGTGTGACAAATCTGTATGTGAGATAAACTGTAAATTTATGTAAACAATGTTTGTGTGGATCTCAGATTAAAATAGTTTAAAATAGTGTATAGTTTAACATTTTAACTTTATTAAAACATATACTATAATACTTTTAATTACTTTATAATACTTACATTTTTTTTTTAGTAACAAATAGGGATGTTATACAAAAATCTAGTGATACCACCAAAAGTGCACAATACTCAATACCAAAGTCGATACCACGGTAAAAATATGTAAAAATACAAATAAAACAATGCTATATATTTTTTTCCAGGTAGGTCTAATAGTAGTAAGTAAAAATACCACAGAAATTGAATAATCAAATATAAAATAACTCTCCATAGTCATAACTGTATAAATTAAATATAGATTAATCCTTATTAAAGCTTTTCTTTTGTTGTTTGATTATCATTTATAATACAGACAGTCAATAGTAGACAGTAGCATGTTTTAAAGGCTGCTGTCACTAAGACCTAATGGACGGAGACAACACATGCTGTTCACATTCACATAACCAACGCAAATATACGCCAAGACGGGCATTTTGACATAACTGTGTGTGTATTTGAACGTTTATGTGTAATAAACCGCGAAAATTTGACACTCGCGAGAGGCGGCTATGAGTTTTTTCTCTCTAAGACATAGCTTACATTTTACCGTAATGTTCTTGCCTACCTGTGTCAAAAAAGTGAAGTAATTGAATTATTTCCATTCTGCAAAACAGCCACTCGCTTCTGCCGACATCTTCAGCTAACTACGCAGCCAACTGGTGCGCTCAACTGCACTACAGCTAGTGATTTCAAAGAGGCAGCGTTCACTTTTACCTTTAGATGACAAATTTAGATTTTAAATTCAATATTGATTTAAACAGAACTGTTGAACTAATTTACAGTATGTAACGCAAGTACATTATAAGTAACTCTAATTAAATTACCTAAAAATGAACAGTACTTAGTAACGCGTTACACCCAACACTGATCATGGGATGCTCGATGGCAATGGGCCCCGTCACACTGTCTTTGCATAGGGCACAAGATTTAGTGCTACGCCCCTGCTTGTTTGTGTCATGTTCTAGTCATGTGATCCTGCCATGTGCTCCCCTTGTCATGTGTCCTATTTTGTCATTGGTTCATTGGTTTGATTGTGCACAGGTGTGTCTTGTTTAGTCCTTGTGTATTTAAGCCCTCATGTTTGCCATGCATCTTTGTGTAGTATTGTCCATGTAACCACTGTTGGTGAGTTTCTTATTTATGTTTTGTACCATGTCAAGTCAAGTCAAGCCAAGTCAAGCCAAGTCAAGCCCAGCCAAGCCCAGCCAAGCCAAGCCAAGCCAAGCCAAGCCAAGCCGAGTCTTTGTTTGTTTTACATTTTGTTTGTTTTGATTTAATAAACTGCACTTGGGTACTTCAAGCTCACCTCCAGTGGACTCAGTTACAGAATACTAGAACACCAATCATGAACCCAGCAGTTTGTTTATTGCATCTTCGTCAGGGCAATTGCCCCATTGAGGATTATGTGGCAGAGTTTTGTGAGTTATGTTACATTGTGGACTTTAACCCTCCGGGGTCTGAGGATTTTTTGGGGCCCTGGAGAACTTTTGACATGCCCTGACATTTGTGCTTTTTTCAGTTGTTTATAAACATATTAATGGCAAGAGTGTCATTACGCTGTATTCAGCACAAACTAGGCTACCATAATATGTGAGCAACATTTATGTACATGTTTGTATTTTTGAGAGAATAATGTTTATGTGTGGTTATTGAAAAAAAACAAAAACAATTAAGTCACTGAAATAAGGCCACAAAACAAATATTGAATAAGTGTCCACATATTGAAAATACACAACGAATAAGTTGATTCACACAGCCTCTGAACTTTGTCAATACTAATATATACAGGCATTTGACTAAACATACATTCAGCCGTCACTCCCAAAATGAATTCAACGGGTCATCTTGTTAATGTTAGAAATTAATTATGTCTCCGTTTGTCATTAGCACGGTTAAAATAAACATTTACAGAGTACATTGGTATTAAAAACTGCTTTTAAAAACTGTCCATGATTCAGTTTTGGGGACCGTGACAGAAGTTTGATGCTGTCGTGGAACAAGCAACAGCCGGCATTTTTCCTCCTCCCGACTCGAGTGCCTTATCTTCTTAATATCCTCACGTAAATGATTACATTCCGATGACTTGCGTTTTTCCCCACCACAGAAACACCACAGGTTCATCAATGCCGTCACAATTATTAATTTTTCTGTTTTTGTTGATCACAAAGTACAAAGCAGATAAGGAAAACTAGGATGCCAGGTGTATTCAGAGCGCCGCCACTACTGTTTACAGTGCGTGGAATGGTGCGCTGTGATTGGTTGAGCGGATATATCGCATTCTGCAGAGAAGGGAGACTGGCGTTTGTCGCGTTTTGGAAAGAAAGGGAGAAAACATGACAGAATAACACGACGGATATCACATTTTGTGCAAAATTAATAAATTACTTTTCAATACCGACCAGATACAATACTGATTTTGGCGGAAACTTAATTTTTTTAAAAATGGCGTTTATCGCGTTTTGGAACCAAACTCTTCACATTAACGTTAATATAATTTTCACTCTTAACAGAAAACATGATTTTTATCTCATGCATGCACGTATTATTGCACATCATGTGAAGAAAATTTTGTATAGGCCTATTATATTTTAAATTATATGCAGTACCGGTCAAAAGATTGGACGCATTACTATTTTTAATGTTTTTGAAAGAAGTCGCATACTCATCAAGCCTGCATTTATTTGATCAAAAATACAGAAAAAACAAATATTTTGAAATATTATTACAATTTAAAATAATGGTTTTCTATTTGAATATACTTTAAAATATAATTTATTTCTGTGATGCAAAGCTGAATTTTCATCATTTATTGTGAACAAAAGCTTCATTGATGTGGCACCTCACATAGTGGCTTATTAATTTTCTATTTAATATGTTGCTAACACATTTTATTACAGTATTTATTACATATTTTAGGCAATTTCACTCATCTCAGTATAGCAATATAGTTTGAAAGCCAATATGGCATGCTTACTAATGTGAGTTATGTGTAGTAAATGAAACCGCGCATCTGTGCCATACAGTTTAGTATTCACAGACACTAGTCTATATCGCGATTAGAATAAAGGATTTAAGAATACTTACCATTCACAATCCTCGGCTTGATCCTCAAAATCGAACTGAAACCAGTCATACTCTTCCTCTGAGGTAAATTCTTCCAGCATTATTCCTCACCGCATCTCAAAGCGATGAAAAGTACATAAATCTGACTAAACTAATAGACTTCTTTCAGATAGAGATGGCAGATCGCGCATCATGTTAGTTTTCTTTATTTTGCAAAAAGCACATTTTGTTTTTACTGTGAGTGCACACAAATAAAAGTAGACATTCTGTAGTTTTAATTGATGTATTACTTTTGTCTGTATGACAAAAAAATGACATAGTATTTTAAGTCGATTTTGCTGCTATGTGAAGAAAATCCAGCAAAACGAGTGTTAATGATGTTGCCCTTAAGGGCATTTTTTGAAATGGATTGAAGGACTGTTTAAACAATCTAATGCCTGACAGCAACAGCTCAGAAACCCTTGAGGAATATATTGACTTTGCCCTTTTGTTAAGTGGCTCATCATTTACTGTGGGTTTTGCGAGCCCCGCCAACCCACAGTACCCACCACACCAGAGCCTGTTCACTTCATGCCTGCCAAGCCAAACTCTGTTCACGTCATGCCTGCCAAGCCTGAGTCTCTTCACGTCCGGCCTGCAAAGTCTGAAACTTCTCCACATCATGGCCGCCAAGCCTGAGCTTCTTCATGTCATGGCCACCACGCCAGAGCCTCTAGCCAAAATGGCTGCCACGCCAGAAGCTTCAGCCAAGATGGCCGCCACGCCAGAGTCTCCAGAGTGTACAGCACTGACCACAGCCACGGCTATTATGTGTATTTGGGCAACACATGCATCCTCTCCAGCCCCTGACCAGAGTCCAGATAGGGCTCCTGCTAAGGCCACGGAGGCTGCGCCTCTCTGGCCCCCTGAGCTACCTGCACCGCCATGTTCCCTTGACCTACCTGCACTGCCATGGTCCCTTGAACTTCCTGCACCTCCATGGCTCCCTGAACTGCCGATGCCACCCTGGAGGTGTCTTAGCCTGTCAACATCGCCCATGCTCCACGGCCCAGGTCCACCCATGCTTCTTGGCCCAGGCCCACCCCTGCCATGCCATGACCCTGATCCAGTTCCTCTTCACGGACCTGGCCCTCCATCCTGCCCCCTTGACTATATCCACTTCACCACCCTCCTAGACTGTTGTTTTGGTTGGTTCATGTTTGTTGCTTTATTATATTGAAAAGGTAAGTAAGCAGCAAATTAGGATCTGTGTGTCTCCCTGCCCATGCTACATTATGGGAGGTGACACAGGGCTGGCTGTGTTCATTGCAAACATCTGCCACTAAGAATGATCCGGTCACACCTGTATCTCTTTGAAAAGGGAGGCCAGGCATGTGGCCCTTGTGGCAGCTTAGATTATAGGGGTGACAAATGGAATTGACAAAGGTGCTTAAGAAGGTAAGCTTCACCCCCGGAAGCAAACCTGAGGATCTTCTTGTGTTGAGGAAGGATATGTAAAAGTAAGTGTCTTTCAGATCTATAAAAAACTAATCAGTACTCAGACTTGATTTGGGACACAATAAGTTAAAATCTTGAGCCTGTAAGGCCGCAGAGTATGGTTCAGATGATACAGATCCAATATTAGTCCGGATCCGACTTGTCTGGGTCACAAATGATCTTCTTATTGCTGCTGATATGGGGGTTTGTAGTATTTTAGTCTTATTAGACATTACTGCTGCTTTTGACACAGTATCTCATGTTGTCCTTCTTGAAAGGTTGCGTGTATGGTTAGGAATCTCTGGTACTGCGTTTGAATGGTTTACATCTTATCTTACTAATCGATTTCAATTTGTGTGCCTGGGGAAAAATCAATCTGAACCAACACTAGTTCAGCAGGGTGTCCCACAGGAGTCTGTACTTGGGCCCATCTTGTTTAGCATTTATATGTTGCCTTTGGGTGAGATCATTCATAAGTTTGGGTTAGGGTTTCATTGTTATTCTGACGATACACAGATCTATGTCAGCATGCACCCTAATCCAAAACTTGCAGTTATAACTCCTACTATCTGCTTGGATGAGATAAAAGCTTGGATGCATGACAATTTTCTTAAGCTCAACGAGTCAAAAACAGAACTTCTATTTGTTGGTACTCCAACGGCTTTACATAAACGTAATAGTTCTAATTTGATCACTGACTATGACTTTGTTACTTCGTCCTCTCAAGTGCGCAATCTTGGCATTATCTTTGACCCGCAACAGTTGTTTGATGCCCACATTAAAATGGTGTCAAAAACTGCATTTTTCCATCTAAGAAATATCACCAGACTTTGACCTTCTCTATCACTGCCGAATGCAGAAAGGCTTATTCGCACCTTTATTCAAGGCTTAATTATTGCAATGCACTTTATGTCAGTCTCCTAACAGGTCTATCAAGAAATTACAATATATTCAGACTTCAGCCACCCAGTTATTGACGTATACAACTGCTCGTCAACATATTTCTCCAGTACTTTATAACTTGCATTGGCTTCCTATACAAGCACGTATTGAATTTAAAATACTGATTTTAACATAAAAAGCTATGGGACTGCCCCATAGCTCATGGGACTGCCACTGCTTTTCTCTGCAGTTTATTTGCATGTTATACTCCACCCCATTCTCTGCACTCTCCTGGGTCATGTATCCTTCAGCAGCCATTATGTAGCCATTATAAGTCTATGGGTGGTCGAGCTTTCTCTGTTTCAGCTCCACGTCTGTGGAATGCCCTACTATCTGCGATTAGAGACTCTCCAACATTGGGCTGTTTTGAGAATTCTTTAAAGACTCATCTTTTTAAAGCTGCTTATTGTAATTGAGTATGATTGCTTTCTTGTACTGTTAATATTGATATTGTATTTTTTTTATGTGTTGTAGCACTTTGAGTTTAAGAAAAGTGCATTAGAAATCATTTACATTTAACATTCATTTATGTTCAGCCTAGCCTTGTCCCCTCGCACCTTCACGAAGTGCATGGATGCAGCTCTGGCTCTGTTGTGATACCAGGGCATTCGTGTACTCAATTACATCAACAACTGGTTGATTTTAGCTCAGTTCGAGGAGATGGCGGGTTGGGAATTGAGATGTCATCCTTGCTAACATGAGCTGCTTGGGGTTAAGTATAAACTCTAAAAATAGTTGCTTCATGTCAAGTGTCTACTGTCCTATACAACAAATTACAAAAATACAACTTTAAAGACAAAAAAGATCAGGTTCAGAAGAGTCATGCATTTCAGCAACTGGCCATTATGGGACGAGAAAGCAGCTTACTTCATCAATAGTCATTCAAAAGTATACAATAAATACTTATAATACAATACGTTATATAAATAAGAACGCTAACATGTTTGGTTCAGACAAACAGATAGTGCCGTCCGAAACTCGTACCATTTTTTGAGCCACACAGAGCCACCAGTTCCATTTGGTGCTAGAAGTAATATGTTAAACCTTTAAATTGCACATTCATTTAAAATGGAATGGACTAAAGAAGATCCGAACAATACCTTTTTTATTGGAAGTTATCTTATTATTCAATGTGGAAGTACATCTAAGCTGTTTCCTGTGAATGTACAAAACTTTAGATTCATTAGCGACTATATAAATAACTAGAAGAAAAACAAAGTTGAGTAAATTGTAAAACTACATTGCATAAGTATTCACTCCCTTAACTCAGTACTTAATTTAAGCACTTTTACAGCCTCAAGTCTTTTCTGGGTATGATGCAACAAGCTTTGCACATCTGTATTTGAGCTCTCAAGCTCTGTCAGGTTGGATGGGGACTATCGGTGGACAGCCATTTTCAGGTTTATCCAGAGATGTTCAATTGTGTTCAAGTCCGGGCTCTGTCTGGGCCACTCAAGGACATTCACAGAGTTGTCCATAAGCCAAAGTGGCTTATAGACAACTCTGTGTGCATAGGGTCATTTTCCTGTTGGAAGGTAAACCTTTTGCCCAATCTGAGGTTCTGAATGCTCTGGACCAGGTTTTTTTTAAGGATATTTTTATATTTTGTTGTGTTGAGCGTTCCTTCTACCCTGACGAGTACCCTAACCCCTGCTACTGAAAAACACCCCCACAGCATGATGCTGCCACCACCACCATGCTTTACCACTGGGATGGTATTGTGCAGGTGATGAGTGGTGCCTTGTTTCAAATACCAAGTGGGTCTTCATGTGTCTTCACTGAGGAGAGGCTTGAGTCACTTTGTCATAAAGCCCAGATCGGTATAGTGTTGCCGTGATGTTTGTCCTTCTGTAAGTTTCTCCCATCTCTAGTTATGAATATGGAGCTCAACAACAGTGACCATCAGCTTCTTGGTCACCACTCTAACACAATTTTTTTGTTTTACTTTATTTAATGTTTAAGTGCACTGTATTTAAAACTATTGTTTACCATACGTAATGTTTTTCATTTCTCAATTTTTTTTGATGCAGTGGTACTTTATTAAATAAAAATATTAACTAAAAATATACACCTATGCATAACTCAGGCCAACTTTGGCTATACAATTAGGGATTTTTTTTCAACCTTTTTTTTTTTTTTTTTTTTTTTTTTTAAACCTTATGACTGTGTATTTCTGAACATGTCAAACACACTGGAAGATCATCTTCCTTCACAACTGCAGGGCTTGCAGGACTCATAGTGGTTTCATTGTCCATGATGACAAAATCAACAGGAGTGATGTTTGTGTCAGTTGATGTCAGTGATATCTGGCTCTGCCAACTCTTCCTGGAATAAGAATAGAGGGTAAAAATATAAGTTTAACTTACAAGACTAAAACAAGACATTTATTACTGCTAATAGCAGTTCTATTAATGCACTGAATACTTACATTTCAAGTCTTGAAGAACTTTGGGTCCTCCTCACACGTACACTGGGAAAGCACGAAGGACTTGTTTCATGTTGACATCATGTAAACACAAAAATTAACATTAAACAAGCAAGCCAACTTTATTTTATATACACTGAAGACAGTGATGGAGGTAGTTAGTGTTAACGAATCTGAACTCACCTGAATATCATAAACATTCTGTCTCTGAAATCTTGCTGGTGTGTGCTGCTTTCTTTGATGCAGTGAAACTCAGCACAAACCTAGAAAACCACAAACACACGCAAGTAAGTGTATAACCAACAATGGATTTGGAAAAGAGAAAGATGAGTCTATGTCCTGTTATATGAGGAGACATCACACAACTTGCACTTTAACTCAACAGAAGTTACCTTAAGTGTTGAGGCTCACTCTTTAATATTCAGCATCCAGTTCAGCCTGCAATTAAAGAATGTTTGTAAAGGTTTACTACAAGTTTGTAGATTTCTTTTGTAAACTTAATATCCAATATATTGCTAAATTCATGTCTGTGTATTAGCCTTAACCTAATCTTGGATAAAGTTACTGTTAGCAGCTAGTATTTGCATGTAGAAATAAAACAGACCAAATAAAAATCACACTCAGCAGGGTTGCATTCCCCAAAAGCATTGTAAGTCTAAGTTGATCGTAGAAGCATTTGCCACCAATGGTCTCAATGATCGACTTAACTCACGGTGCTTTTAGGAAACGCAGCCCTAAACAGTGTACTTAACAACAACGGCAACATTCAAAATGTAGGACTGTGTTTACTGAAAAAATACCAGCTAATGTTAACATTATTGCCCTGCTTTGATGTTAAAATTGCACTATAAGCAGTGACACTAAAATAGCATTCAAAATGCACATTCAAAAGCACTGGGGAAATGCTGCGCTTTACAGTGCTGTGTAAAAGCAGCGTTTTCCAACGATTAAAACATTTCTTCATCATTATATTCTTACAACATTAAAAAAGCAAATAAGAAATGTTCACAGATGTTTTGATTTACTTACAAGTTGTTCCATTAAGTTTGCTCCGGTCACTTGCGACATGTTGAATGGATTCTTCTCAGTTAGCGCAACAACATGACATGGATGACATCACTTTACGTTGCTCAGTAAACTTAAAAATAATATTGCATAAAATAATAAAATGTTGAGCCACACAAAAATAAAACTAAATTCTTTGTTAATAAAATGTAATTGTTTTAAGTTGCATTAACTATGTAACAGACTTTAATTGCAGTGTTCTCAGTCTTTATAAGTTAGTAGTACTGTTCGGGTTTACAGGTTCCAGACTTCTTCCATTAAGGATTATGTAAACTACATGCTTCTGTGAACCTTAAATGCAGTAGAAATGCTTTTGTAGAGTTCCCCAGATCTGTGTCTCAACTCTCGAAACAATCCTGTCACTGAGCTCTGCAGGCTGTTCCTTTTACCTGTTTGCTTGGTTTTTGCTCTGATATGCATTTTCAGCTGTTAGTCCTTTTATTGATGGGTGTGTGCCTTTCCAAATCAGGTCCATTCAATTGAATTTGCTAAATGTCAACTCCAATCGAAGTGTAGAAACGTCTCAATGATGATCTAGTGAAATTGGAATGCTCCTGTGTTAAATTTTAGGTGTCTCAGAACAGGTGTGAATATTTATACAATGTAATTATTTCATTTTTTTTTAAAATAAAACTACAATTATCACAAATCTGTTTTTTTTGTTTGTTTGTTTTGTTTATTTGTTTGTTTGTTTTTTTTTTCATTAAGGTGTATGGAGTGTAGACCAGTGGTTCTCAACTGGTTTGGCCATGGGACCCACTTTTTTTTTTAGAATTACGTTTTGTGTGTGTTGTTGTTGTTTCTTTGACTACACACACCACGACCCACTCAAAATGGTCTTGTGACCAGTTAAGAAATACTGGTGTAGACTGATGTGAAAAAAAAAAGTTTTTCATAAGGCTGCAACATTACAAAATGTGGGTGGGGTGGGGTGGGGTGGGGAATGAATGGGTACAAATACTTTTGCAAGGTACTGTATATTCATACACATTATATGATGTTTACACATATGCTTGGCAGTTTAAAGTATCAAACTTTGATTGGAAGCTGTGTCCAGGCAGAATCTGTGAATGAAATGAAGAATGTACCTCTGACACCTGTTTCATCTGGAACTCCTGCAGCTGCTGCTGGAAGCCATAGTTTGGGCCCACAAAAGAGCGCACAGCCTTCACTGCAGTCAGACACTCTTCCCAGCCATAGCTGGTGACAGTCATGAGGTAAGCCACCACCACGGTGGTACTGCGAGACACCCCAGCAAGACTGTTGCAGGAAAAGGGTTTGTTAGGTTGAGTTTGAACATTGTGGAGCATGAATTATAATGAATGACACATTGTTTGGCATGGGGATCATCTTCGTTTACACAGACTGTAGTATAACTTGCAAAAAAAAAAAAAAAAAAAAGCAATGACCTGTCTAGGCTGTAATACTGGTAAAGGAAATAAGCTGAATGATGCAAGTCAAACAATATGTTACAGTTAAACTAACCTGCTAAAACAGCTCACACCATATCACATACCAAAATACCAATAATACCACACAAATATAAAACCCACCAATGAACTAGACATGCCCCTCCATTAAGTCGACACTCATGAATAAAGCGTATGGACTCTTTGAAATGTTGAGACCTGAAAAGACACAAGAAACTGACTTTAGCTGCATCACAACACTAAAGTTATCAAAGATATTTTCCAAGATAGAGTGTATTAACATTAACAAGAAGACATAGGATAGGATATCCAAATACAAATGTCTAGGTGTTTCTAAATATGAAGGGTTGAGTATGATTATTGTAACCCCCTAGAGTTTTACGCAGTGTTATACAAGTTCAGTGCAGTACTGTAGTTTTCCTGTAGGGGCCACTGTATGATCTGGTTAATAGAGATGTAAAGATTAGGAGAAGGAGACTGATCGTGGCTGGTACGCACGAGGTGATTTAGCGCTGCATTTGAAATATTATAATTATAACTTCACAAAAGTACTTTTCTGATGTTTAAATGTGTAAACTTTTCATATAAATTGCAGTATGTTCATGGATTTCAAAAGGAAATCGAATTCACATTGATGTTGATTGAGAAGTTATTTCTGCGAACTCTGGTGAGTTTCTGCGTTAACAGAAATGTTAAGTTGATGTGTTTTAAACTGATTTAATGATCAGAAAATCAAGAGTGTATATATGTTAGTGAATGAAAAAAACAGTCAGAGTTAAAAGATGTTTATTGAAAATGGTTTTGTATTTCAATACACTTTTTGCAAACGAAGATCAGGGAAACAGATAGATTTTATTCCTGTTAAATGTATTTTATGATGTTCCCTGTGTATATGGAGGAAAAGATGATTTAGATGTGGAAAGTGAGTATTTTGAGATGCAGATGATCAACCTGCGTGTTAAACAGAGATGTATTCGTGCGTTTATTGTGCTCACGTTTCTTGATGTTAAATTGCTAAGCTAACACATGTGAGTGAAGCCTGTGAGTAATGCTTCGGACGATTTATTTACTCATATGGAGGTTGTGACAAGCTAATGTGAATCTTAAGAGATATTAACTCTGAATTGTGTTGTTTTGTGTAGACTGTTTTTTTTTTTTGTTGCCCGATTCCATCCGGTGACCTGATCAACTGTGAGCTTATGTGAGCTATGGCGAGCCAGACCCTGTGATTCTGTGAAGGCCTTACTGTTGACGTTCAACTCGAACCTGTCTTCATCGAGGGATTCTTTCCAATTACAGCTAAGCTGTCATTTTACACACACTACCTGGGTAGTAGGGAAAAGAAGGCCTTATACATACATTCGTTTTATACCACTCACCAACTTGCGAAGAAACCAGGAGGACTTTTGGACATTTTCTTTTCTTTACTTCTTTATTTTCTTCTTTCTCGGACCTTTTATGCACAACCTGGACTAAATATCGAATTTTTCCCATTCCAGCAGTGTTGTGTTGGGACGATACAGCAAAGTATTAACTTGTTTCTTCTATTATTTTTTTTTTTTCTGTTTATATGTGCAATAAATGTGCTGGCTGTTACCTGCTTCATACCATTTGGCCCAAATTTCATTTTTTTATCCTCCCAAGAGTCGAACCTAGCCCTATACCTATTCAGAGTAATATAACATAGTGTTATACTGACAATTGTTGCCGTGTTACACCACTTTTTGTGGCGAGTACAGCCAGGAGGATAATTACAGCCTTAGCACAAGTTATTTGATTTTGATATTTTTTTATTATTTTCTGCAAAAGTTTTGCAAAGTGATTAAGCAAAATGAGTGTTTCAGATATTGAGAGACGCTACAATGTCAAAGCGAAATGTGCTGTGTGTGTGTTAGGCATTACCGATACAGATGCCGATGATGAAATTGCTGACACCCTTACAAAATATGGAGTTGTGGTGAAAGTAGTGAGAGTAGCCCCCAGTACTGTACGGTCAGGGCAGTCTACTGTAGTAGTAGAGTTTGATACACACGCTCCTGTTGCACTCATGGAGCCTGATTTCCCCCTAGAGATAAAAAATGTGCGAAACCCCACAGTTACCTGGCATGTAGATAGTGTCAAAGTGTTGGCCCCACTCACTAAACAGTCACATGCCCAAGCTGAACATTCTTCCCTGGATTCAAGTGAGAACAGTTGTGATGATGCTAGTTCAGATATGACATCTTCTGACCACAGCACTTCCATCCTGCAAAGATATAAAAAGAAATCGCAGTCTAAAAGATCAAAAATGAAATCTGATCCAGTAGTGAGGAAAAAGACTCCAAAGTCTGCACTGAATGCACTTACTCCTGATGAATTAAACCCACCTGAGGTGCAACGCATAGTTGTTGAACATGTCATTAAAAATGACGCTTCTGCAGTGCAGGCACATTCAAAATGGCTGCGTTCCTTCTCTGGCCGAGTTCCAAAACCCCCAGGTGAAGCCGATTTTGATACATGGTGCCTCCATGTTGACCTTTTGCTTCAAGATTCTCTCCCTCCAGATGTTCAGCGGAGGAGGATACTTGAAAGTCTCTTACCACCAGCCTCAGATGTGGTCAAGCAACTTGGTTCCGCTGCCCCTCCACAAGATTATGTGAAACTTCTTGATTCTGCTTATGGGCTGGTAGAGGATGGCGATGAGATCTTCGCCAGGTTCCTAAATACTCACCAGGACACAGGCGAGAAAGCTTCTGACTACCTACAGAGACTTCAGACCATCCTTAGCACTGCTGTCAGGCGGAATGGAGTAAAGCAGTCCTCTGCAAATCGCCACTTACTGAAACAGTTCCAACGCGGGTGCTGGGATCATTCCCTGATACTTACCCTTCAGCTTGAGTCTAAAACAAAGACACCACCTGACTTTGCTGAGCTGTTGTTACTTCTCAGAACTGAAGAGGACAGAAGAGCTGCAAAACTTGATAGGATGCAACGACACATAGGCGGTTCAAAGCATAAGGTTACGAGTCACACACAGTTTGCTAGTGATGTCTCTGCTTATGGTGATCCTGGTGTGTTGCAAGCTTGCCTCTCTGAGACTAAGGCTTTGAGAAAGCAAGTGGCTGATCTGCAAATGCAGTTAAAGTCCTCCAAGTCTAAAAAGAAAGAAGGACGTGAGCCCAAGTTAGTGGAAAGCCCAAAAGTCATACCAGCTAAAGCAGAAATAAAGGTGCAGCAAGTAACAAGTAAACCTCCAAAGCCATGGTTCTGCTTTAGATGTGGAGAAGATGGCCATGTGGCCAGACTATGTGAAGGCTCCATTAACAAAGCCCTAGTAGACCAGAAGTACAAAGAGCTTAAAGCCAAACAGGATGACTGGACAAGGAGGAACGGAATGCCGTTAAACCAGGTCGGGTTTCAGTAATGGGACATACTGGGGCCCTTTGCAGAAAGAAACGTCCCAATGGATTGAATGGAGAAAGAATAGAGAGTCAAACCCATTCCAGTGGTTCAGCCAATAACATTGAGTTAAGTCCCAGCGTTATAGGTCCCAGATGCACTGCTGAAATTGTCATTGAAGGGAAGCCCTGTATGTCTCTTCTTGATTCAGGGTCACAGGTGACAACTGTCTCCAAGTCATTCTATGATACTCACTTGTCATCCCATCCAATCCTCTCTCTGGATAATCTCATTGAAGTCGAAGGAGCTGGAGGGCAGACTGTGCCCTATTTGGGCTACATTGAAGTGAGCATGCATTTCCCTGAAGATATCACTGGAAAAGCTGAAACTGTCACCACGTTAGCACTTGTCATTCCCGACTATAAATTCAATCTTGAAATCCCAGTACTTATTGGCACTAACACTCTAGATGCCTTGTTCAAGTCCTGCGTCACAAGCAGTAATGGCCATGCTGTTTTCAACAGGCAACGTCCATACTCCCCTTTAGTCCAGAACCTGTTGCGCAGATACACAATTGAGCAACAAAATGGCAAAGTTGGCCAAGTCAAATTGAAAGGAAAACGGAACATCAGAATACCTGCTGGTCAAAAGATAGTCCTGGATGGATATGTTAGAGGCGTGTCTACAGCCGGAAATTCTCCCCTTGTGGTAGAGCCATGCGCTCACTCCAGTCTACCAGGTGGTTTGCTTCTTTGCAGTTATGTCCTCACAAGTCCCAGAAGAACATCATTCAAAGTTCCTATCCTTCTTCAGAATGAAACAGCTCACGAAATCACCCTTCCAAGAAAATGTTGCTTAGCCGAGCTTTATGTTCCATCTGCTTTGTCTTCGCTGAAGGATACCTCTGTTGATCAGAAAGAGCCAAAGTTTCTACCTGCCTCCGCTGTAGTTACCTGCAATGCCATGTGTTCTACCAGCCAGGATAACAAGATCACTTTCGATTTTACCAACTCACCTCTCTCTGAAGAATGGAGAAACAGAATTGCAGAAAAGCTCAATTCCATTCCTGAGGTTTTTGCTATGAATGATCTTGATTATGGACACACCATGGCAGTTAAGCACAGAATCCGCCTCTCTGACCCAACCCCTTTTAAACAAAGAGTAAGGCCCATCCATCCTTCTGATTATGAGGCCGTTAGACTTCACCTTCAGGAACTCAAGGACGCAAACATCATCCGGGAGTCAGAAAGTCCATTCGCTTCACCCATAGTGGTCGTGAAGAAGAAAAATGGTTCCATTCGGCTCTGCGTGGACTATAGAAAGTTGAATAATCAAACAATAAAGGACGCATATGCACTGCCAAACATTGAAGAGACCTTCTCCGCCTTAACAGGATCTAGATGGTTTTCTGTTATGGACTTGAAATCAGGGTATTATCAAGTTGAGGTTGAAGAGGAGGACAAATATAAGACAGCATTTGTGACACCCATGGGATTCTGGGAGTTTAACCGGATGCCACAGGGGGTAACGAATGCTCCTAGCACCTTTCAGCGTGTTATGGAGAAATGTGTGGGCAGCCTCCATCTGAAAGAAGTTCTTGTATTTCTTGACGATCTAATAGTTTTTTCAAGCAGTCTAGAGGAACACGAGGAACGCCTCATGAAGGTTTTGAACAAATTAAAAGAGTTTGGTCTAAAGCTGTCCCCAGACAAATGTCAGTTCTTCATGAAGTCCGTAAAGTACCTTGGACACATTGTTTCTGAAAACGGTGTGGAGACTGACCCCGATAAAATCTCAGCACTTACCACCTGGCCGAAACCCACTAACATCAGTGAGCTAAAGTCTTTCCTAGGGTTTACAGGATACTATCGGAGGTTTGTCAGGGACTACTCGAAGATCGCCAAGCCCTTAAATGCACTGACAGCTGGTTACTGTACACCCCGGAAGAAAAAGGAGTCCAAACCTCTCCCCAATGCTGACTTTAGGAAGCCTTTTGGCAGTAGATGGACACCCGAGTGTGATGTTTCCTTTCAGACATTAATTGCAAAGCTCACCACTGCCCCAGTGTTGGGGTTTGCAAACCCAAAGTTGCCGTATATCCTCCATACAGATGCCAGCCTGCATGGCCTGGGTGCTGCCTTATACCAAGAGCAAGATGGCCACCTCAGGGTTATTGCATTTGCCAGCAGAGGGTTATCAAATTGTGAGAGACGTTACCCCACCCACAAGCTTGAATTTTTAGCCTTGAAGTGGGCAATAACAGACAAATTCTATGACTATCTTTATGGGGCAGAGTTCATTGTAATGACAGACAATAATCCGCTAACATATATATTGACATCGGCCAAGCTCGACGCTGCTGGGCACCGCTGGCTTGCTTCCTTGTCCAACTTCAATTTCAGCCTTCAGTATCGAGCAGGAAAGAAAAATCAAGATGCCGATGGTCTGTCCCGGCGACCACACCCTCAGCCCGACATCGATTTCAGTTCTAAAGCAGAGGATGACCGTATCCATCAATTCATTTCTCAATTCATGAAAGAAGGAAATGGGACTTCATTTACTAATGAGGCAGTGAAAGCCATTTGCCAGAAACACCATTTGTATCAGGTGGAAGAAGAGGAAAATTCTTCACCTGCTGCTTTGGAATGTTTGGCCATGAATCCTGATGCCATCCCAGCAGAGTTCTTGCAGGCGGATTTACTTCCTGGGTTAAGCACTCTCCCCAGAATGTCCCCACAAGAGTGGATTGCAGAACAGTCAAGGGACCCCACAATAAGTAGAGTGATTGAGCTCTTGCATTCCGGTAAACGACTCTCTTATCGTGTCAGACGTCATGAAACCCGAGGAGTTCAGCTGATGCTCAGAGTGATGGATCACTTCATATTCATTGATGGAGTACTACACAGAAAGTGTATGATCAGAGGGAATTTGTCCTATCAACTTGTTCTTCCTCAGAAGTTCAGGGAGATTGCACTTGAAGCCCTGCATGACTCAATAGGTCATATGGGAGGGGAACGGACCTTAGACCTGGTCCGCACACGCTTTTACTGGCCGAGGATGTTCTTAGATGTTGAACGCAAAGTCAATACTTGCGAGAGGTGCATCAGGAGGAAGGCCAAGGCTGAAAGAGCATTCCCCTTAGTTAATATAGAAACCAGCAGGCCACTAGAACTAGTCTGTATGGACTATCTCTCTCTAGAACCTGATGGCCGTGGTACGAAGAACATCCTAGTTATCACGGACCATTTTACTAAATACGCGGTGGCAGTTCCTACGGCTGATCAAAGAGCAAAAACTGTTGCCAAAACTCTGTGGAATCACTTCTTTGTGCATTACGGGATTCCAGAACGTTTGCACAGCGACCAAGGTCGTGACTTTGAGTCTGCTGTGATTAAGGATCTTTGTCTCTTATTAGGGATAAAAAAGACTCGAACAACACCTTACCACCCGCGTGGGAATCCTGTAGAAAGGTTTAATCGCACACTTCTTCAAATGCTTGGTACTCTCGAAGAAGAAGACAAAGTGAGATGGCGTGACCATGTTCAACCGCTGGTACATGCCTATAACTGTACCAAGAATGATACAACTGGTTTCTCACCTTATCAGTTAATGTTTGGGAGGCAGCCAAACCTTCCCATTGACGTGGCTTTTGGTATCACACCAGAAGGAGGGAAGAAAGTCACTCACACAGAGTACGTCAAAAAGCTGCAAGAGAGTTTACAAGAGAGTTACCGGATTGCTGTTGAGCACAGTGAAAAGATGGCTCTTCGTAACAAACAAAGGTACGACCTGAGGGTGAGAGAGTCCACCTTGCATGTTGGGGACCGTGTCCTTGTCAAAAATGTGGGAATAAGAGGCAAACATAAGATTGCTGATCGATGGAGCAAAACAATTTATCAAGTGGTCAAACAGATAAATGAATCTCCTGTTTATGTAGTGAAGCCTCTTACGACGAATGGTCCAGAAAAAACACTTCATCGAGATTTGCTTTTGCCTTGTGGGTTCTTGACTTCCACCAATCCCACGGATGAAAGTGACCAAGAGGAGAGGAAGCAGAAGATGTCTTGTCCTACAGACACATTGTTAGCGAATGAATTCAATTACCCAGATGAAGTCATCCAAGAACCAGTCCAAGACCATGATGCAGAGATGGATTATTATTTCCCTCAAACTACACAAGACACATCATATCCTACCATAACCATCATTCGAGAAGTGCCTTACAATAAAGCCATGATTGAGGATACAATTGGAACTACATTGAATCCTAATGCAAGGCCGTTTGAACCTTCAGGAAGTAAGGAAGATCTGCACTTACCTGGAGAAACCCTGACGGAGGATAACTTACCTGGGAAGTCCCTGGAAAAGATGATGAAACCTGTCAAGGAACTGGATTCTAAATCCACTGATGGAAATGATGATGAGTCCGATCAGGAGTTGATTGTTCATGATGCTGAACCTGTTGAGCAAAAAGAGAATGAAGCAAGAGAAGAAGAAAACAAAAACAGTGAAACTGTGAGTGTGGAGCATGGTCTAGAAAATAAAGAGATACCTGCTCAAGAGATGCCAGAGCTCAGACGTTCTACACGACATAGGGAACAACCTGATAGACTGAACTATAAGTCATTAGGAAATCCTTTGGCATTAGTCATGCATTCCCTATTAGAAGGTCTAAACCAAGCTTTCACACGAGCCCTTGAAACTGATACTTTCCCTCAAGTCAGAGTACTAGCACCTGATACATCTGAACTCTTATAGATGCACTACATGCAGAGACGCATGCAGGTTCAGGAGGGGAGGATGTAACCCCCTAGAGTTTTACGCAGTGTTATACAAGTTCAGTGCAGTACTGTAGTTTTCCTGTAGGGGCCACTGTATGATCTGGTTAATAGAGATGTAAAGATTAGGAGAAGGAGACTGATCGTGGCTGGTACGCACGAGGTGATTTAGCGCTGCATTTGAAATATTATAATTATAACTTCACAAAAGTACTTTTCTGATGTTTAAATGTGTAAACTTTTCATATAAATTGCAGTATGTTCATGGATTTCAAAAGGAAATCGAATTCACATTGATGTTGATTGAGAAGTTATTTCTGCGAACTCTGGTGAGTTTCTGCGTTAACAGAAATGTTAAGTTGATGTGTTTTAAACTGATTTAATGATCAGAAAATCAAGAGTGTATATATGTTAGTGAATGAAAAAAACAGTCAGAGTTAAAAGATGTTTATTGAAAATGGTTTTGTATTTCAATACACTTTTTGCAAACGAAGATCAGGGAAACAGATAGATTTTATTCCTGTTAAATGTATTTTATGATGTTCCCTGTGTATATGGAGGAAAAGATGATTTAGATGTGGAAAGTGAGTATTTTGAGATGCAGATGATCAACCTGCGTGTTAAACAGAGATGTATTCGTGCGTTTATTGTGCTCACGTTTCTTGATGTTAAATTGCTAAGCTAACACATGTGAGTGAAGCCTGTGAGTAATGCTTCGGACGATTTATTTACTCATATGGAGGTTGTGACAAGCTAATGTGAATCTTAAGAGATATTAACTCTGAATTGTGTTGTTTTGTGTAGACTGTTTTTTTTTTTGTTGCCCGATTCCATCCGGTGACCTGATCAACTGTGAGCTTATGTGAGCTATGGCGAGCCAGACCCTGTGATTCTGTGAAGGCCTTACTGTTGACGTTCAACTCGAACCTGTCTTCATCGAGGGATTCTTTCCAATTACAGCTAAGCTGTCATTTTACACACACTACCTGGGTAGTAGGGAAAAGAAGGCCTTATACATACATTCGTTTTATACCACTCACCAACTTGCGAAGAAACCAGGAGGACTTTTGGACATTTTCTTTTCTTTACTTCTTTATTTTCTTCTTTCTCGGACCTTTTATGCACAACCTGGACTAAATATCGAATTTTTCCCATTCCAGCAGTGTTGTGTTGGGACGATACAGCAAAGTATTAACTTGTTTCTTCTATTATTTTTTTTTTTTCTGTTTATATGTGCAATAAATGTGCTGGCTGTTACCTGCTTCATACCATTTGGCCCAAATTTCATTTTTTTATCCTCCCAAGAGTCGAACCTAGCCCTATACCTATTCAGAGTAATATAACATAGTGTTATACTGACAATTGTTGCCGTGTTACATTATATATACAGGTGCTGGTCATATAATTAGAATATCATCAAAAAGTTGATTTCACTAATTCCATTCAAAAAGTGAAACTTGTATATTATATTCATTCATTACACACAGACTGATATATTTCAAATGTTTATTTCTTTTAATTTTGATGATTATAACTGACAACTAAGGAAAATCCCAAATTCAGTATCTCAGAAAATTAGAATATTGTGAAAAGGTTCAATATTGAAGACACCTGGTGCCACACTCTAATCAGCTAATTAACTCAAAACACCTGCAAAGGCCTATAAATGGTCCCTCAGTCTAGTTCTGTAGGCTACACAATCATGGGGAAGACTGCTGACTTGACAGTTGTCCAAAAGACGACCATTGACACCTTGCACAAGGAGGGCAAGACACAAAAGGTCATTGCAAAAGAGGCTGGCTGTTCACAGAGCTCTGTGTCCAAGCACATTAATAGAGAGGCGAAGGGAAGGAAAAGATGTGGTAGAAAAAAAGTGTACAAGCAATAGGGATAACCGCACCCTGGAGAGGATTGTGAAACAAAACCCATTCAAAAATGTGGGGGAGATTCACAAAAAGTGGACTGCAGCTGGAGTCAGTGCTTCAAGAACCACTATGCACAGACGTATGCAAGACATGGGTTTCAGCTGTCACATTCCTTGTGTCAAGCCACTCTTGAACAACAGACAGCGTCAGAAGCGTCTCACCTGGGCTAAAGACAAAAAGGACTGGACTGCTGCTGAGTGGTCCAAAGTTATGTAAATTTTGCATTTCCTTTGGAAATCAGGGTCCCAGAGTCTGGAGGAAGAGAGGAGAGGCACACAATCCACATTGCTTGAGGTCCAGTGTAAGGTTTCCACAGTCAGTGATGGTTTGGGGTGCCATGTCATCTGCTGGTGTTGGTCCACTGTGTTTTCTGAGGTCCAAGGTCAACGCAGCCGTATACCAGGAAGTTTTAGAGCACTTCATGCTTCCTGCTGCTGACCAACTTTATGGAGATGCAGATTTCATTTTCCAACAGGACTTGGCACCTGCACACAGTGCTAAAGCTACCAGTCCCTGGTTTAAGGACCATGGTATCCCCGTTCTTAATTGGCCAGCAAACTCGCCTGACCTTAACCCCATAGAAAATCTATGGGGTATTGTGAAGAGGAAGATGCGATATGCCAGACCCAACAATGCAGAAGAGCTGAAGGCCACTATCAGAGCAACCTGGGCTCTTATAACACCTGAGCAGTGCCACAGACTGATCGACTCCATGCCACGCCGCATTGCTGCAGTAATTCAAGCAAAAGGAGCACCAACTAAGTATTGAGTGCTGTACATGCTCATACTTAACCGCACCACCGCTGATTACGCCATTTTGTTCAGAACGCTCGCTGCTCAAAGTGGATGGAATGATATTTCATTGAAAGCTGTCTTTCAACAGAGCCTCAACCCGGACCTGCAAACTGAGTTGGCATGTAAGGGAGAAGATTTATCGTTTTCTAACTTTGTGACTCTTACTATAAAGATTGATAATCTGATGTGACAAGCACCTAAGCAAAGAAGTGTGAGGGAATCACAACACATTTCGCCGGCCGTCTTGCAATCGATGACGTCATCAACCACCAAGTCAAGCGACGAACCCATGCAACTAGGTTTATCTAGACTCTCTGAAGAGGAAAGAATGAGACGACGACAACTCCGTCTATGCTTTTACTGCGGTGAAGCTGGCCATCGCAGTCAAGGGTGCCCACATAAAGCCCAGACAACCTCTCGGGTAAATATTGAATATTTTTCACTACTTAGTAATAGATCTTTCAAGCTCCCTATTGAAATAAAGACTGAAGATGCATCTATTTCTTTAACAGCAATGATAGACTCTGGGGCAGCTTTGAACCTCATACACAAAGATCTCATCAAAAAATATGACATTGCCACCCAACCATGCAACCCTTCTATCAAGATCAAGGCCGTCGATGATAACACCATTGGAGAGGGGATCACCCATCAGACCAAGCCATTAACTCTTCAAGTGGGTTTATTTTATCAAGAATTAATCTCCCTATATGTCATTCACTCTCCTAAGCATGAAGTGATCATCGGATTTCCATGGCAATCCATTCATGGCCCCATTATTTCCTGGCATCATGGTGAGCTGACTAATTGGTCCAACTTCTGTAGAAGTCATTGTTTTTCCCAAGTCCCCCAACCATGTTTGACAACTAGCATTGAAAGCCCAGAAATGAACAAGACTGTTAACATCTGTTATACTGTTATAATGATCTGGCAGAAGTTTTTAGCAAAATCAAAGCCACACAATTACCACCTCGTCGTCCTTGGGACTGTGCAATAGATTTACTGCCCAATGCCATGCCCCCTAAAAGTAAAGTCTACCCATTGTCCAGAAAGGAGACCCAGGCCATGGAAGATTATATTGAAGAACCGCTAAGCTCAGGGTTCATCCGACCCTCCACCTCTCCAGCTGCTGCAGCGTTCTTCTTCGTTGAAAAGAAAGATGGAGGGTTAAGGCCATGCATTGATTATAGGGGACTCAATAATGTCACAGTTAAATTCCGCTACCCCCTTCCATTGGTTCCCTCAGCCCTGGAACAGCTCCACGAAGCCACCATTTACACCAAACTTGACCTACGGAGTGCTTATAACTTGATCAGAATCAAAGAGGGCAACGAATGGAAAACTGCCTTCCTCACCACTAGGGGGCTTGCCAACTCTCCCGCCGTGTTCCAGTCTTTCATTAATGAGATCTTCCGGGACCTTCTGAACCAGTATGTAATAGCTTACATTGACGATATTTTGATCTACTCAAAATCTAAAGATGAGCATGTCAGCCATGTCAAGACAGTCCTTGCTCGTCTACTTGCAAACCAACTATACGTCAAGGCAGAAAAGTGTGAATTTCACATCAAACAGACTTCATTCCTGGGCTACCACATCAGCCACCAGGGGGTAAAGATGGATGAATCCAAAGTCAAGGCAGTCACAGAATGGCCACAACCATCCACCGTGAAGGAGCTTCAAAGGTTTTTGGGGTTTGCCAACTTTTATAGACGCTTTATCGGAAATTACAGTATGATTGCTTCTCCTCTGACATCCCTCTTGAAAGGAAAACCTACGAAGTGAAGATGGACTGAAGAGGCCAGCCAGGCATTCAGTGCTTTGAAGGAAAGGTTTACAACAGCTCCCATATTAAAACATCCTGACCCAGATCTCCCGTTTGTGGTGGAAGTAGAAGCTTCTGACTGCGGAATAGGAGCTGTGCTCTCCCAACGTCACGGCCAGCCCGGTAAACTATACCCATGCGCATTCTTCTCAAAAAAGTTAACCCCAGCAGAGAGGAATTATGATGTAGGGAATAAAGAACTTCTGTCCATGAAAGCAGCCATCGAGGAGTGGAGACACTGGCTCAAGGGAGCAGTCCACCCCTTTCAAGTAATCACTCACCACAAGAATCTAGAATCAAGAGTGCTAAACGGCTCAACCCACGCCAGGCTCGCTGGTCTCTATTTTTCACCCGATTCCAGTTTACTGTGACATACCAACCAGGCAGCAAGAATAGTAAGGCAGATGCTCTATCTAGGCGGTATGATCTCCCCACTGAAACCCTTACACCCGAATGCATTCTTCCACCATCTATTGTCATTGCTCCGGTCACCTGGGACATAATGGAGAACTGTCCTCCTAACAAGCAGTATGTTCCACAAAATTTACGTCACAGAGTAACACAATGGGTCCACACCTCTGTCAGCGCTGGTCATCCAGGTATATCTCGCACCCTTCACTTACTACAGAACTCATTCTGGTGGCCCTCAATGACAAAAGATGTAACCAGATGTCCTTGGTCCCATCTCTCCATTGACTTCGTAACCGATCTACCACTCTCCAACGGCTTCACTGCTATCCTAGTCATAATTGACCGGTTCTCCAAGTCCTGTCGTTTGGTGCCTCTAAAGGTTCTCCCCATAGCTATGGGGAGTGCTCAAGCACTATTTTATCATGTCTTTAGAAATTATGGTTTACCCGATGATATTGTCAGCAACAGAGGAACTCAGTTCACGTCCCAAGTTTGGAGAGCTTTCTGTAAACATCTGGACATTAACATCAGCTTCACATCAGGATACCACCCTCAGTCAAATGAGCAAGTCGAACGACTAAACCAAGAAATTGGTAGATATCTTCGATCATACTGTAGCCGAGAACAACATCGCTGGTTTGAATTCCTTCCATGGGCAGAATACGCACAAAATTCACTAACTCACTCCTCTACTGGCCTGACCCCCTTCCAGTGTGTCCTTGGATATCAACCTCCTTTGTTCCCGTGGTCTGGCGAGCTTTCTTCGGTCCCTGTAGTGGACGATTGGATCCGGCGTAGCGAGAGGTTGTGGGACAGCGTACACATCCGTCTTCAGAGAGCTGTGAGAGTAAAGGAATTCCAGGCTAACCGACGACGTTGCCCACATCCTCCCTACCAACCAGGACAACGGGTCTGGATTTCTACAAGGGACCTCAAGCTGCGGCTACCCAGCAGGAAGCTCAGTCCAAGGTATGTTGGTCCTTTCAAGATTTTGAAGAGAATAAATGAGGTCACATACCAATTAGAGCTTCCTGCTAACTATCGTATCTCTCCATCCTTTCATGTTTCCCTCCTCAAACCGGTCCACCCGGGAGCTGACCCCGACACTGAGGCTCGAAAGCCGCCACCACCACAGGACGTTGAAGGAACTTCTGCTTACAAGGTGAATGAGTTACTAGACTCAAGACGGAGAGGGGGTCAGCTCCAATACTTAGTGGACTGGGAGGGCTACGGACCTGAGGAGAGATCGTGGGTAGCCTCCCACGACATCCTGGACCCTTCTCTCATCGAGGATTTTCATCGTGCCAGACCCGGTCGACCAGCGCCACGACCACGGGGACTTCCACGTCGAGCGCCAGGAGGCGCTCCTAGAGGAGGGGGTTCTGTAACGCCACACCAGCAGAGGGAGCCCTCGCCTGAATATTGACTGTGTCTCACTCCCTCTGCTTCTACTTTCATTTCCTGTTTGAGTCAGTATTTTAGGGTGTGGCTGTGTGCTTGCTCTTTGCAAAGCATTGCCAGTTCATCTGCCTTACCGAGCGTTTTCTTTGATTCCTGCCTGTTTACCTAGTGTATGATTCTGCCTGATTCCCTGATTTACGTTTGTGGATTATCCCCTTGCTTTGGTAGCCTGATTTGGACTGATGACTGTGTTTGGACCTCTTGCCTGTTTACTCACCCCTGCCTTTTGGATTATCCTTGTGTTTGTCACTCGATTGGACTGCTATTGTGGTTGTGACCTATTGCCTGGCCTTACGGTCCTGTCTTTTACACCAGCAGCTAATAAACATCCACAAATGGATTCTATACCGCCTCAGCCTCGTCCTTACAAACACACTGTTACGCTACTGAGTGATTCATTCATTCCATTTGTTCAAACAGGTGATTCGTTTAGGAAGTGAAGTTTATTCGTGACGTAAATGGCTGCATCCAAAATTGCATACTTCCCTACTATATCGTCAACGAAAAACAGTATGTGACAAAAGTATATCGGAATTCACAGTACTCATAAAAGAGTAGAGAAAAAGTACCCGGATGACCTACTACTTCCCGCGAGATTCTGAAATGTGCATACGATAGACACTTTAGTATCCCATGAGGCCACGGGAGAGGATTTGTGAATGGCAGTGAAGCAGCGCAACTGATGCTGGTAGGTCACTTGATAAAGACAATGTAGTACATCTGGATTACATTCATACTACACACATTCATACTAGATAGTATGTACTTTTTTAGCGGTCATGAAGTCAAGTCACCTTTATTTATATAGCGCTTTTTACAATGCAGATTGTTTCAAAGCAGCTTTACAGTGATAACAGAAAATCATGCAACAAAGTTTGTTTTTGCTCTACAGCAGCTCTAGAGAAATTCATTGTCCAGCTTGAGTACGTTCAGTGTTGATTCATTTCTGTTGTGAAAATCACTATTATTTAGTTCATGTTATTTATTTAGTTCATTTATCTATTCAGCAGATCTGGAGAAAACAGTGATGTCATCATCCAGCTCAGTCCAGTTCTCATACAATAGTGTCAAAGCAGGCAGATCAATAATATTGTTGAATATTTAGTGTAATTATTTATTAAAAAATAAGTAACTTAATGAAATGTATGGTGAACTAGGTCTGGGGCGGGGCGGTTGCGTTCAATGCATTAATAATTTTACACATTATTAGATTAACCATAAAAAGGAATTCAGTGGAAACTTTCTTGTCTCAGTTGAGGGATTGCTTCAGGGCACTAACATAATAAGTGTGTTTTGGGCATTTCTCAAAAAAGTTCAAGGGAAGAACATTATGAAATATAATTTAAAATTGAATTTTATAGTAAAGTTGGTAAAACTAATAGAGAATTATCACATAACTGTTTGGGTGAGTGATTACAGTTTTCCAGCAGCTTGAAAACCCCCAAATTCAGGTATGATTGGGAAACATGAGATTGCAAAAACCCGCAAACTACTCTCCAAATAAAAGCTGATTTCCCAATAAAGCTAAGTAATGAAGGACTGCAAAACCATTTTGTGTGTGTGTGTGTGTGTGTGTGAGAGAGAGAGAGAGAAAGAGAGAGAGAAAGATAGATTCCCTGTGTTCCTTTAATGTTCCAGGGTTTCCTAACATGTGGCAGAGCAAAATATGCAATTGTCAATATTGTGTATAGAATTTTGTCCTACACTGTAAACATGTTTTGTTGGTGATTCAGTAACAATAAATAACTTTGACTTGACAAACATGAAGCACATTTTTAGGTGAACATTTGTTTCATTGTATAAATAGTCATATTTATGATATTTATGTCATATTTATTAAACAAACTGATCTACTGATAATACACATAATAAATGGCATTAACCACTATGATTTATATTCCTTGTGTTTTAGAACATGATGAGCCGTGCAAAACAATAAAGAGAAGTTCCTCTATGTCATTAACTTTGTCCATGTTATTGCCATGCTCCACAAACTGTAGATTGGTTTTAACCAATAGCAGAAAATGAGAAAGAGACTTTTACTCTCTTGCAGATGTCTATCCCACAGGATGTATCATTAAAACAGTGTGGCTACCTGATATACGCTTCACACTATGTGATTCTAACATTTGATTCTAACTTTTTGTGATTCTAACTTTTACTTTTCAATAAAATGGTCTACCCAAGCTCAGTTTTGCCAGTGTGTAGCCACCCCATTGGAAAAAGGACTTGTGTGTGATGAAACAGGCAGACTGACCGTTATCCTTATTTTAAAGCTGTGGGATTGTGACAGAGGGGTTTTTAATAGGTCTAGTGGCCAGTGCAGTTTCCTTCCCTAAGGATTGCATCAGGGGCCGGTATCTCATGAGCACACGTACACCATCCAGACATTTGTCTAATGTGTTTGTTTTCATCCAGAAAATGTCATGTTTAGAGCATTTGCTCAGTATCTATAAAACATTAAGATGTTAGAATGTCATTCAGATGTTTTATGATGTTTATGTTTGTGAATGCAGATGTTTGTTCTCAATAATTAGAATATGATGCTTTTAAATGTCTTAACAGATGTCTTGCCAAAGCATGCGTACTTACTGTGCCAAAATCTCAAAAACAGCTTTTGATCCAGTATAAAATGGCGAGTGATAGGGTTGTTGTTGTTTTTAAATAATTCAGCTTTTCAGAAGTGAAACTATTTTATTCGCTGTATCAATCACCTTCATGTTAATCCAAACCCATAAGACTTTTGCTCATCTTCAAAACACAAATACATTCTGTCTCTCAATAGAAAGTCCAAATATCCCCACATAGATGGCAATATCCAAAATGGGGGCATTTTTTGGCCCTCGTTAGGAAAACAGCTTATAAATCATAATAAGTGATGTTTTTTGAAAATTTAAAAATGCAGAAAGTTTTCTGTAATATGTAGAATATACTACTTTTAAACCATATTAAATAATGTTTTTTTGAAAATGTAAAAATGCAAAAGGTTTTCTGTGATGGGTAGGTTTAGAGGTACAACCTATTGACATTTTCAAGGGAATCAAGGGGCTCTTTCATTGAATAAAAAGAGAACTCAGTGAAAACCGTGACTCATACAGCCACTCTTACTGTAGTATTACCTAACTTCACTTTTTCCAAAGCTACTGCACGAACCTCTGGTCTGCCAGTAGATATGCTCCATACTGTCTGTTAGTTTTATTATTCATTCATTATGTTCAAGCTATGGCTCTGCTGAATGCTTGTTTCTGATTGGTTTACAGACATTCCAGTGTTTTTAATTTTAAAAGCATTACGCTTCCATATCACCACATCAAATTATTGAAATTTTGCTAATATGACCACATATTAAGAGTCATAAAGCTCTTTGAAGCCAAGCAAATCTTATAAAAATTACAAACCAAATAACCAAAAAGTTATTTTTATTTTTTATAGCACTGCAATTTCAGTAGCTCAGCGAAATCTGACTGGAGCAAGTGTCCAGCCCAGAAATATGCACACCAAATAATGTATGTGAATGTAAGTAATGTATATGACCAAAACAATCTTACTCAATAGCTGCCTCTGAAATGGCATACTCTCTGAGTAGGTACTATATCTGAATAAGAAATTATTTCTTGACTGTTAAAAAAGTATGTTCTATTTAGTATGCATGTGTGTAGTGTGAGTGAAATTCAGACACAATGGACCGCATTTATGAAACGAATGTACGACAGGTGAGTACGGCCGTTTCCACGCAAAACTGGGCATTTATCTATATGGACGTGAGCAGTGGCTATGATCAAATCTCACATCAGGTCTCAGCTCGTGTACTCAAGTTTTTGAGTTAGCGTGAACTTGCATGCAGCATAGTAAATCCGGTGGAGAATTGTAGGCTAATGCGAGCATTTTGATCATTTAAATTATTTTTCTGACAAACAACCGAAGCTCATTAGTCGATCATAAACCGTTAAGATTAGAATGTCAAATTAAAATTAAATTAAATTAGAATAGATGGGTGTTTGTGACCCATTAAATACCGTACAATAATGTTTTTTTTTTTTTTTTCCAGGGGTTTAGCAAATAGTAGCATAAGCAAAATAACGTGAGGATTCACACATCGTCATAACACACGCCCGCAGTGCTTCTGCGAACTGAGAAAAAGTATAAAATTAAGTAGGCTATATAAAAGGAATAAAATAAATAGGACTACAGGACTACACAATATATATTTCAATAATTAACAGATTAACAAAAGAAAAAAACTGTGAGATGCTCATTTTGTGACACTCTAAAGCATGTATTTGTTTTCTTTATATCTTTATTTTATTAAAACAAAGTGATCACGCAGGCGCCTCGCGCACACACACAACATCAGTTCTAGTGTTTCTAACTTGACATTTCAGCCATTCATCATCAAACTAAAATGCAGTCAACCAAACATAAAAGTTGCACTTCTAAAATTAAAAGGTCTGCTGTAAAACACATTTCTGCGCATGTAAGGATGCTGTTTTATGTGGATATTGGAACACGAGTGAAATACAAAGCCTTAATTGATTACATAATGAATAATAATTTAGCAACCAATATGTTACATGGAAATATAAAAACATATTCGCTTTAGACTAAAAAAATCATTTTGGCTTGACTTATGTTGTTTATAATGAATGCCACTATGACTATCTAACTAATGTTTTATTTTATAGTTTAATATATAATTTTTATAGCTTCTTTTTCATTCTTGTTCTGTTCTGAATACCGTTAAATTTTAAGGATTTGTTGTGGAGGGAACTACAATAGGCCTATGAATGTTTCGTTTTATTTACCGGTATTAAATATACATTCACTGCCCAGCCAAAAAAAAAGTTGCTCTTTGGATTTAAATAGGCAAATGCTTAAGTCTATAATTGGATCATTATTGCTGTGATTATTATGTTTCTAGCATGTTATATGTTTGGCAACAGTTCTTCTAACTCTAATTGATGGAGTGTGTAGCTTTTTATTTCTGAAGCAACTATGTAGGAAGACGCATCATGGCCATATTCCAGGATGACAACGCCGTGATTCATCAGGCTCAAATTGTGAAAGAATGGTTGGGAAGGAGCATGTAGAATCATTTTCACACATGAATTGGCACCTCTGAGTCCAGACCTTAAATTTATTGAGAGTCTTTGGGATGTGCTAGAGGAGACTTTACAGAGTGCTCAACTCATGTATTGTCAATAAAATCAATGCACTTCTTGATGAAAAAAAAATGTTTTGATGTTATTTCCATCAAGAGGTGCATACATTTTTGGTCAAGATCTTGTATTGACAATGCAAGAGTCGAGCACTCTGTAAAGTGTCCTCCAGCACATCCCAATGACTTTCAATGAATTTAAGGTCTGGACTCAGAGGAGCCTATTCTTGTGTGAAAATGATTCGTCATGCTCCCTCACAATCATTCTTTCACAATTTGAGCCTGATGAATCTTGACATGGTCATCCTGAAAAATGGCCATGATGCGTCTTTCTACATGGTTGCTTCAGAAATGAAAAGCTACACACTCCATCAATTAGGGTTAGAAGAACTGTTGCCAAACATGTAACATGTTAGAAACATAATCACTGCAATAATGATCCAGTCATAGACTTTTAAGCATTTGCCCATTTAAATCCAAACAGCGACTTTTTTTTTTGGCCGGGCAGTGTATGTTGATATGTTGATGTTAGAAAAAATTAGAAATGCTTTGGCAATACATTGTAACAATTGTCATGCCAATAAAGCACATTTTGAATTGGCATAAATTAATGTAATTGTTTGCAATTATGAGGTTAACAGGTGTTTTTGGTGTAAGATTAATTTCTCTTTCATGAGATTACTTCTTCTTCTTCTCGGCCAGGTTATGTTTCTCTGTGTCATAAACTGTAGGAGCGAGGCTTCCAAACCATGAATTTTTAGGGGTGTGATATTTAAATAACGATTGTTTTCAGCCGCCACATTTATCAACGTACGATTATTCATATGATAGGATTGCCAGCATAAGAATGTTTCATGAATCACACGTGAACCCTGTCGTAAGACGATTTCTGTGTTCGTTTCTACGTTAGATTGATAAATGAGGCCCAATGCATCTGCCATGTCATGTGAAATCATCAATCGCGTCACTTCACAGCCAATTTCAACTCCTCTCTTGTGGCCTCATGGGATAATCAAGTGTCCATCAGATGCACACTTCAGAATCTTGGCAGAAGTAAGAAGATATCTGGGTACATTTTGCACACTGTTTAAAGAATACTGTGAATTTTGCAATTACACATACCTTTTTTTGCCTTTTATATAGTAGGGCAGTAGGCATATTCTGATGCAAGAAATAAGAATAAGAAATCTCTCTCTCTCTCTCTCTCTCTCTCTCTTCTCTTCTCTCTCTCTCTTTCTTACACACACACACACACACAGATTAATTACGTTATAATTCTGCAATATTCTGTCATCATAAGAGAGTCATGTGACTGTGAGGAACAGCTGTAGTTTTCAAATTACTCTGACAAATTCTACAGTGAGTGAGCCATTCTAAACATGATTCAAAGTTTATACACATTGACAAAGTCATTTTGGTATAAATACAGTATACAGAAATACATATTTCTGATAGTGTGTGCACGTTTTTGTGATTTATGAGGACACAAATTTGTATAATGACATGGGTATTACACTGGTATTATGAGGTAAATAAGAAATATGAGGACATTTCATGAGTCTGCATATTTAAAATAGCTTTAAAAACATACTAAACAATGTTTTATTAAAAATGTAAAAATGCAGAATGTTTTCTGTGATGGGTAGGTTTAGGGGTAGGGGTAGTGTAGAGGGATAGAATATACAGTTTGTACAGTATAAAAACCATTACGCCTATGGAATGTCCTCACTAAGATAGCAAAACAAACCTGTGTGTGTGTTTGTTTGGGAAAGGCTTGTGTGTTCTACAGTGAATGTGACTCACAAATTTTGGCTGGAGGCATCAGCTGCATTAATGCACAGATAGGTCATGTCCTATTGGAGAGAGCAAAAACAATTAGATAGTTAAAATACACCTTCTCAAATGTACTTAAGTGTTGTAGTGCTTATGTGTTTGTTTCTGGAAAGAACCCATATGTTGTGTGTATAATAACATTTTTAGGGGAAACTCATAATGAAAGGTTAAATGAACAACAGCTATAAAGTTTATCATCGCTGCCCCCTGCTGCTCATAACACACATACTGAAATTAATGCAACAAGCAGCATCATTCAGTTTCAACATTTCTATAAATAAACCACTACACCTTGTCAGATTAAAGTTATTATACATTCACATTATTTTTTGTGAACATGTTTAAAGCATACAAAACACGCCTCAAACTGTACTGAACTTAGCTCCACGTACCATTAAGAAGTTACATTTCCTTATTGTCAATACATTACAGTGCCAGAGCATAAATGGAAAAGTTCTCTTCCTGTGGTCTTTGTGGAACACTGTTCTTACCTCTAACACAGGCTTGGCATTGTTGCACACGGAGAGGATATGAGTGATGCCATTGTGGGACAGACTGTCTCTGTTTTCTGAGTCTGTTTAATGACAAAATTGTGTTTAGCATGCACCCCTTGTGCGGTTTTCAACTTAAGTGCTTAAGAAGATTGTAGTGCTCACCAGGTCTAAATGCTGCTGAACATTGACAGACATTCAGTCAGTGGGTGGGAGCAAGCAAATATCAACAATACTCTTGTAGCTCAAACAGTTGAGCATGGCAGTACCAATATCAAGGTCGTGGGTATAATTCCCAGGGAATTAATGAACTGATAAAATGTATAAAGGATCTTAAAAATACAAGCTTAACTAAATTCTATGGGGTTCTGATGGTTGCTAGGTGCTTGCTTACTGGTCCAAGCCAAAAGAGTCTCTGTGATGTTGTCTAATCTGGTGTCTAGATTCTGGCTTGGGTTCCTTCTTCAATGTGATATTTTTTACCTGTTTTATTGTCCAGCAAGTGATAATGGTGCACCTGATCACTTAGAGTGAGTCTCAGTCAGCTCCCTAGTTCAATAGTCAGGAGACTGATCAGGGAGTCGGCCATTTTAAAGGGTTAGTTCACCCAAAAATAAAATTTCTGTTATTAATTATTCACCCTCATGTCGTTCCAAACCCGTAAGATCTTCGTTCATCTTCGAAACACAAATTAAGATATTTTTGATGAAATCTGGGAGGTTTCTGACCTCGCTATAGACAGCATAATTTGCTTCAGGGCTGATGACGTTGCAGCAACATCAAGCGCTGTGATTGGTCAGAATCATTCAGGACATCAAGACATCCTGGCCTTTTGTACAATTATAATAAAATATACAGCCTTTACTGTAAATTTAAGTCCTGTGAAACCTAAAATAGACATGCCAGTCTCATCTGCTACCAAAAATAATGCAGATGAGAATGAAGCACAAAAGGCCAGATATGTAGCTTAAGGCTATAGTCAAGTGATGGGTGTAGATTACAAGAAGACTTTCTCCCCAACAGCAAATATCACTTCAGTATGAGCCTTGATGCAAATGGCGGCACAATATGATTCTGACCTCCATCAGATGAACGTAAAAACTGCTTATTTGCATGCTCCAATTGACTGTGAGATTTACATGGAACAGCCAGAAGGATTTGAAGTAAAGTCAGGCGTAGAAAAAAAAAAAAAAAAAAAACTGTAAACTGAACAAGTCACTGTATGGTTTAAAACAGTCAGCTAGAAACTAGAACAGAATGTTTCATGACTACCTCAGTGAGAAGAGAGTACTAGAGATTCAATATGTCAGACTGTAAACCCCGGTCAACACCATGTGAGCAAAAGCTTGACTACAACAGTGATGGTGATCCTGTTGATCCTAAAAGGTACTGTGAGGCTGTAGGTAGTTTGATCTATCTGATGACATGTACTAGACCTGATCTAAGTTGTGTGTCAGTAAACTATCTCAATATTTGTCTAATCCAAATGAACAACACTGGTCTACAGTTAAACATGTGATGAGGTATTTAAAAGGTACAACTGATCATGAAATATGTTAAAAGAAAAGTGAAGGAAAACTTAAACTTGTGGCATACAGTGATGCTGATTGGGCATCAGATCTAAATTACAGGCAGAGTATGACAGGATACAGTTTTAGTCTTGCTCAAAATGGCCCTCTGATTTCCTGGAAGTCAAAGAAACAGTCCACACTCTACAGTTGCTATGTGTACATGTAAAGCAGAGTATATGGCACTGGCTACAATCACGCCGGAAAGTATGTATCTTGTACAGTTGTTGAACAGCATGGAAAATGACTGTCTGTATGAGCCAGTACAAATCAATAGCCACTTTTCCACTGTCGGGCCAGTGCGAGCCAGGGCTTTCAGCAGGCCAGGCTAGGCTAATAGCCCCGGACTTGTAGCACCGAGCCCAAAATTACGCTGCATTTCCACGGTCGGGCCAGAAACTCCGCAGCGCTTCACTAAAACCTGCCCATAACACGCCTCTCTGGAACAACGTCACACAAACCCGTCATTTCACAAACAAATGGAAGTTTTATCAAAAAAATAATCACAAAGAAATCACTGGAAACTAGCGAGATCGTAAAGTGAACAGAAATCCCGAAAAACTGGAGTTGCTTTATTTTATGAAATATGCGGAGCTAAATATGGATATCAGACAGTCCGTTAAGAGACAAGACGTGCTGACTAATAAAATAAATACATGATTGTGATAGCCTACGTATATGATTTGTCTGATTTCAAGCCATTGTATTTACCATGTGTACTATGGTAATAGCGCGCATAGTCTTGGTGATCAGAATCCACATCGGATCACAAACAGAAGTTATTTCAAACACTTGCTGCTGTCTGAAACTGAGTTTTGAGCTAAAATGTTTTTAAAAGTCTTTAATGCTGATGTTAGCTGGTCACCTACATGTAATCATCCATGGCGCCTCCGTCTCCACACACAAATTAACTCGTAACCACTCCATCAAGCCTGAGCTGGCCCGCTTTGGACCAAGGTATTCGGTGGGCCGAAAAACCCTGGCCATTGTCCCCACAGACATTATAATAAACACTAGACGCCCTATTGGCCTCTGGACAGTACGTCAACGGCGCCGCCATATTGTGCGGGGCAACGTTCCCATAACGCTCATAACTGGAATTGAGAAAAATGCCTGCTTCGTGTGATGCTTGGGGCTGTACAAATCGCTGAATTGAAAACAGGTCTCGGGGAATGACCTTTCACAGGTAAGACTGAACATTTGTTTCTGGTTGTATTTGGTCATTATATAATTATATTGATAGTAGTTGGCCACCGGAGTCAGTCAGACTAAAATAGCTAGCGATGTCGCTAGTTAGCTATGAAAGTTGAGACGTGAGTTTACATGATTTCTAATATAGTTTTAAGTTATATTATATCTTATTTTATAAATTAAATTTCCTGAAGTTTAAATATGCATCTTTATTTTCTTAGTGCTATAAAAATACAGAAAGCAGCCTGTGTGATTTGTATTTGATGATTTTTTTTTTTTTATCAATGGTGGTCAATTCTAAGCTTAAGAAAAGCTAAAATTGGGTTTAAAACAGAAAATGCCTTTTCCACAATAAGAAAACTTTATTTCATTTAATGTGAACATTTAATTATATCTCAGTATGGGTGTTTTCACAATTCTTATGCAAGAATAAAGCAGCCAAATACATGACAAGCCTGAGCTTTGACTATTTCTTATTAAAATATTTTATATGTAACTAGAGATTTTAAGTTTAAAAGATTTTAAGTAACTAGAACTTTTTGTATACCATGTACATTAACCACTGAAATCGGTTGATAAATGTAAACGTTATTTTTGTTTTTATCCAGAAAAAACGCAGCTCGCCCGTTTACTTGCATTTGTTAACAGCGCAGTCTTGCCCCGCACAATATGGCGGACTCGTTGACGTATTGCAGCAACAGTCCAAAGAGGCCAATAGGGCATCTAGTGTTTATTATAATGTCTATGGTTGGCCCTGAGGAAGCCCCGACGAGGCACGATCAAGCCCTGGAAGTGACAGTGGAAACGCGACTGGCCCTGGCACGCACTAGCACGCCCGCTTTAGGCCCGACAGTGGAAACGCAGCTATTGAAGATAACCAAGGTGCCATTGCTTTGTCAAAGAACCCAGTGGGTCATCAGAGATGTAAAACATGTTGATACAAGGTATCATTTCATTCGATCAGCACTCAGTGATGGCAAAGTGACAGTTGAGTATTGCCCTACAAAAGAAATGGTGGCTGATGTTATGACTAAGCCAGTGACAAAGTTTAAATTAGAGAAATTCAAGAGTTTAATGTTTGGCATGTAAATTTATCACAAGAGAAATTCATGTGTTATGTTGTTACAATGGTATACTGTACAGTATGAGAGCAAGTGGGGGCGTTAACGTTTTTTAATGAGTGTGCCCTCATACTACATCACGTGTATACACCCTATCTTCCGTAAATGGAAATGAAAAAAATAAAAAAGAGGTTCCGGTTCGACAGAAAACCGAGTGATGTGTGTGTGTTTTTCCTCCATATAATTTATTGAAATTACTGTTTATTGATCACGCAAATGGCTGCGCCAACATGACAAAAGAAAATAGAACCCATTATAAGTCTACAATGGATGAGGCATGGTGTGTCACAACAAATTCTCGAGAGTAAACTGATGCCTCGTTCTACTTCTGACATACTTCAAGTGCTCACGCTATTTCTGACATGAAGAACAAATGGATTTGTAACAGTCACTTTGTCACATCCAGTGTAGACAACCTCACGCTGTTGCAGCACAATGCAGAGTAATGCGACAACTGTCATATTTTCTGTCGTAACTTTTGTGGGGTTGCTGTCTGTCTATGCAAGTCAGACAAGACATTTCACACTTATCGGAACAAACCATTTTAGTATAGACTTTGCTGTCTTAAGTTCTGTGGTTACAGAAGTCTTCTTGAAGCGCATTAACAATTTATTTGTGCATATCATTAAAAAAAAAAAAAAAGATCACCACAATTAGCAAACAACAATGATCCAACGATCCAATCAATTCTCAATGGACAAAATCAAGCATTCTACATATTTTCTTGTTTGATAAGCCTCTTTATTTTATTTTTTTTTTTTGCATTTGAGCCCCTGCCTCGAGAAACTGCACATCTCTGTATCCATTGGATTGATTTTAATAATTTAAATGTACTTGAAGTGTGCATCAAGCACTAGGAAAATACAAGTATCGAAACGGTCTATTATTGTCCCAACACCCTTTTGTATGTCTTTGTATTAACAACTTACAACTTTGAGTAAAACATGCTTGAGAAATTTATTGCAATCAGTTTCACTGTAAAAAAACAAACAAACAAAAAAACCTCGGATTAACTCAAAATATTCAGGCAACTCTTTGCATCCAAATTTTGAGAACTTATACTTAATTAATTTGTGTTTGACCAATTAGACTTTGCATGTTTTCCCTTAAGCCAGGGACACACCAAGCCATCGGGCAACATCTGACCATTTTTAAGCGTCGGCCGACTAACTTTTCCCGGTTCTGCACAGTTGGCTCTAGTTGGACGCCCTCTGGTTTTTTTCGGCCGATTTAACGTAGAATTGGCGTCAGGCTGTCGGCTGAAAGAGAGAACTCTGATTGACTGTTCAGTTTAGTGAACAAGTCAAATCGTGAAATAATAGCAAAACAGTGAACAAACAAGTCAAGCTGTACAGACAGAAGGCTGTTCTAATTTTATGTCATGTACCTGAGTGTTCCTGGGCGAATGTTTAATATAAACGTGAGCCGAGTGTAATATAGAAAGTGATCAGCATGAATGATATTCAAAATGGTAAGCACACACTGCTTTGTTTACTGTTTGTGTATCTGCGGCCTGCAGTTCCGGTCTCCCTTTCTAAATAACAAATGAAGAGTTAATTTGCAAAAACCGATAAACGCCACTTAAAAAAAAAAAAAAAAAAAAAAAAAGAATTTCTGTGCGTTATTTTCCACATATAGCACGTTCTGAACCCTAAATATGTTTTGTCCGAAAACCCAGCATTGTCCACCGTCAAGGCATCGCAAGTTCTCGTTTTACAGCAGAAACTGACAAACGCCCTTGTTGTTTGTGTACAGAAACCGATAAGTCCGTTTTAGCGAATCAGCGTGCAGTATTCAGGTTAGGTGACAAGGCTTCTAGTCACTTGAAAAAGACGCGATAGCTGAGGGAAGTTTAGTCAAAGCTGACTAAAAGTGATCGAGGACTTGTACACCATACACGTCTTACATGCTGAAACCTTGGTTGTCCTTTTGTGTTTGTGTGTGTGTGTGCGCGCATGTGCGTGCTTGCCTGCCTGCCTGTGTGGCTATGTGTGCCGATCTGTTAGTGTGTGTATGCGTTTCTGTGCACACGTGTGTTTGAGTGTGTTTTAAATGCAATTATAAAGCAATTACTTGGTTTAGTTTAACTCTGAAACATGGAATGTGGAGTTATCTGCTTTTGCCAAAAAACGACTGTTGGAGTTATCCGCTTTTGCTAAGAAACAAACTTTTTCTAACCCTAACCTTAAACTTAAAAAAAAAAAAAAAAAAAAAAAAAAAAAAAAATCATACTTTCATTGAACTTTAAGTTTGTAAGTTACCTGTATTTTTTGGAGTTATTATTACTTAATCAGAACAACCCAACTGCAGTTTGATTGATATTACATGGAATGCACAATAAAAAAATTAAAAAAACATGTTTTGTGAGAATTAACAAAAACAGAGTTATCTGTTTTTGCAAATGAACTCTTCAAATATAAATTAATAAAAAATAGACAGTGGTCTCCTTACACGCAGACGCAGAACGCGCGTGCTGGCTGACAGTCAGCTGTAGTTCTCTTGATGTGTTCAAGTGCAGTTTTTGGCCCCGACAAAGATGACGCGAGGCGACAACACAGTCGGCTTTTATCAGTGCTAGCTCTTTGGCGTCGATTTGGTGTGTCCCTACCCTTAAGTTTTAAAGGGTTATTTCACCCCAAAATGAAAATTCTGTTATTAATTACTCACCCTCATGTCGTTCTAAACCTGTAAGACTTTCGTTCATCTTCAGAACAAAAATGAAGATCTTTTTGATGAAGTCTGAGAGACTTCTGTCCCTCCATTGACTGTGAACATGAGCAGAAGCTCAACCTAACCTAAATGACACACAAGAACAAACCTTTTGTGGAATCTAAAACGTGCTGCATAACACACAAGTATGAACCTCATTGGTTACACAGCACTTTGAGCTTCTGGAAGAGGTTTGTTCTTGTGCGTCATTCAGGTTAGGTTGAGCTTCTGCTTATGTCTGCTGAACAAAGTTTACATGCGACTAAAAGCCTAAATGAAATCTGTTCATCATAAAAAGCGATCGAGGCTCTTAGGAAAATTTGGACTAAACTGCTCGATTTGACTGGTTTTACGATCTCTTTATGAACTTTCTGAAGTGTCAAAGTGGTTGTTGGAAAGGCAGTCAATGAACAGACAGAAATCTCTCAGATTTCATTTCGAAAAGCTCTTCAATTGTGTTCCGAAGATGAACAAAAGTCTTACAGGTTTAGAATGACAGGAAGGTAATTAATGGCAGAAATTTTCCTTTTTGGGGTGAACTAACCCTTTAACTTTCTTCGTAAATGCAACTCAAATACTTTGTGTAGCAGAAACATAACTCAATTGAGTGAAAGTAATTCAAATATATACACATTAGTATAACATAGCAAACAAATAAAAGGCTATTTTTCTACCCTTATTTTTTATCCCTCTGGTCTGAACACTCTGTTTGAAGAGGCGTGTCTGCTGTGAGACTTCACTGCTGTGAATGGCTGACTTGTTTGCATATGAAATAAGTCTTACATGTGGAAGTGGTGCTGCCAGGCAGTTAGGGATTGAACCCCCATTGCGAAAACTTTTTACCACATATTTACTATTACAGCTGTCAAGATTAACTAATTGTGAAAAGTGTTGATTATAGCACTATATTTAGGTCTAATCCCGTCGCATGAAAGCCTTCAGTGATGAGCATTGTAGCCGATGACAGACAGCCTGTTGATCATGTGATGGCAGTGATCATGTCATTGGAAATTGGTTTCTGCACTCTCACAAATGCTTATATCATTACTAACAGTGCAAATGGTGCACACGGTGTAAATGCAATAAGAGATTCATAACGGGAGTTTTGGCGAGAGTCCAGATAAACTTGTGCTGTGTGATCGACATCTTCAGCCATTATAAAGAAAGCGTTCTTTGATCGCTTTCTGTATGTAATTTAATCACAATTTAAAAACGCATAAATACTCAGTACATATCAAGTGATCTGTAATAGACAAAGCAATAATGACCACGTAATAAAAACAGTTCCCTTTCAGTTGGTCACGTTCAACGTCACATCGTGACCGATGAATTGAGATCTACTTTGAGTGTAACTAAACGAGCCAATGGACATTGGCATGCGAGATTGGCATCTGCTGCCCTGCCTCGCAGCTCGGGTATATAATGAGCAGCAGGTACATAGCATTGCTATGTAACCCTAACCCTAACCCTAATCTACAAGAAAGTGTTTTCTAAAAGAGACAGTTCTTCAGGGAAGAAGCCTTTCTGTTCGGTGTTGGTGTTACGGAGCTTCAGCGGTGGTCAAGTCCTCTCGTTGGTGTTTGTTAATGCCTTTGGTGAGCGCTAAAAAAAAAAAAAAAGATGTTATCCCAGCTGGTGAGAGTTGCGCCTTCAATGAGAGTGAGTGCACACTGCAGGTTGCATTAAATCCCTGCCAATGTTGCCACGGTCATTTCCTCTGTGTGCCTCAGCACTTGTAAAGAGCTAACTCCGGATGGACCTCTCGCTCCTCAGCGTATCGTGTGCTATCGAGCTGCCGGGTTGCAACTCGGGTTGTTGCGGCAACCCAGCGCTCACTCTGTGCTCTAGGTGCGCGGTCGAGACTCGAGTGCCTCAAATGAGGTGGAGTCCCTTCGTCTATTCTCCGATTTAGTTTCCCTCCTGGCCACCAGGAGAGGGCTAATTCTGTGAAATAGCTTGGGTGACCTGAGGACTACGGTGAGGGCTTCCCCCCGAGGAACCAACCTCCGTGGACCCCTCTTCCTCTAGCGCATCGCAAGCTGTGCAGCTTCCGGATGGGATTGTCGGTCCTTCTCATGGGGAACCTAGCGTTTCATTAGGGGCTCCGGTTGAGGATCAGATGTCAATTGCTGCATCGGAGAGAGGGCTGTTATGCTTTGGAAATGAGGATAATGCTGAGCTTCCCAATGTAATGGTGTGTGCTCATGCTGAATCAGATTCAGAGTTGACAGCCATGCTTTCCTGGGTTGCAATGCACGCAGTCTCGTTCTGAGCTTTTGTAGATGGTGTAGGGGGGTGCAGTGTGACGTGTAAATCTCCTTGCCCCACCCCTGTGCCTGTTTTCCCAGATGTGCATGGAAAACCTGGCAGTATGGAGCTATATTTGTGCCAAAATATGGAATGCCGAAAGTGCCAAAATCTGCATAAAAAGTTTTCTCTCTCAGTACCCTTGACTGTGAGGTGGCAGTGCCGCTGGCAGGCCGCCTCTGCCCTGCATGTGAAGCCAAGGCACTCTTAATGCACGAGGGTAGTTCTGAGCCGGGGTTGAGCTGTGCACATTGACTGACCATGATTAAAGTCATGGCGCAGGCCCTCGGCCAGACGATGGGCCAGAAGTGCCCCCTGGCTTTACCTTGCAGTGGTGCTTTCTCATTGCTCCCATTTCACAAGGTGGCCTTTTTGGTGATACTGTCGATGACTGTGCCCAGCAGTTCTCTGCAGTCAGTAGTCTGCTCGTCGCCAAGCCTGCACTACTGTGTCGGCCTCAGGTAGACGATGCCATCCGATGCATCACACCTGAGACGCGCGACCCGGAGATGGGTGGGGCTGCCCAGCCCATCCCACTGGCTCATTTGAAGCATCAGGCTTGGCTATGCGATTCAGCTCACCTGACATCCCCCCAAGTTCAGTGGTATCCAGTTCACTTCAGTGAAAACTGTTGATGCCCATGTCTTTTGAGCTGAGACTGCAGTCCTACTGGTGAAGGACGCAATAGAGCCGGTCCGTCCAGCCGATATGAAGACAGGGTTCCACTCCTCTTATTTTATTGTACCCAAGAAAAGCAGTGGTTTATGGCTTATCTTGGACCTGCAAGTTCTGAACCAGGCCCTTCACCAGCTATTGTTCTGAATGTTGACGCAGAAATGCATTTTACAGCGATCAACCTCACCTTCGGGCTGTCCCTGCCTCCCCGTGTCTTCACGAAAGTCACACCTCAGCCAGCTGGGGCTTCTGGTGAATTGGGAAAAGAGCAAACTCTCCCCTATGCAGAGGATCTCTTTTCGCCTACTCGCACAGACACCGTGCAAAGTCAGGGAGGATGAGGAGCAGGTCCTGTTAGTAGCACTTTACTGGCCCAACCGGACCTGGTTCTCAGAACTTTCACTCCTAGCAACAGCCCCTCCCTGGCGCATTCCTCTGAGGAAGGATCTACTTTCTCAGAGATGGGGCACTCTATGGCACTCGCGTCTGGACCTCTGGAAACTCCATGTCTGGTCCCTGGACGTGGAGGTTCTAGGTTACCTACCCCAAGAGGTAGTGAACACCATCACTTCAGTGCGAACACCATCTACGAGACACTTACGCCCAAATGCACATGACTATCTTTGTTTAATGTTATGAACAGCAGCTACGCTAATTATTCTCCATTTGCTTTGCTTTTATATCTCAGGATGAGCACTAGAGAGTACATCAACTCCAGTTTGGATCCAGCCTCCTATGAAGACTTCAGATGTCTCAACACCTGTGAACAGATAATGCCAACCTCTGCCTTCAGATGACGCAAACTCTGGATCAACATGCACCATTCCAAATTGCTATATATCCTAATTATTGTTAACATGTATTCATTACTTCAATGAGCTCATTGTTTGTGCCTTAAATTAATACACTGCTTAAATTAATACATTGTAAGCTAACTGCATGATTTGTATATGTACATTTCTGAAATTACACAATTTGGACACAGTCACCTCTGATAACAGATTGCTCTAAATTGAAATGAAGACATGCATTTTCCGTAAAGCTGCTTTGATACAATATGTATTGTGAAAAGCACTATTCAAATAAATGCGAACAAGAACCAGTTGAACCTGTTCGTTGAGTGGTGTTCTTCTCACAGAGAGGACCCCTGAAGATGTTCGATCAGAGCCGTGCTTTCCTTCCTGCAGCATGGGTTGTCCCCCTCCACCCTGAAAGTTTATGCTGCCGCAATATCTAAGTATCACAGCCCAATAGAAGGTGTTCCTTAGGGGGCAAGAAGGTGAAATCCTCCTCAACCTCCCTCCATACGCTTTTGGGATTTGGCTCTGGTGCTTAGTGCACTTCAGAATGTCCCATTTGAGCCTTTGCAGTTAGTACAGCTAAAGATTCTTTCTATTAAGACTTTGCTACTGGTTGCATTGGCTTCCATCAAGAGGGCAGGGGACCTGCAGGCATTTTCGGTCGATGAGTCGTGCCTAGAGTTCGTGCCTGGCGATGCACCGTGTCTTTCCCTGGACAAAGTCTGCTCTGCCGTCTCTGCTAGAAGTAGTGCCGCACTCATTAGGCTGAGCCACCCCAGAGACATACCGTATGTAGTATGGCCCTCTTGGGTTAGTCCATACAATATGTGTACTTCCACTGATACCGCCCTGCGGGCAGGATGTGGCTTTCACAGCGTTTCTTTTCCAGTAAGAAAAGGCACACTTTCCCAGTGTTATCCAAGTCTCAATTAGTGGGTCATGCTGAACATCAGTGATTGATCTTCTCTGCTTAAAGGGATAGTTCACCCAAAAATGAAAATTCTGTCTTCATTTACTCACCCTCAAGTTGCTCCAAACCTGTATACAAATTTTGTTGTGGCACAATATTTGATATCTATTGATATTTGAGATATTTGGAAGAATGTTTGTAGAATGTTTGTAACCAAGCAAGTTTGTAACCCCGCTTGTTTAGTTACACTCAAAGTAGATAGGTCTCTCTAGCGAGATCCCATTTCGTCGGTCACAACGTTACATCTTTGTTCCCTCTTCAGGGAACGAGGGTTACATATGTAACGTTATATGAGACGTTACTCACAATTGTGGTGCGACATTACTGTCGGATTCAATATAGTAGCAGTATCGTCTTTTAGTTTCAATCTTGCTGAAAATCCTGCGTTGAGTCCGCGGTAAAATAAAGTGAACAAAGGACCAAGTTTTTACTGACACAGTCTGGAACTTCATTAAAAATAAAGTTCATCCACTCTTTTCTAATGTTGGGATCAGAAGGCAATGCAAAGACTGTGTTTTCCACAACTTGGCACTGCACAGTGTCTTGTTGTCTTCTGAGCCAACATTATCATTTGGTTTCTCTTGTTATTTGCCTACCATGCGCAAATTGGTGGGCAGGGCTAAACAGGCAGTGATGTAGAAGCAGGCATTGATCTTCTTCTGTGGAGGCAGTGCTTAGCCACACTATTAAGTCATAAAGTGACACATTCCAGAATGTCCAAAACAGTCGTTTTGACAGACTGGCTTCAATATAAGCTGTTTTTAGACTAACAAGAAAGTTTTGAGTTCTGAAACGTACAGGATGTTTTTTATAGCACAATGACTTATTATATGTCGAAAGATCAAGGGAATTTTGATTTCTCAGTTCATGACACCTTTAACAACAGCTTTTGATGATGCACGTGGAAATTTGGCTGATCCTTGACACGATTGCGGACAGCAACGCAAAGTTGATTTTGCGCTAATTTGATCTAATATTTAATGTTATTTAAAATGTTGTAGACTTATGTAGCAAATGAGAATCGATAAAATTTACTATATTTTGAGACAAAGGTCTTGTTAATGTTTTTCAGTTTTGTTCAAGGTAATTAAATCAACAGATTTTTAATAACTGAAGAATATGTCAAAGTATGGTATTTGGGGTAAAATGTGCCACTGCTGTTGGGGCTGAAGGCACAATAATTAACATGATAATAAATAGCTGGCTGACTTTTCCATTTGCTGACATGACATGGTTAGAGTCAGATGGTAAATATTATATGTTAAGTTGGGTGTCCAGCTTTGAGGTAATCACCATATTCATAATGAAACCATCTTATTTAAAAATATGATATTAATCAAATATAATATAATATAATATAATATAATATAATATATTTGTTGTTACTACTGTAAAGCTATTTTACGTTATTATCGGATCTCATTCAATGCTTTCAGAATCTTTACTTTTTTAAATCATTTTGTTTCTGTATTTCTAAAAAGAACATTTTAATAACAGTATATTTATTGAACAAAAATTTATTCTTTTATCAAAATAAACCAAAAATAGTACAAACTTTGCTAAAATGATTGTTTTGAACAAGTATTAAGTTAGACATTATTACAAACCTAGTATTTTAGCTAAAGTATTTGTATAAATAATTTGTGCCTTTTACCCCATGTGTGGGTAAAAGGCCCACCTTACCACGTCATACATTTGTACGATTTTTAAACAAACAAACCACTTTTTTTCACACAAAGTCTGTTGCTCCATCAATGTTCAATAAAAACATATATTTTTGTTTCTGCAATTATACACTATGGGAGTAGTGAAAAGCACATTTTTCTTAAGCTGTCTTTACCCCCGTTGTACCCTATGGAAATATATTTTCTTTGCCTTAAGGGAATGCTCACTAGTCACAAAAAAAGTGCTGAAGTGCTTAGCTGAAACATTTGCTGCTAAGCTCCCCGCAACACTCATAGGTCATGAATGCACAGCACTGTGCTTCTTCATTACATCCTGTGATAGACTATGCCAGCTGTCAGTTACATGCTACAGGCTGTTGACAAGGGAATTACTTGCAAATTGTGGTTTTACATTGAAAGTACTTTGTCAGTATAATGAATTTTACTTTTGTAAAAAAAAAAAAAAAAAATCACTTAGTGAACTTCATTAACTCTGTATTAGAAAGTGCATTAACTGGTATTAGACTTGTTTAGTTAGTAGTAGTATGGAATGTTTACTAGTGTACAAAGACATACTGTAGATGATTACGAAAAAAATATATATATTTTTTTCACTTCATGACAACACACAATTAAAAAATACTTAAAATACTGCTTACCTCTTATATTTCCTAGATAGAGACCATCAACAACCTATGCACAAAATAAACAATATTTATTTTGAATTTCCATCACATATAATAAGAATAAATAATGAAACCTTTGGATTTATGATTCATATATTTGGGTCAATGACATAAAAGAGATTCCACAATAAAGAAAAGGAAAACTCTTTTAAAAATCTATTAACACGTGCCAAGTTCTTAAATTCATATGGTTTTGAAAAAAAAAAAATACAAAAATACAATGATTACATGAGAGTGTACACATCTTAATCATTATTTTTTATACTATGTGTACAGTGCAATGATGCCAGTATGCTCACCACACAAAAGCCATACACTGTAAAAAAAAAAAAAAAAAAACCAACAACAAAACATTTTTTTTTTTACAGAAAATAGCTCAATTATATTTCCGTCATTTTCTTTTATTTTATATTGTACTCAAAACTCTGTAACATTACAATTAGTATTTGTAAAATTAACAGCTCTGCTGTTGTTTTAAGTATTATTCCATTAATGACAAATTACAGTCATTCTTTTTTATACAGAAAAATTACTGTATTATTTATTATTTATATATCCATTGGGGACCACGTACCAGTGGCCATCAATGACCAGTATATAGCCCAGGTTGATTCCTACAGATATCTGGGCATACACATTGATAATAAACTGACATGGAGTGTTCAGGTAGAAAACATCTGTACTAGGGTTCAACAGCGACTATACTTCTTACGTAGGCTGAGGGTCTTTGGTGTTAACCAGAAAGTGTTGCTTCTTTTCTATCATGCTGTAATTGAGAGCCTTCTGCGCTATGGCATCTCAGCTTGGTTTGGCAACCTCAGTGTACAGCTGAAAGCCCAGATTACATGGTTAACACAGAGAGCCATGAAAATCATGGGAGTTAAGCAGCATCCCACACTTCAGGCTAGGGCTGCACGATTAATCGGACGATTAGAAAAAAAAAAAAACATCGAAATCGTGCTTAAACGATTTGGCTTAGTGCAATTATGAAATCGCAAAGCTGCGATTATTTTTTTATGCACGGCTTGTCATGAACTATAGCTCATAATGCTAATCCATCTGAAAGCACTGTGAGTTTGAATCGCTTATAATGTGCATTTGAAAAGCAACATGCGTTAAACATCTTTCCAGACATGAGAAGCATTTATTAACATCTTTTACAACAAAAGACATTTAATAACGTTTTTACGCCAAACTCATTTCATAACGACAGTTGAGCGTCCTTTTGTGAGATGATGTGGCCTCTTACACAGAATAAGGCAGTCGTGTGTTTATAAGTCATGTTTAATCAATCAAAATGTTTCAATCTTCTGTTTATTCAGTTACAGCGATAGTATGGGATTTCCTGGAATGACGCGTGTTCTACTTCGGCAGCAGGGCATATTTGCGGTTTCTGTGCGAGAGCGCCCTCTGGCTTTCAGATGGAGAAGCATTTACTACTGATCACAGAGCCGTACAGCTCTGACAAGCTATGCATGAAATAATTGCAGCCTTTGCCAAATCGCGTGCGATAAAATTGCAATAAATCGTGCAGTCCTACTTCAGGCTGTCTTTGCTGAAACTATTATCAGACAAGCCCAAAAATTATTTCAGATCCCACCCATTTCCTTCACCCTGAGTACCAGCATCTTCCCTCGGGACGATGCTTTAGAGTTGCCCAGTGCAGGTTTAACCGCTTTAAGAATTCCTTCGTCCCCCTGTCACCCCCTGTTCATCATTGTCAATACAAGATCTTGATCAAAATGTGATGCACCGAGGTCCATTCATAGATTCAAAGTTTTTGCCTATTAAAATCCAAACAGTGACTTTTTTTTTTTTTTTGGCTAGGCAGTGTATATATATATATATATATATTTCAATCATGACAACTCTTGGAAGATTGTTAGCATGGTAATGGATATGACAATGTTAATGTATTTGGTCTTGGCGGAATAGATCTGCTACGCTGCTGCTGAATTGCTGCTGCTGTAGATTATTGCTGTTGTTGTAGATTATTGCTGCTGCTGCAGAGCAAGTACAGGAACTTGCTACTGCCAATACATAGGCCGATACGCTGCTGCGAGTAAGACATAGTGCTGCTGCACAAAAAAAAGCATATATCAATAACCCCCCAACAAAGCTGGAACGAGAGATGACTATACAGTCAAATGTGGTGCTGCTGGGAGCATGAAAACATACATTAATATGCTTGAATGATCCCCCATCAAAGCAGAAGAAATATTAAATTAATATTGCCCCCAAAACATGCAGATCTATCACCAAGACATATGTACTGCTGCTACTCCAGAGAGCCATGAGACCGCATGTTTGCTATCTGTGTGTGCCTGGGCCTGCTTTGCCAAATGGCTTAACGCTAGTGGAGTATTGCTGTATGTACCCAGTCACTTGACCAGATAGCTTAAAACTAGCGACATAGCTAAAAATGTGTCTGGGCTAGCGAAGCCCAGAGAAATAAACTAGTGGCTTAGCAATGTGAACCTGGATGCCATACCCTAGGTTTGTTTAACTAATGACTTATATGGCCATGTATGCCTGAGCCAATAGCTCAAACTTACCTAGGTAGAAACGCGCACTATACAGGTGCTGGTCATATAATTAGAATATCATCAAAAAGTTGATTTATTTCACTAATTCCATTCAAAAAGTGAAACTTATATATTATATTCATTCATTACACACAGACTGATATATTTCAAATGTTTATTTCTTTTAATTTTGATGATTATAACTGACAACTAAGGAAAATCCCAAATTCAGTATCTCAGAAAATTAGAATATTACTTAAGACCAATACAAAGAAAGGATTTTTAGAAATCTTGGCCAACTGAAAAGTATAAACATGAAAAGTATGAGCATGTACAGCACTCAGCACTCATGTCTTGCATACGTCTGTGCATAGTGGTTCTTGAAGCACTGACTCCAGCTGCAGTCCACTCTTTGTGAATCTCCCCCACATTTTTGAATGGGTTTTGTTTCACAATCCTCTCCAGGGTGCGGTTATCCCTATTGCTTGTACACTTTTTTCTACCACATCTTTTCCTTCCCTTCGCCTCTCTATTAATGTGCTTGGACACAGAGCTCTGTGAACAGCCAGCCTCTTTTGCAATGACCTTTTGTGTCTTGCCCTCCTTGTGCAAGGTGTCAATGGCCGTCTTTTGGACAACTGTCAAGTCAGCAGTCTTCCCCATGATTGTGTAGCCTACAGAACTAGACTGAGAGACCATTTAAAGGCCTTTGCAGGTGTTTTGAGTTAATTAGCTGATTAGAGTGTGGCACCAGGTGTCTTCAATATTGAACCTTTTCACAATATTCTAATTTTCTGAAATACTGAATTTGGGATTTTCCTTAGTTGTCAGTTATAATCATCAAAATTAAAAGAAATAAACATTTGAAATATATCAGTCTGTGTGTAATGAATGAATATAATATACAAGTTTCACTTTTTGAATGGAATTAGTGAAATAAATCAACTTTTTGATGATATTCTAATTATATGACCAGCACCTGTATGTGTCGTTAAACAAGAGATCGCGTTTGCAAGCTGATAGAGATGAAGAAAATAACCCCCAGCAATCACCTGAGCATTTAGTTTAAATTCTTGTCATTGATAGTGTCATTGTCATTATCCTATTACCAATTATCATCAACATAACTGCAGTGAAAATACTTACCTTTAACCTACTAATAAGCTAACAAAAGTATACGGCGATAGCATCAATTCCTGTTCACCCTGTAGTTGTGGTATAATATGCCCAGAAATAATTCTGCCTGAAAATGCAGCTGCTCGCTTTATTTCGTATATTGATAGTTCAATATGTTAATATTGCATATTAGAAAATAATGTTAGCATTGCATAATTAACTCATTAGCCAAAGCTTGACTCGTATCAATATTATCTTAGCAAGACGCTACAGTAACTTTAATCACTGGAACGTCTGCTTGCATGCTACTGATGTTATTATTATTATTATTATTATATGCTACATTACCGTGAATTTACTATACATGCTGCTGAGGTTTATATTATTTGCCAAATAAATATTCGCTACATAACTGTAAGGAAGGGCTATGCATGCATGCTGCTGATAATAATCTCAAACATTATGATCTGATTTTGTATGCTGCTGATAATAATTTGCAAACAATGCAATCTGAATAGCTATGGATGCTACTACTGCACAAAATTAGAATTGCTGTAGGCCCCGTTGAATAGCGAAAATGTAAGCAAAGCCTATTTTACTGTACTCTGTCTACGCCAGGCGCGGGCGGCACATCGCGATGAATCGATAGAACACATAATAGGTGAAGCTATACATTGAACAGGGCATGATGCGAGCAACACGACAAATTTCTATTATGACCTACTTCGAACGCACGTGCTACTTGATACAAAATACAAATGAATCGCACGATCGCTTGTCGTGTTCAGTGTGGACAGCCTCTAGCTGTCATAGCGTGCACTTCAGTGCAGACACTGTGTAACAGTTCACTATCACAACGCTTTTCACTGTACGCTTACACACTACATAGATTGCCACTGCTTCTATTAGTGATATTTACTTCATGCATTAGCCTACTGAATTTGTTGCTTTTAATACAATTTGCAATGTTGCAGTATGATTTTGGTATGCATGCTGCTGCTAATTTTCACAATCTGAATTTGCTAAGTATAGCATTCTGCTGCACAAAGTCAGTGAAGTGTTTTTTTTTCCTTCTCAAATATTGTCTACTTATTGCTGCGGCTGCTAATATTATTTGCAACATTATATAAATAGCTATGCATGCTGCTGCTTGTTAGCAAAAACTTTAACATTAGCCTACCATCTGAATTTGATATGTATGCTGCTGCTGTTGTATTTTCGATAGATGCAATCTGAATTACTGGTGCACTAAAGTACTGCATTTGTGAATCAAATGTTATAAATATCACTTCCGAACCTCGCAGCGTGCGACCAACTGTGTCTTCACATCAGCAGGAACTTTTACAATGAATTACATAGTAGTGTCTCATGTTTCTATGGGAACCGAACTTCTAACGCAGCTGCAGTGATGCAAAGACTTACCCAGCGATTAGCAGTGTTACTTAGAAGGTGGGACTAATTCCGCTATATTGCGCGTAGCAGTTTATCCCATTCATAAGTAAAAGACTGAACTTCTATCTCTATAGTCTAAAGACTACTGCCTTTACAAACACAGAACAGTCACTCAACTCAACTCAACCCGTGGCGATCTCAGAAAGCGCTGCTACATCAATAAGCTGTCAACGCTGCACAATGATCTCCCATTCACGTCTGTTGTTAAGGCAAATACTCCAGCGTTCTGAGAGAGTGATTCTGACTGATATAAACACCTCGGATGGCCACACTCAAGATCAACTACATGTCCGTGATCGGCCACACTGCCCACTGCTGCAAAACGCGTCGCAAAGGAAACAATGATAATATCTAGAGTGCAAGCACAGATATAGTTCGCGTTTGCCAATATATAAATACAGCATCAACTAGGGTGCTCTTGCTTTCGTATGAGAAATACCTGGAAAACTGCCTTGACACACTCTAGGTAAACTGAAATGATGTTATATAATTCCTACGTGATAGGTGACACTAAGATATCCGATTAGCATGAAAAGCTGTTCATCCTGCAGTTATGAAAATAGTTTATGCCCAAATATTTCTCTGCCTGAATGCAGCTGCTCGCGTGCTCGTATGTACAAACCCGATTCCAAAAAAGTTGGGACACTGTACAAATTGTGAATAAAAAAGGAATGCAATAATTTACAAATCTCATAAACTTATATTTTATTCACAATAGAATATAGATAACATATCAAATGTTGAAAGTGAGACATTTTGAAATGTCATGCTAAATATTGGCTCATTTTGGATTTCATGAGAGCTACACATTCCAAAAAAGTTGGGACAGGTAGCAATAAGAGGCCGGAAAAGTTAAATGTACATATAAGGAACAGCTGGAGGACCAATTTGCAACTTACTAGGTCAATTGGCAACATGATTGGGTATAAAAAGAGCCTCTCAGAGTGGCAGTGTCTCTCAGAAGTCAAGATGGGCAGAGGATCACCAAATCCCCCAATGCTGCGGCGAAAAATAGTGGAGCAATATCAGAAAGGAGTTTCTCAGAGAAAAATTGCAAAGAGTTTGAAGTTATCATCATCTACAGTGCATAATATCATCCGAAGATTCAGAGAATCTGGAACAATCTCTGTGCGTAAGGGTCAAGGCCGGAAAACCATACTGGATGCCCGTGATCTCTGGGTGTTTTCTCTGGGCCAAGGCTCATTTAAAATGGACTGTGGCAAAGTGGAAAACTGTTCTGTGGTCAGACGAATCAAAATTTGAAGTTCTTTTTGGAAAACTGGGACACCATGTCATCCGGACTAAAGAGGACAAGGACAACCCAAGTTGTTATCAGCGCTCAGTTCAGAAGCCTGCATCTCTGATGGTATGGGGTTGCATGAGTGCGTGTGGCATAGGCAGCTTACACATCTGGAAAGGCACCATCAATGCTGAAAGGTATATCCAAGTTCTAGAACAACATATGCTCCCATCCAGACGTTGTCTCTTTCAGGGAAGACCTTGCATTTTCCAACATGACAATGCCAGACCACATACTGCATCAATTACAACATCATGGCTGCGTAGAAGAAGGATCCGGGTACTGAAATGTCCAGCCTGCAGTCCAGATCTTTCACCCATAGAAAACATAAAGAGGAAGATGCGACAAAGAAGACCTAAGACAGCTGAGCAACTAGAAGCCTGTATTAGACAAGAATGGGACAACATTCCTATTCCTAAACTTGAGCAACTTGTCTCCTCAGTCCCCAGACGTTTGCAGACTGTTATAAAAAGAAGAGGGGATGCCACACAGTGGTAAACATGGCCTTGTTCCAACTTTTTTGAGATGTGTTGATGCCATGAAATTTAAAATCAACTTATTTTTCCCTTAAAATGATACATTTTCTCAGTTTAAACATTTGATATGTCATCTATGTTGTATTCTGAATAAAATTCAGAATATATTCTGAAATTTGAAACTTCCACATCATTGCATTCCTTCTTTATTCACAATTTGTACAGTGTCAACTTTTTTGGAATCGGGTTTGTAAACAGGTGAATACATTGTTTGCATTTAATCATGCTAATGTCATTGCATGATCGATTCATTAGCCAACACATGACTCTTAACTCATTTAGCAAGACAGTGTCTAACGTTACGTCTGCTAGCGTTCTGTTGCTGTTGATATTGCAATTTGATTTAGTTATACATGCTGCTGCTACAGTACAAAACTAGGATTGCTGTAGCTCCGTTTGATATGCGAATACCAAAGCGAAAGCCTATTTCACTTTGAATATTTCAGGAAAGCTTATTCCTGTATTCTCATGCACTAAAATGGACAGTGATATAGCACAAGAAAAACCGTTCACTTACCTATATGTGTTGAATCCAGAGGAACTCTGAAGCGTGCTGCAAACTGCTATAGTGAATGTAACCAGCCAATTAAATGTGTGAGCAACAAGCTCATTGGCTGCAGATGTGACATGGACTAATCAGCTTATGCCAGTAGTTAACGCTATAATTATCATCAGCTTGCGTTAAGGAACCATCAGCCTGCGCCCTCTAGAGTTTAATGACTATGATATATACACTATGTATATATACACTGCTCAAAAAAATTAAAGGAACACTTTTTAATCAGAGAATAGTATCATGTCAGTTAAACTCCTGGGATATTGATCTGGTCAATTAAGTAGCAGAGAGGGTTGTTAATCAGTTTCAGCTGCTTAGGTGTTAATGAACTTAACAACAGGTGCACTAGATGGGCAACAATGAGATGACTACCAAAACAGGAATGGTTTTACAGGTGGAGGCCACTGAAATTTTTTTCCCTACTCATCTTTTCTGACTGTTTTTCACTAGTTTTGCATTTGGCTAGGGTCAGTGTCACTACTGGTAGCATGAGGCGATACCTGGACCCTACAGAGGTTGCACAGGCAGTCCAACTCCTCCGTGCCATTGCCAGAAGGTTTGCTATGTCTCCCACCACAGTCTCAAGAGCATGGAGGAGATTCAAGGAGACAGGCAGTTACTCTAGGAGAGCTGGACAGGGCCGTAGAAGGTCTTTAACCCATCAGCAGGACCGGTTTCTGCTCCTTTGTGCAAGGAGGAACAGGATGAGCACTGCCAGAGCCCTACAAAATGACCTCCAGCAGGACACTGGTGTGAATGTCTCTGGCCAAACAATCAGAAACAGACTTCATGAGGGTGGCCTGAGGGCCCAACATCCTGGGTTCCTCCTGGTGCAAGACAATGGCCGGCCTCATGTGGCGAGAGTATGCAGGCAGTTCCTGGAGGATAAAGGAATTGGTACCATTGAATGGCCCACACACTCGCCTGACCTAAATCCAATAGAACACGTCTGGGACATTATGTTTCGGTCCATCCGACACCGCCAGGTTGCACCTCAGACTGTCCAGGAGCTCAGTGATGCCCTGGTCCAGATCTGCGAGGAAATACCCTAGGACACCATTTGTCGTCTCATTAGGACCAACGTTGTCAGGCATGCATACAAGCACGTAGGGGCCATACAAACTACTGAGTACCATTTTGAGTTGCTGCAATGAAATTTCAGCAAAATGGACTAGCCTGCTGCATCATTTTTTCACTTTGATTTTTGGGGTGTCTTTGAATTCAGTCATGTGACCCATTCTGTTTACACCACCATGCTGGCAGGCAGGGACAGCCGGGAGCGAATATGAAATGAATGGCACCAGCATCAGTTTCAAGGCAACAGAGTTCACTGCACACTTTAATTAAAAAAAAAACATAGATATGTACATAGCAAAACATAATAGATTAACCATAACAGATCCCTATAATGACCCCGGGGTGCTTTTAACGTGTATCGATAAAGGAACGGATAGCTTTTCTGACCTGCAGTATCCTACACAACTACCTCATTAACTTTCCCTCATCCTACTCCGGAGACTCTTTAAAAGCCTACAAAAACCTGGAGGGGTACAAATGGACACAATCTAATTTTGTGATGAATATTTTCTTTGTTTTGACTTTGGAGTCTGCCGGCTAAAACCTGCTTCGTCGTCATTGGAAGGGTAGAGTCAACTGTGTTGTTAGGCCCTAGCTGTCCTTGTTTGTAGGTAGCCAGCATAGCTATATCACCGTGAGTACAGTAGACATCATAAATGTCATGAAATGGCAGCAGAGACTCTTTTACTTGAAGAAGTTGAAGAGAGCCAAACTCCCCCAGAGGCTCATGATAAATTTTTATAACTGTGCAATCCAAAGTGTGCTGACTTATGGGCTGTTAGTGTGGTTTTCTAGCTGTACTACAGCTGAACTGCAGAGGATCCAGAGGGTGGTGAAAAATGCTGGGAAGATCATCGGGACTGTTCTCCCGGAGATTTCTGCTGTGTACACCTCCCGCTGCCTGCGCAGGACATACAACATCATAAGAGACCGGTCACATCCAGCACACAGTCTGTTCCACCTGCTGCCCTCGGGTAGGAGGTATAGGTCCCTTCAGGCCAGAACCTCCAGAATGGCCAACAGTTTCTATCCCCAGGCAGTTAGACTGCTGAACAAACACTGTCCCCCTCTCCCCCTCTCACTCACCTAATTTGTAGTTATTATGCACCATCTTCCAATAACTGCAATAACTGAAAACTGGACTTTGCATTGCTGCAGCACACTCAACTAAACACATTTTTCTGCTTACTATAGTTTATTTATCCTATATATTACATTCCTTGTCTGTTACATGTTGTATTGTTCTGTTAGCATGCACCATCCTCCAATAACTACAATAACTGGAGATCTGGACTTTGCATTGCTGCAGTACACTTAACTATACAAATTTTTCTGGTTACTAGAGTTGATCTATCTTATGTATTACATTCCTTGTTTGTCACATGTTGTCCGGGTTATATACTGTGCTATTGTAGATCTTTTGCACTTCATGAAATCGATTGATGCTCTAATGTAATCTTGTTGTATTTTTACAACGACAATAAATTTAATTATTATTATTATTATTAAATCTCAACCCGTTTAATCCCAAATTTTTCCCAGACATGAAAATATCCAAATGAGGTGTCATTAGTTGCCACTTGAAATAATCAATAATTATTTTTTGAAATTTTTATGGAAATGTGTGTGAAAAATTTTGTTTTATGTTCAACCACAATTGTGACCGGTGGAATAATGTGTAAAATTATGTTGTACTGAAAATTCTTATATAGCCTATCAGCCCAGTTATTTAACACATTTTAAACTCTTTCATATCATTTTAGGGTTACTATTAACCCTCTGGGGTCTGAGGATTTTCGGGGCCCTGGAGAAGTTTTGACATGCCCTGACATTTGTGCTTTTTTCAGTTGTTCATAAACATATTAATGGAAAAAGTGTCATTACACTGTATTCAGCACAAACTAGGCTACAATAATATGTGAGGAACATGTATGTACATGTTTGTGTTTTTGAAGGAATAACGTTTATGCGTGGTTATTGAAAAAAAACAAAAAACTTAGGTCACTGAAATAAAGCCAAAAAAAAAATTTAAATCTGTGTTCACAAGACTTTTGGGTATTGGAGGTTGTAGACTAGAGCTTTTGCTTCAAAATGATGTAAAAATTATCCTGCCTACTCGTTCATATAAAACAATATATTGATTTAGTTTTTGTAAGACACTTTTTGTCAAGAAACACAGTATGCGTGGAGGCATGAATCATCATGAATAATGAGGTAATTCACACCTAAGAAGACAAAAGAATCGCATAAAAACCTCTAATGACCTGCATAATAATGAGGCCTTTCAGTCAGGTAGGCTCTGAAAAAACCCTCTGTGATCATGCCTCAAGCTCATCATGGTGTATATCAAACATACAGAAAAAACAGCAATACTGTGAAATATTATTACAATTTAAAATAATGGTATTCTATTATATACTTTAAAATATAATGTATTTATGTGATGCAAAGCCTCTGAACATTCATGTTACCTCTGTGGCATTTCATATAGCCTTTTAGCTTAAAAGCATGCACATTTGGAGGAATATTGATGGATTCTCATATGTTTATGTCAATTTTCTATACAGAGGAGTAATATTTATTTAATATTTATTGTCATCACTATGAACGCTGGATACTGTGTTTTCAATTCATACTTGCAGCCGGAGGGCGCTCTGTGCACATTTAGTCCACAAATTAATCTAAAGAAGAACAGGACATTCCAGGAACTAACGGCATGTCTTCCAGAGGTCTCTAACCATGGCTTTAACATACAGATAAACACTTTTCAAGACAATAAATACACGATTGAGACGATGTATACATGTATTGCCTCAGAATTTGCGTCTGAATAACGCTCGCTCCGTGGGCGTGGGCGCATTAATGGATAATGAGCTGAATCACGGACTTCTGACATGTGTCTCTTTTCATACAGATTACATAAACACAGAATTTTTGTTTTCAATTTGACTTACACGATTTAAAACCTGACATTTCAACGTTTCTTTAGACATAAGTCTAATTTTTTTGTGATTAGTATTCACTAAGTTACAGTTCATTTTCTGAGAACTATCAGATTGGACTTGGTTCAGAGGGAGACGACAGATCACGCATCATGTTAGTTTTCTTTATTTTGCAAAAAGCACAACATTTTGTTTTTACTCTGAGTGTACACAAATAAAACAAGATATTCCACAGATTAAAATGGTGCATATCTCTTAATTGTATGTGCAACATTGACAGAGTATTTTGAGTCTCTTTCACACTGGTAAGAAAAAAACCGAGGTGGTATCGCCGGCGTGACCGCCGACCCAAGGGAGTTAAACATAAAAACCCTTATACAACACTTATAGGAATACTGAGATAAAAGACAAAAAAATAAAAAATACAAATACAACCATCTGTTGTTTTGTTGTGTTGGTTAGCACATTTTATTGCAGTGAACCATTTCAGTCGTTTATTGGGATCCTTAGGAATATGATAAAATGATTTCCCCTTTGTTTTCCCCCGCCTGTTCTGTTCTGTATACATAGTGTATATATGCCTCTTAAGAGTCCTCAGGATGGTTTTAAAATCCGGACATATTCAGAGACAGAAGAAGAGAAAATCTGATGATACCACGTACAGACCTTTCCTAAAGCTTTGCGTTCTGTCCACATACAGGCACAAAGCGTGGACGGGACAGAGCAAAGCCAGGGCTGGGTCTGCCTCCTCCAAGGGCAGCACTTGCAGGTTCACTACCTGATCTCTAAAGGGAGTAGTAGGAACCTTGGGCACGTATCCGGGCCAGGGTCTCAAGATAAGGTAAAAGTCAGCCGGACCGAATTCCAGGCACAATTCATCGACCAAAAATGTGTGCAGGTCCCCTACCCTCTTGATAGAGGCCAGTGCAACCAGGAGAATGGTCTTAAGGGACAGAATTTTCAACTCAGCTGATTGCAAAAGCTAAAAGGGTGGCCCCGGAGAGCTGTAAGCACCAGGGACAAATCCCAAGAGGGTACAGAGTGCGGATGAGGAGGATTCAGTGAGGATTCGCTGGGGGAAAAGCATACTTGCAAAGGCCCTAGGGCCAGCTGTGTGTCAGCGCATCCATGCCGAGGGTCCCCTCGGTCAGGGAGTAAAACAACTGGCAATGGGTCGAGTCCGGGGCGGCAAACAGATCTACCTGTGCGGTCCCAAAGTGATGCCATATCAGCTGGACCGCCTGGGGATGGAGTCTCCATTCTCCCGGAAGCGGAGGCTGCACGGTTGAGCACGCCTGGGATGTGAATGGCACGAAGCGACCTCAGATGCTTCTGACTCCATAAAAGGAGATGGCGGCCGAGTTGTGACATGCGACAGGAGCGTAGACCACCCACCAGGGTTGTTGTACGCAACGGTCGCAGTGTTGTTCGTATGGACCAGCACATGCTTGCCTAGTAGCAGCCCCTTGAGGCGGCCAAGCGCAAGACGTACTGCTAACAGCTCGAGGCAATTGACATGCCACTGCAGTTGGGGCCCCGTCCACAGATCTGAGATTGCATGCCCATTGTATGTGGCCCCCCAGCCAGTGGTGGAGGCATCTATGGAGACCACAGCATGCCTGGACACTTGTTCCAGGGGGACTCTTGCCCGCAGGAATGAAGGGTCTGACCACAGTGTGAGGGTATGAAGGCAGCTCGGTGTGATGGCCACACGGAACGCACCAAAGGAAATGACTGGTCGCCCATGAGAGGGACCAGCACGATCCTCTGGAAGCACCACAGGCTGCAATGTATGTGAGAGGTGAGGGGCCCAAGGAGATTGCCTCACCGGGGAAGCCCTGACCGTAATCCTCAGGTTGCCCGGTCTATTTGCTGAAGTAGCACTTCTCTGATGGCCACCAGAGAAAATGCTAGATCAGGGCATAGGGGAGGGGGCTTGGCCTTGAGAACCAAGGTAAGCAAGCCTGGACTTTAACATTGCGATAGTCATGTTCCCACAATGAGAACATGAGCTATCCACAAGCGCTGCTTCAGCATGCTGAACGCTCAAACACGTGATGCGGCGACTGTGACCATCAGCTGGTGTCAGGGAACGACCACATCCAGCAGCGCACAAGCGGAATGACATCTTGAAAAAGACGCAGACACGCTTGTTGCTCTTTTAGAAGGAAATTAAATGCTCTTATAATGTGCTGAAGCACACAGGGGAATGACCGTGGCGCACTCACTGACAAACTGGCCCAAATCGCAACCCTTCACACTCGTCTGGGATTTACTGCAACAATTGCTGTGAGAACAGCAGTTTAGAGCTTGTGAGCTCACGGTCGCTGCTGTAGCGTTGTCACACCAACACATAGAGTTTTCTTGCACTCTAAAAGAAGCTCTTTTAGCAGGCACAAAGGAGATCTTTGCAGGAACAAACACACTGCTTGGCTCCGAAGCAAAAGACAGAGTGCAAGGTCACCCGCTTCCGCAACCAAAACGACATAAAGGTTATAATAGATAAATTAAATGTTCACTATTTTTTTTTAACATGATTCCCAATTATTTAGGCTATATTCACAATTTCTCATTCATTCAGCTCTTTCAAACACTAGAATAAAAGAGCACTAATGCACACAAGCAATACTGCTCTTACGAATATTAACATCTCGGTTATGTATGTAACCTTGGTTTCCTGAGTAGGGAACGAGACACTGCGATAGCCATCGCTATGGGAACACCTTCGGTGAGATGAATGTCTGAAGCCCTTATACCATCACACCATTTTATTGGCCAGTAGCGCTTAGCACCGCCCCGAGAATATGTCACGAATGCTTCATATCAGCATGCTACGCGCTATTTCATCAGATTTCAATGACGAAGGAAGCACTTATCGAAAGGTATGGGAACGGCCGGTATCGCAGTGTCTCATTCCCTACTCAGGGAACCAAGGTTATATACATAACAGAGACGTTTTCTCGACACTGCGATAGCCGTCGCTATGGGAATGATATACCATAATGCCTTCCCATACCTGAGGACAGCTGGAAGACCGAGGAAAGAGTCCGCTCAAGCAGATAAAACTTGGAAGCCAGGAGCAATCCTCACATCCAGACCCAAACTCACAAACAGTTGGTCAGATCTACACCACTGGGCCAAAAGGCCATACATCACTCCCATGGGCAAATACTCAGCAGATATAGCTGCCACATAAACCTATAGAGTGCTAGGGGCTGCCCTCGCTGAAACTACTCTGCATGAGCTCCAGTATTGAACCTGCAGGGCAATGACTGGGTCCAGGCCGCAATGCCTGCACCAAGAGACAAAAGCTTTCAGTTAACAGCATACAGGCACCTCGTAGAGGGGGCCCTAGAGCTAAGAATACATTATTGTGCTCTGCTCAGGGGTCACACCAACAGTTTGTAGCCTCCTTGGTCTGCACCCAAAGGAGGACACACCTCACCATCCAGTACAGGGGCAAGAACATAATCATGTTGACCATATATGACAACTCCTCAAATAGAGTAAGAACCAGCGTTGTAATGACTGAACGTGTGCGGTAGATTTACGTGCCCGTATCGTGCAAGAATCCAAGTCCACGCGTAGAAAATTTTCACTGACTTGGCAGCAACACACACTTATGAAAGTTTAACACACTAACAGAGAGGCAAATAACTTAGAGGCTGCCATAGGAAATTACCCTTAAGAACAAAAACCATTCACACAAATGTTCTGGCTCAACGCAACAGCGGAGCTGGCAAGAACAGAGTAATTAATCATGCAATCACTGTTTGGTAGCATGAAGCATTAAACATTTGTAGTGCACGATAACGTAAGCAGCACATAAATGCAGCCAGTCATGTGAAGCGAGTTTTGGTAGCATAAGCACTGCATCAATCACACAAAGTGAGGATGACCATGGTAAAAGATAGCTGAGCCAGTTATCTTAAACCCAATCACCACTATCATGCAGAGAGAGATAGGGAAAGCCTGTCTGCTTACTCTGTAGCTTGCCATAAGAAATTACTCTTACATGTGAACTCATTCACATAATTGTTCAGCTCAACATTTCCAGTTGGGCTGATGAGAATAGAGTAATAGTCATGCAAAATAGTGTTGGCAGCATGAAGTGCCCAAAAACCATGTTGCACGATAAATGTGTGCAGTGGATCTCCTCAGAGTCCGTACCTAAAGCAGCCACACGAAACAAGAGTTGGAAGCGTAAGGGCCAAATCAGATGCACGTGCCTGGACTATGCAGTGCATGGAATGAACGCGGCGCCAGTTCCGTTTTTTCTGTAAGTTTAACAGGGAAGGTGTAGGACATTCAGCGTAAGCTTTTTGAAGAATACGGAATTCCGGTCTGGCGGAAGCACTTGTGATGCGATCATTTGTGTCTATAAAGCATATACATTTTCATTTTTTTTAAGAAAACGAATGATCGCTTCGCTAGATAAGACAGTTATTCCTCGTCTTGTATTGTTTAAAGCCCTTTGAAGCTGCACTGAAACTGTAATTTTGACCTTCAACCGTCTGGGGCCAATTGAATTCTCAAAAACCTTAATTTCTTTTTCAACTGAATAAAGACATGGGCGTTTTGGATAACATGGGGGTGAGTAAATTATCAGGAAATTTTTAATTAAAAGTTGACTTATCCTTTAAGCTTTGGATATTATTTTTGTTGAAATAAAACGTTGGTTAATATCGACCAAAGACAACGCAGGGAGGCCAGCGGAAGAGAGAGGAGAAGCACCACCGTCATGCCTTTGCAGTACATATGCGTTGCGGGAGAAGCACGCGCTATTGTGCTTTCACATATGCCGTGATTGCAGTGCGCAACTGATCCATGGCTGTTTATCACAAGCACAACATTTACTTATTTTTATTTCAAATCCAAAAGTTGTTACTGAATATGGCTTGTCAGCATTGCAATTCTCTTTGTATACACTATATTTCATAGATGTCACGTTTAAACTCACTACATTGAAACGTTTTATTCAATTTATATATTACGTTGCTCACGCAAGTGGCAAAACATTTAAACAAGCTTTATGTTAAAATCACAAACATTTTAAATTAAAATTTAAAACAGGCGACTATCGTCTTTTCTTTCCTTTTGAATCTTTTTACAAGAAATCTCTCAGGTCATAAAGAACTTTGTTTTTCCACCTTCACAAAGAGCCAAGTGCTATCCATTATGTCTTCTTGTTCACCTAAATGCCAGGTAAAGGTGCCATTTTCCTTGCTTTACCCGAGGCAAAAAGCCATGTGTTGACTATGTAATAAAGACTTTAAATTATATGCATCTATGATGAAATTACTAGTTTTTCACGTCAATACATGTTTATTTTAATGCGAACAGTGCACTATGGTTTTAATTCAGCGTGATGCAGCGCAGCAAAAATAAAACAAAAAACTGTGTGTAAATGATCGCTGCACTGCTGCAGACGTACCGCTCCTGGAACGCACTGCCGGACTGCATCCGTGTGCAGTGTGAACCATGGATCGCGGAACGTACCGAAAGAAGGGGGGGGCCCGAGGGGGAGGGGGAGGGGGGTCGTCGGTGATAGAGGGGCGTGGTTTGCAGAACTTCGCAGATTGGATGAGAAGAGCCACGTTTTAAATAAAAAAAAACTTTTCATAATCCTCCATTATAATGCATTTTAATTGCCCCAAATCATTGTTAATGTAGGCTACATAAAGACTTCGTCTGTATTGTACATTTTACATCCTAGTCTGTAATACTTTTTAATATTATTGCTAATAGTGACCTACTATAAACTGGATGCCAGATACATTATATTTTCTTTTAAGCTTAATTTATGACTGGATAATCTGTATTTTTTTTTAGAGACAGAGATCACGGTTCTCCCATGATTCTGAAAACAAAACAGACAACCAAACAAAATAATGGGTTCTGACAAAATGTTCTTTTAATGTTATAAATGAGTCGATTTATAAATGTCTATAAACGTTATAAATGAGTCTATTAAAAATATTTATTAATTTAAATGAATTATGTAAAAGCCTTTGAAATTAATGAATGAAGACTTGTTTCATTCAGAATTTTTGAACGAATTTCATCATATAGCTAGTTATGTTTCATCAATATACAATCTTTATATCAAGAGTAACATTAGTTTCCAGTAGCAGCTCCTGACTGTAAATAGGTAGGGCAATTAAACAATTTTTGCATGCTTTATATTCTAATCACTGAACACACACAGAACACTTTTGGCAGACGTTGCGTTATTCAGCCTGAGGGTGGCGCTCTAATGTTGATTGACACACACGACACTCGTTGTTTTAAAATATTACAAATTGTTTTAGGCAATACGCTGAGATTATTTAATTAATATTAAGTATTGGCCGGCTAACTGATGGCATACAGAACGGTTATTTTCTATGCCAACTAAACTTCCAAAGCAAATAAAGTCACAGAACCGTTGTGCGACTGACTCGCAGTAGGCACACAGAGTTGTTTCATTCCTGAATGAATAAGTCTTTGAACAACCCATTAATATAGACAATGATTCAGTGACCAATTAATTGGACAGCCTCTTGATTTTATTCCTGAATGAATCAGCGTTTTGAACGAATCGACAAATGAATAAATGACTCCTTCCTTAATACAATGACTTACCGCCACCTACTGGCGATATTACTTTCATAATCCAAGTATCATTTCATTTTGTCATTTCATATTTCTGAATAAAAATGTTGTTTAAAATATTAATCTCATTATATTATACAGTTGTAATTAATGTGTAAATATATTTACTGTAAGTAGCTACATCTGAAAGCATCATGCAGTTGGTTGATAGGCCTACTGATTTAATTGATAACAGCCTATAATGTCATATTATTCAAATTTATTTGACTACATTAAAAAATTTAACATTATAGATAGCATACATATTTAATAAGATTAGGAAAGAAATTATATATTAAGGTTAAAAAAAAATAAAAAAAATAAAAAAAACAACCTGAAAATCATTTGTCCCATATGGGAAAGTTAATTTCTGACACTGGTAGATGGCATTAAATATGAAAACCTTTCATCTTTGGTTTATTGTACAAAGTCTTATTTCAGGGTTTTATTCATATAACTCAAACAAGTTCACCTTAAAATCATTAGCCTATGACAAATTCATATTTCACTAAAGTCAATCACTGAAGCATTCTGTGGGATAACGGCATTATGATATCCATCTGATGTATGAATAAAAATCATAATAGAACTATAATAGATGTGCTGTGAACATTAACTACGGTACGATGTCATTTCTTTTCATATCTGTCATATTATTTCAAGTTCCTCCATTGTCCAAATCTCAGAGTATTGCCTTAAAAAAAGTTATGCCATCTGTGTATGATGACTTAAATTGATACTGGTCTGGGCTTCACTATATCTCTATGCTGTCCCGTGAGTCGCGCAGCGTGCCACACAGATTTTGATAGGTGGTCATTATAATAATAAATAATAAACAGCGATAATAAAACAGGCAGTGTGCCAAAGGTGTTGGCTATTAGATAGTTGTGAGTGCAGGTGCTTAGTAAATTATTATATCTGAGATAAACTAGTATAATGATAATATTTCTGAGATAAACACGCGTAAGTTGCCGAATTTATGGACACACAGAAGAAAGCCTTGTCTATGCTCTGCCTCGATTTGTGTCTCAAGCCATTCGTTAGTCTGGCTGTTTAATGAGAAAGAGATTAAATGTAACTGTTAGTTGCAATAAACGCGTTAAATCCATCGCAGCGAAGCACTATTATTCTGCTGCGCTGAACTGCGGAAGAACTGATGACGGCACCGTTTAATGTTTGGTTGACCAATCAGCGAAAAAGGGGTGTTTCATTCCCGCCCACATGTAGAGATCAAATATTCAAGTTGTTTATTCATTTTCTACCACTGAACGAAAAACGATTTTTTGTTTGAATAAAAATGAAAAACGAAAAAGATGCCATTTTTTCATTTTCCGATTTCAATATTAAATCAAAAAACGAATGACCGAAAGATACACGGACCGTAAAGTTTTTAAAAAATCGAAAAGCCCAAACAACTGTGAAAATAAGCGGGACAGTCTGAAATCTTCCCCAATGGCTCACAATTACAGCGCGCTGCAGTTCCATTTTTCACCACATATTTACATTGGAAAATTGTGGGGTGCTGTAGAGCTAAGGAGGGCTCCTAGACCCCAACACCGACTACCGCTTATCATAATACTTGCCTGCCGGAGACATACGTTAAATTGTAATATCCTGCTCACTTTACGTCTTAAAATAGTCAAGAAAATCCGAAAAATATGTTGCATAATGTTGAACACATTTACAATTTATTAGGCTATTGTTTCAGCTTATATAGATGTTTGAATGAATATTTAGGTGGGGCTTTGCCCCACTTGCCCCCACAGACGAGCCGTGGCTGTTGGTTTCAAAGGTAATTTACTCATTTTGATTGCGAATGCCACAATATTTATGTTTATATGCTGACTATAAACTTTTAGCCCAATATTTCGTATGTTTGCAATAGCAGTCAGCTGCCTGAAAACACTGTGAAGCTGTTTCAAAGATAGCTTAATGAGCGCTGCGTTCTCTGGATCAGCGGCAGCGTGAAAGCAGGTTTAAATTCATATTCCGGCATGATCGTAACTTTAAACGTTTAATAGACTGCGAAATTGTTGTCATTTAGGAATAAGATCTTCTATATCATAATAAAGATTTTCTATATCATATTTGTACCAGACCTCAAAAGTTAACCCCGGTTACCCCCCGGTTCCGCGATCCATGGTGTGAACGCTCTAATCCGTTAATATGGGCACGGGAAAAAATACGCACCGCATACACACTGCAAACAGAGTAGGATTATTTATGAAACAGGCCTTAGTGCAACGTTTGTATACTTTATCCACCTCCAAGGATAGTGGGGGTTGCGAGTCTCTGGCATCGTTATTTTGGGGGTCGTGGGCTGAAAAGTTTGGGAACCCCTGCTCTATAGACCAATTTGGTGCTTGTAAACAGCCATGATGTCTTTTTGTGGACGGAGCATACCTGGTTGCAGAAAACGACATCAGTAGCAGTCTATGGAAGGAACAGAATAAAAGAATAAAAAGTTCATTTTGAGTTTATATCTCACATTTCTTAGAAGGAAAAACAGAATAGTGAGATGTGTCATTTTTCCTCAGAATTGCAAGTTTATATCCCGCAATTCTGACTTTTTTCCCCTCAGAATTGTGAAATAAACTTACAATTGCGAGTTATAAAGTCAGAACTGGGAGATATAAACACGCAAATGCAAGAAAAAAAATTCAGAATTGTGAAATAAAAATATTATAGGCTATGTTTAAATTTAAACATAACTTTAAATTAACTTTAATTAACTTTAAAGTTATCTATGTAAAATGTTATAGGTTTAAATATTATTTCTTGCTGTAACTGCTATGTATGTATGTCGTCTATGAACTGCATATGTGAATATTATGTAGACTTACTGTTTACATCAAATTCCTGCTTTAATAGTAGACTAATCATTGCAGCTTTCATCAGTCCAGTCTGTGACTTGCAACATAAACATCTCCGTTTAGCTTCAAAGGGCGTCTTCAACGACGATATTCTATAAAAAATGAAGACTATATTTTTTGCATTCCGATTCCGACATCCAGAGGCACAACAAAACATTTTTCTCTTTTTCTCTGGATTTTGCACATTTTCCTCCACTTGCTACCGCTATTTTTCTGCAACCACTATGCGCGCGCAGCTGCAAGTGACTTAACTGTGATGTCTGCTCCAAATGGGTCTATAGCATAGCACATTGGCTACAACTAGTGATGGTCGAATTCGAAACACTGCTTCATGAAGCTCCGAAGCTTTATGAATCTTTTGTTTCGAATCAGTGATTCAGAGCGTGTATCAAACTACCAAGGTCACGTGATTTCAGTAAACGAGGCTTCATTACGTCATCATTGTTTCGAAACGTTTCAAAACAGTTCAATTTCAATGGTTCACCTGTAGAGGGCGATGATAAAGTGAACCCAGATTCATTGAGAACAATTGAACAAGTGTCTATGGGCTTTACCCCATTGCCATGCACAGACCTTTTGAGGGGCATGTGCTGAAACTGAAAAAGGGCACCCCCCACCTCAGAATTTTTGTACATTAACAGGATGCAATAATATCTTAGAGTGTAAATTAGTGTAAATTATTAAATGGATGCTGCCTTATTGGGAGAATAAAAACCCTCCAACCCCTACCCAATAAACACTTTTAATATTATTAAAGTGCTCCTATTAAACTTTTTTTTTAAAGGATCCTAATATTGTTTTGGGAGTCTCCTACAACAGGTTTACATGCATGCAAAGTCAAAAAACACTTTTGTTTTCTCATAATATACATTTAATTTCACCTCAGTTCTTGATTCGTAAATGATTCGTTAGAAGCAGTTTGAAGAATCAGTCTCTCTAAACCTCTCCTTTCCCTGAGCATACACTGCTCTGATTGGTCAGATGGCCCAATCCTTTGTGATTGGTCTACTGCGCGCACCACGTGCCGGAAACAAAACGTCCATTGCCATAACTGAATGACAGCTATCAATTCGCAAGATATTGTATACAATGTGTGGACAGAAAAGATGGCATCGATTTTACCGTTGCAATTCGAGCCAGAGTCCGACAATGAAACGTCTGAAGTAGTCGATCAACCAGAAACTGACTGGAGCAGGACGTTTCTCTATGGTAAGTGTCACCTTAGTTTGCGTTATTTATAAGACATGATAGCAGCGTCAATGTTATACTTTATGTAGGTGCACTGTATCAGAATGTAATATAATGTTTCAAATCTACATTTATGTAAATTCTGCGTGACTTCTACGTGTTTTCATGAGCGTGCGCGTGATCATTCGAGTTCTTTGTTTGAACCGGGGATCATATTATTATAGGGAGATAAGAGGGTATCTCTTACCATTGGAGAAAGCGTAACGGCTAACTTAATCACATGCGGCACCTCTCAGCCTATCTTGTTGCCGTTCAAAACTCCTCCCTGCGTACCGCCAATGCGTACCGCCCGTACCATAGACATAATAAATACATAGACGCCCTATTGGCCGCTGGATCGCATGTCAACAGCGCCGCCATATTGTGCGGGGCAACATGCCGTAACTCTCTTAAGTGGACTGAAGAAAAGATGCCTGACTATTTTGAGGTTTTACAAATCGTCGCATAATCCAAACCACATATCGGGGAATTATCTTTCACATGCAAGTCTGAACAGTTGTTTCTGGTTGTATTTGGTCATTATAACATTGTTTTGACAGCTAGTTGACCACCAAAGTCAGACTATTAAAAGCTAACAACAATGCTAGTTATCTATAAAAAACTGAGACTTTATAAGAAATAATATATAAGTTCACATGATTCTTATGAAGTCTGAGATTATATTATAGTTTATATCATTAACTAATCAAAATTACGCAAAAAACGCAAGTGAGTCAGAGGACTTTGACAGGACAACTCAGGCTGTCAGAATTACAGATAGACCTAAACCGACTCATCTCTGAAGAGCAGGTGATTTGATTGGCTCATTTATATTTTTACCCCAGTTTAGCCAGTGGAACCAGGACAACACAAACCTCAAGAAAGGCTGAAGAAAGCCTGTCAGTGGACCGTTCTCTGCTTTTCCAAGAGACCTCGTCTGCCTATTATTATGATATTATTATATGACTTATATTATTATATGATTGTACTATTCACTATTTTATTTGCTATTTTTATTTTATTGACTATATTATTTTACAATTTATGATATACTATCTGCTATTTTATTCATAGTTATTATATTACTACTATATTTTACTGTTTTTATACTCAATTGTATTTTTAGGCTATTTATAATAATAATAGGCTAATAATAATAATATGCTATAGAATAAAACCACATACAATTTATATTGTACTGTAATTGTTCTAAAAAATGTTCTACCGCTGTATCTCAAATGTTTTACTGGATTTATTAAGGATTGTCTTATAATTATTAGTACAAGCTGTGCTTTTAATGTTGTCCACTGGAGGGATCCACAGGATAAGAAATCTTTTAAGCCCAATCCTTTTAATCTTGTTGCAATCCATTTGAATCGACATAAATTCATTTAGTACATTAATGGTGTACTGACATTAAATCTGTGAAATGCTTAGGCCTATAGATAATTAAACGATTAAAAAGGTTTTGAGATGCAAATTATCTTCATATTCAATTGAAATTGTCCTGTGATGTGATTCAAGAGGAAAAACTAAACGGCACGAGGGAAAAAGCTAAAATGCCATTGTTGAAGACAGAAAAGCATTTCCACAATTAAAATCGATGTGCACATTTCATGTACATTAAATTATATTACATTAGGAACATCTCCACAATTATTAACCTCGAAAAATAAACCAAATCTATGTGAGCGTGAGTTTTCACAATTCCTTATGACAATGAATAATTTTCAAGTTCAAACTAGCGAGATTCTGAGAAATTGGAGACAAAACCTTTTTCTTACTCCACGCAGATCATATACCGTTGGAATTGGTTGAGAAATGTAAACTTTATTGCGCTTTCTGTCCAGAAAAGCCGCAGCTCCCCGTTTACTTGCATTTGTTTAATGAGGAGTCTTGCCCCGCACAATATGGCGGACTCGTTAACAAAGCGGCCAATAGGGCATCCATGTATTTATTATGTCTGTGACCCATACCGCCAGTTAGCATTAGCCGTTACGCTTTTTTGGCTAAAGACCTATTCATACCGGACCGACAAACGCCAACAAACTCGTCTGTTGGAGTTTGCATCTTTTGACTTTAAAACATGCAGCGCTCACATTTATTTAATGAAACTGAAGTTATCGCATTAGGGACTATCGCGATTTGTTTTTCCATCCACAAAATATGATGCCTTAAAAAGATCATTAATACTGTTGTTAAGGTACTGAAGACTTTTTATGACCTCAAGTTTATCTGATGAGCATGAGCGGAGTGGAATAATGAAAGTGATCAGCATGATTGATATTCAAAACGGTAAGCACGCGCTGCATTGTGTGCGTATCTGCAGTCTGTAGAGCCAGTTTCCCCTTTTGAATGACGAATATAGATGAATTTTTATGAAGAAATAGGCAGTCTTCTTTACGCAGGAGCAGAACGGTGTGTTCAAATGCAGCTTTTTTGCACCGACGTAGGTGACAACACAGTCGGCTTTCATTAGCGCTAGTTCGTTGGCGTCTGTTTGGTGTGTGATATTTTCCCCTACCCGTTCATATTTTGGCGCTCTAACTCAGTGAAACTTTCACGCGCAGCATCTCATTTAATTACGTCAACACAGCAAATGATATGATAGGCTACTGGTCACAGAACATGCAAATAACATTCAAATTTTACAGTCATAACATGTGAGTCTGTATGGTCGCCAATGGCGACCTCAGCAAAAATATCACTCGCAAATTAATATTTTTAGTTGCAAATGCGACCGTTTTAGGCGCAGTCTGGAGCCCTGTGGTTACACGTATGTGTGGAATTTTCCCAGTCAGACTTGACTCTCTGTGACTCGTTTGTCGGTGTTTGCTGGGGCAGTGTGAACATGACAGTTTTTTCTCATAGAATTCTAAATCCAACGGCCAACTTGTTCATTGGCATTTGTTTGTGTTTGTTGGCGTTTGTCGGTGCGGTGTGAATTGGCCTTTGGTTGGAGTCTGTTTTCACCCGACTGAACATGTTTAATCGGTATTTGTTGGGTCGTGGAATGTCTGAGCAGTGTGGTATGATTTTCCAACAAACTCTGACGTAATCTGACCTGGCCATGAAGCGTTGCCATGATGATGAGACAAGTCCCCTGCGAAGACAGCTGTTTGATCGCTGTTTGTTGGGGCAGTGTGAACATGACAGTTTTTTCTCATAGAATTCTAAATCCAACGGCCAACTTGTTCCTTGGCGTTTGTCGGTGCGGTGTGAACTGGCCTTAAGGGTTGCGGGCTTGCCTTCCAGTGGCTTTGTTTGAACTGAGGTGGAGGGAGTTACCATGGAAACGGCGCGGCACCTCTCAACTGACAAGTAGCGAACTCCGACTCTCACTGTTGTTTTCACTACTTTCAGGTAAGTTTTGTCCCTAAAATTACACAAATAGTACATACAAATATTCCTGACGCTTTCTTTACTGTAAATGAATGGCTTTCGTTGAATATTTACTTTATAGAAATGGTTTAGTGTCTTCGAAAAAGTCCGTTAGCGTCTCAACCGTTAGGCTAACTATAAGAGGTTAACTTTAGACGTGAACTCGTTTATGTAAGTTTGGGCTTTTAATCATATATGTTATGTGTAGATGAGAGATTTTGATAGATTTGTAAAGGTTTTGCTGGCAATTTCTCAATGAATGAATGGTGGTAAGCTAATTAATTTACTGTGCAGTTAATCGGTGACGTCACGTACATGGAGAGTGAAAATAGGCCGAAACTAGGCAAAACACCTTTTGATCTTTCATGGTTAACATTTCCAAACACGAAACTATTTCAAACTTGTTTGATCTTTAATGGTAAAAAGGCTTTGACATCCAAACATAAGTGACACTGTATGGGCATTACTGAATAAGTAAACCTAAAAATGTAAATTATGTTATCTTAAGATTTTTTTGGTATATTCTGTATATTATTCTTTTTCTTTTCTGCATTTCACCTCTGCTATAGTTTATTTCTAATAAACATGACATTGTATACTAAATATTGTTGGCTCTCTGACAAATTGTTTATGTTCCCAGTTTTTTCCATGCTGTTGGCAGTGCAGTTGGACATCTTTAGACATTATGAACCATGTGACTGGTAAGTGATACCTCAAGCATACACTACACTACTTTGAAAGAAAGCTTCTATGCTCACCACTGCTACATTTATTTGATTAAAATACTGTAAAACAGTAATACTGTGAAATTACAATTTTTAAATAAAAATGTTTATTTCTTCAGGTCTTAAAAAGCCTTAAATTTGACTTTAAAAAATGTGCAGCGACTCTGATGCTCTATGACCAGTCATTTACGCCGTCTTCACCTGGGTGTTGATATCGTGCGAGCACAGGTGAGACCTGAACATCTTGCGTTGTTATGTGTTTTAAAACTAAACTCATTTAAACCTTGCCAATTGACCCTTCACAAAGACCCGCCCCCCTTTGTTACTGTTGCTTTGTCTGACAAGCCATGAGAGTAAGTCCCAGCTTTCAAACTGTGTAATTTTTTAAGAAATTCAAACATTATAAACCATTTTGTGGCTCTTTTATGTGTCCTGACAGATCGCTGTAGCACCTCAGCTCAAGCTGCTGTTATCAATCACTCTATTTTATCCTATTTATTTTTGAAAGTTTTGAAAACATTATTGTGGCGTTTCCCTTTTGCTATTTGTGCAAATGGAAACACAAAAATATTTAATGAAGTCTCTCTTATTTCTTACAGACCATGTCAAAAAGAAACACCCTGGCACCAGAGATGCTGAGATCAAGGTGTGCATAGCACAAAAATTGAAAGATCTCCGGAGGCAAGCAAAAAGGTGAACATTGTAACCTATTATAAAATCAGGGGTGCCCAGTCATGTTTCTGGAGATCTACCTTCCTGCAAAGTTAGCTCCAGCTCTAATCAAACACAGCTGAAACGGGTAAATAAGATCTTCAGAAACACTTGATAATTAGGCACAGGATTGGGCACCCCTGCTGTAATGCTTATGATACTGATGACACTAAATCAATTTTAAAGTTTTTATCCAAAGTGAACTTTAAAGGCCTTGTATAAGTTTTTACGTTGTTACATGCCAAGGAACCTTGGCGGGCATGCCATTAAAACACCAGCTGACCAACAAAGAAACTAATTATTGTGTAATCCTTAAAACTCAGTTTTGGATGGCTTCTAGAGGGCATGCTGTGGGTCTGCACAGGATCTGCTTGTTTATATTTTTGAGTACTGCCAATATACATAGACCAGTCATCATGTGAAAATAACAGATCCAATCCTAAAATCCAGAAAGAAAATAAATAAAAATGTACTTTATCAGAATAGACTTATTTGTACTGCCCTAATCTTTGATTTTGTTTTTCAATCCCAAAACAGGAAGCCTGCTGAAGAAGACAAAGAGGACAGAGACAACACATGCACATGTGCACACGCAAACACACACCCTATACATTTGTTTTTTGGGGGGTTTTTTCATGTGTAATTTTAATAATTGCTTTTGTATGTTTTAAACGCTCAATTTTCAATGCATAATTTGAAATGAAATAAAAGCTCACTTTGAATAAGTTAATTGTTTTCATTTTGGGAAACATGGCTATAGGCCCTACAGAAGAACATAGTACTGTTTTCTGTGGTATATCGCTCAATGATTTTACATGGGTTTCACATGAAGTTACAGGTGTACATGGGGAGTAGGTGTAACATACATTGTTGATTTATATTAGAAAGGATTGTTGATGGGTTTCAAATGTTACTCCATGGGTCTCACATTGGAATATATGTTTCACGTGTGATCTCATGAGTTTCACATGGGAATCTTACATGCTTCACTTACATGCTACACATGGGGTTTCACGTTTTTCACATGGGAAACGTTCCAAAACCACACATTTTCCATGTGCAAAACACGTTTCACATGTGATCCACATATCTTCACATGTGCTTTTAACATGTGCATAATCACATGTATATGTGGTCACATGTGACCACATGTGTTTTTGCACATGTGAAGTTCATGTGTTTTTTCTGTAAGGAATAAGATATACATTTAGGCCAGATGTGTACACAGACTTTTTCGCCATAACTATTAACAAAATAAAAAATGGCTGTATCATTGTTTGACATTACAATGGGTGTTTACTGTTTACAGCGAGAATACTTTAACTAGTTAGCGCGGACTAGCATCTTAGCATCCTATTACAATACAGATAGAGCTACACTCTATTGTAATAATAAAAACGCAGAGGAAAAAAACAGTTTGTTTTACAGTTATGTAAGCGAACCGGGCCCACAGCTATATTATAAACTCCCACGTTAGCTAAGCACAAACGTGAATAGCTGATGATGCATTACACTTTGTAAACAAAAGTCGTGCTCCATCCTTGATCATTACTCCAAGTAATAAGATAGGCAAGATGCATTAATCGACATTTTTTATACAATATTGGACCCACATCTGAATAGCAGAACTACAGAAACTAAGAAAGTTAGCCGGTTAGCAGGAGACATACAGACAAGGGTGTAAGTTTCTCATCAACAAAGTTCAACAACTGCGTCAGATTGGTTAAGTAACATTACCCACAGTCTACTTTAAGTACTTATGTTAATATTTATACCTCTGTGATTATATGGTATCTTTCCTTAGTCGTCTGAAATGTATGCTAGCAAAATTTTACCCTAGCATAGCACGTATTTAATGATGCTGATTGCGAAACGTCTTGAATGCTTTTATTCATGTTTCCCTGTAGGCTATATCCTATGTTTTTATTTATAATTTGGGTGTATTTTATTGTTCATATTTTGTGTGTTTTTCTAAATAAATTAATTTAGTTCATTTTGAGTCTGCATTCATCATTCACAGCTGTTGAAATAGCCTTTAAATTAGCTTGGGCAAATAAGGACATAAATTAGGTTAAACTACTGCATGTCTGCCCATAGAAAAATAAATAAATATAAAAATTACCAACACAGAACTATTGATACACAACATTGCCACAGTTACTAAATGGAAATGTCACAAAGATACGTTGTGGTAATGTATCCAGGAATTTCACTTTTCCGGTTTCCACGACGTAACTACTTCCGTCGCCACAGCGAAAGATTGGTCACCAAATTACGTTGCAGTTATGTAACAGTCACGTATATTTGTTAGCTGGGTGAACAGTTTCTTTACTCCACCCCATGTCAAAGCAGTGCCATGAAGTGAAATGCACAGAAAAGTGAAGCGCAAAGGGAAAACAGTATCTCGAGCTCACACTTGACTGAAACGCAGAATAAAAGGAGCTTGCAAATGAATTAATAGGTGTTACCATGGAAAATATCTCTTGCAGAGATAAAATAGGATCAAAGTTCATAAGCTTCTGCAGCTGTCATTGAACTTTATTTTCTTTTGCAATACTTTATTCTTTTGCAAAGCTATATGGCATGGTACTGACTCCATATCACCGGGGATAAAAAATAATTCAGCAGTGGCAGGGATACTAGACCAGAAGGGGGAATTCCCCCACCCTCTACAAATCGCACCTTATTTAATGTTCGCAAAAGTTATTTCAGATGCTCGTCTTATTGTATTCAAGCCACTTTATGTAAGAATTGCAATTTTATTATACTAATAAAAAGACTAAAAAGACTAACAACGACAAAAATGAGAGTGAGCACGTTTGTATGCCCGACAATATGCTGATAACTCCTAAAAATCTGTTTATTGAATTAACCCGTTGTTCAGTTGTACATGCAAACCAATAACCCAACAATGAATTGCAGAAACAGACAGAAGCACTGGCCAAATAAAACTATTATTAACGAAGTGTGCACTATATTGCTTGGTGAGTGGTCGAAACGTACCTTGGTACCTTATCACCACAGCCCTTTTTGTAAGAGGCATATTGAAAATAAGTGATAAAAAATACACTGACGAAGGATGCGATCACAAGGTAATGTACAGATTTATGTAATGTGTAGTATCTTTATATCAGAATCTATTTACAGCCTTTCGTGTCATGTGTCTCTTTAAATGTCACATTTATAAATAAAGCTGCTGACATTCGACACCGAGAGACACGACTGTAAAATCGTAACATGGAAAAATGCTTTATAAACATGTTAACGCTCGTTAACGTACCTTATTCATGCCGTTGCCCATGATTCATTTGGTCATGTACGAGCGTAACTGTGGTTAGACAGACCTCAGATTTAACATGGAATTACAGAGAGACGACATGTCACTAAAACGAATATTACGCTGCTTTCAGTGGTATTAAACCAAATTATATTCAGTAAGAATTTAAATGAAAACAGTTGCTGTGACACGGCTTCCGGAATTCTGTCGAAATCAAAACATCAACATCTTTTGACGTCACCGTAGGACCGAACTTAACCCTTTTGTGACGTTGTGACACAACGTGACCGAACTTAACTCTTCCATAACGGGGCATAAAATTTCACGGTATCACAATAGAACGGAGCTTAACTCTCTCAGACTTAACCAAAAGTATGGCAGCATAAGTGGTAAAACCGTTAGACCATTGTGTGAGACTTCAGTAGTTCAGTGATTTTTAATTCTGGTCCTGGAGACCCACAGCACTGCACATTTTTGCCTTCTATATTTTACCCACTTGATTTAGATCATCAGCTCATTAAGAGAGAGCTCCATGAACGGAGTGTTTCGAATAAAAAATGGTCCGGTTCGGTCGGTCCGAGTACGTTTTGATCATTTAATTTCCTATTTTAAATGGAATAATGAGAATAGACAGCTTGTTTATTCGTTTTTTCATTTAGTTTAACAAACGGAAAATTAGATTTTGGCCTGATTTTCCATTTTTTGTTTGTGATTTACAAATCGGTTTATGGCTTTGATATTTCATTCGCACATGTGGGCGGCGCTGAAACGCCCCTTTCATCTGATTGGTCAAACCGCGCCGTCTTCAGGACGGCCTTATTTCTGCCAGGTAGAATAAGAGTCGGTAAGGCATTGTCAAATCATCCCACTTTATAAGCTTTTGTCGCCACGCGATGTGTTATATTTGTGTTATATTTAACTATAATTAGTGCGGCTGCGAAGCTTCGCCTCTAATGTACGACACTTGAGGGATTACAAGTCATACAGTATGTTGACACGGAGTTTGGTGTTCCCAATATATATAGCCTACCATAATATGTAACCTTTCCCACTCGTCTTTTAAGATGATCACTATAGTGTGTGTGTGTGTGTGTGTGTGTGTGTGAGAGAGAGAGAGAGAGAGAGAGAGAGAGAGACTGTGAAAACTGAAATTTAAAAGTATGACTGTAAGCGTTGTGTACTCAGTTCACACGGAAAGAATGAGATTAAAAAAGATCATTGAATCAGTGAACTTGTAGGCTGCTGAATACCTGACAAAAATTAGCAGGATTGGAGAGTACCAGTATTACGTCTTCAATTGAAATACGAATTATGAATAGGAACTGTAATGTTAAAGTTATAGGACACTGTCAGTCTTGGGTTATAAAAATGTTGTTAGTATTTTTCTTTGGATTAGAAATACAATCCAATAAAAATATCAATTATATGAATTGTGAACTGGAGAGTTTCTGCAGTGGTTAGAATTCATTTCAGTGTTAAACAAATAATCAAAAATTAATTTGAAGATGCTGATTTAAAATTAATCGAATACATTAATCTACAAATTACATTTAACATGTTCTATCATATGTGGAATACAACTTAAAATCAACCTTCTTAACATTTTATATTAATTAGACAGAACTTTTAAAATTATTTTTGTTACATGATTAATTGGTTGATGTTTCTCTGAAGTTTTCTAACCTTTTTAAAGGTATTGTTTATTCCCACTGCTTTATGCATTCAATGTTTGTCCAGCAAAGCTCTGGTAGTATTTTTCTATACAAGTATTTTCTTTTATTTTGTTTTCATTTGTCATGAGCTATTTTAAGATGTACTTCTAGCTGTTGATAAATCACATTCAATTAATGTGAAGGGCATGTCAGGGGTGTCCTGCTCCTGGAGGATCAATGTCCTGAAAAGTTCAGCTCCAACCAAACACACCTGAACCAGCTAAACAAGGTCTTCAGGATTACTAGAAATATCCATGCTACACTCTCAGGAAAAATGGTACAAAAGCTGTTGCTGGGATGTTTCCATTTAAAAGGGTTCTAATATGTACCATTTAGGAATGTACACTTTTGGTACCCAATATGTAACTAATATACACTCTAGATTGATGTACCTTTTGATAGGGCACCACTCCAGTGACAGCTTTTGTAGGTTTTTTTCTGAGAGTGTAGGCAGATGTGTCAGTCAATACAATGTCAAATGTAATGTGCAAAACATTATTTTATCTTAACAACAATGCATGCAACCAAAATTGATCTTGATTCGAATGAGAGATTATAAAAAATGCTCTCTGTTACATATTTTGTCAAACAAATTATCAGCTACAATGCAGAACACACAGAAGTGAAGGGGTGACACCATAACACATTCACGATGGAGAACAAACAAACAAACACACACACACACACACACACACACCTTTGGCTTGCTTAGTTGGGGACATTTGACATTTTATATTCAACAGTGTTTTGATCTTCCTGCATTGACACCATTGTATGCGAACTGAACTGAGCTGGATGATGACATCGCTGTTTACTCCAGTGCTGATATAGATAAATTAACTAAATTAATAACTATTGATTCTTACATCGGAATTAATCAATACTGAATTTACTTAAGATGGATAATGACACCATTTTCTTTAAGAAAAGAAAAATTATATACCAGTTATCACTGTAAAGCTGCTTTGACACAATCTGCATTGTTAAAAGCGCTATATAAAGGTGACTTGACTTGACACACACACACACACTTTCTCTCTCTCTCTTACTCTCACACACACACACACACAAACACACTCACTCTCTCTCTCTCTCTCTCTCTCACACACACACACACACACACAACACCAAGTTTAGGTTTGACTGTATTGTGATATAATTGCAAAAAAAAATTATACTTCAGTGATGATGCTAAACGCGATGATACTAAACATGATACATTTTTAATGTTATAATAATGTCTAAACACAAATCTAAATGAAAAGATAGGCTATTTAAAAAATACCTACAGGGAAATGGCAAATGAGCCAGTGAGTGATGCTCTGCAGCCATCTAGTGGATGTTCTTGAAATTTCATGTTATTTTAATTTTAAATGTTTGACGTCCAGTATGGCAGCAATCTTCCACTAATGACACATTGTCAATGTTATCTCCATGAACAAAATTAAGAAATTAAATTAGAAATAAATTATTACAAATGCAAACACATTATTAAAAACACCAAGTGAGTGATGTTACGTAAGTTTAAAAAAATACATTAACATACATTCCCATGAGTTATGAGCTCTTCCATTTGCAAAAATAATGTTGCACTTGCATTCAGTTACAGAGAGCACACACACACACACACACACACACACACACATAGCCTACACATTAAAAGGCGACGTGGGACATGTTATGGACATGTTCTCATGGTCATGTTTATTGTAAGCCGCTCATTCCAAATAAGGGGTGTGGTGACGTCAGCGGAATCCATAGTGTTTTCCTCATGCTGTGCCGGGGTAAAAGAAACACCTGTGTTGCATTAGCAATCAGGGATCAAAGCTATAAAGTATGATGTTTTTGTTGTTTGGGGGGGGTTTCTTGTTGGTGCTGCTGAGTTCCTTGCTGAGGCTGCCGTGCCGTGCCGTGCCGTGCCGGGCCGGGACGTGCCGGGACGTGGCCTGGAGATTATTGTACGACGCGTGCGAATAGCTTGGGAGGGATAGTTTGTAGTGTTGGGGTTGCCCCTGCTACGTTGGGGTTGCCCCTGCTACGTTTGGCGGCCGATGTTGATTTTCCCCAAACGCTGTACCCCACGTCCGGTAGCGGGTAAGAAAGCCAGCAGTACATTTATATTTTCATTTGATGTATGAATTGTTGTTATATATATGATGGTGTATTGCTTTGTTCGCCAGGAAGGCCTTGTTTAATGTGAATGTCTATTAGTGTCCCCCGGCGCCATGTGTTTGTAAAGTGAGCGTGTGTGAATGAGTACGGGGTATGAGGGTATCTACAGCTGTACGGATTCTTAAGGGGATTATTCTAAATTTCATCTCTTTCTCATCAAATAACCAGACTAGGGAATGGCTTGACGCAGATCATACTGGTGCAGAGTCAGGGCTTAATTCTGTGTAGACATAAAGATATCTACACTTGCAATATTAGTTTATCTCATAAATATTAATTTACTTTGCAGCTGCACACAACTACCCCCTAGCCTACAACTTTGGCACACTGTCTGTTTTATTTAACTGATCAACTATAAAAATCTGCACTGGGCAGCCGGAGCGAATGTACAATACATTGCAGAGAAGCACAAAGTACCAGTATCGATTTAAGTGTAAATATGCAGCAGTCACAACTTTTGTTTTAGACAACATGGTATAAATTTGAAATGATATGACAGATAGGCTATGAAAAGATATTTATTTAAGTGTATTTTACAGTCACAGCATATCTGGCCTATTCTATATTAGGCCTATTCTATTTTGAGTTTTTTTTTTTTTTTTTTACATAGAGAAGTGTAGGAAATAGGTTATCACTGACATATGATATGTCAAATATACAGAATGTACATAATAGGCTACATGCTATTTTTTCCTTAAAGTCATAACTTTTGTTTTAGGCAGTATTCTGAGTTTATTTCATTAATATTGAGTATTAATGGATGTCACACAAAATGTTGTTTTATTTTCTCTGCCAACTAAACTTCCCATGCAAATCAGAACTGTTGTGCGACTGACTCCTAGCGCACAAGTGCAGTATTTTGTTCCTGAATGAATCAGAGTCTTTGAACAAATCAGTTGACCGAGTGATTCAATGGCCCAATAGATTATAGAGATCCACTTGATATTTATTTCTGAATGATTCAGTGTTTTGAACGAATCGGTTGAATAAATGACTCATTCATTAACACAATGACTTGCTGCCACCTACTGGCGACATTAATTTCATAATCCAAATATCGTTTCATTTTGTCATTCATTTTATATTTCTGTATTCAAAATGGTGTTTAAAACATTAATCTCATTACATTATGCAATTGTAATTGCTACGCATTTACTGCCCTCTCTGAGCAACATTATCTAACATCTCATTAAATAGATCTACAAGCAACTTCAGGTGCTGCTTCTTTGCCACCTCTGCAAGCCTTTGGTTGATACTGATTTAATTAACAGCCTATAGCGTCATATTATTCTAAGAACTTCACATTAAAGATGGCATACCTACAAATTTAATAAGATTAGGGGGAAAAAATCCCCTGAAAATCAATTGCCCTTATGGTAAAGTTAATTTCTGACACCAAAAGATGGCAATAAATAGGCTATAAAAATACTCTTCATCTCTTTATTGTTAGTGTTATTTCAAAGTTTCTTATATGTATGGAGGGGGGGCTTCATGGACAAAAGGTTGGGAACCACTGGTTTAGCAGTTGCTTCTCTAACTAGCAGAAGACACTAACCAGGTTTAAATTCCAGTTGCGCAGATAGGGTTTGTTGTAACTCTGCGTTACAATGTGTCCCGCTATTAAAACTATTCTATACATGTTACGATACAACTGGCATAATTAACTTTTATGAATTTCTGTTGAGAAACCATGGAAAAAAGTTGAACAAAGACTGAGAGGAAGAACCTGAACATCCAGAAAATATTATTTCAAGAAATGTTCAGCATTTGTACTGTCTCGTCTATTTGTCTCGTGTTGTGTGAGAGCTGTGAGTAAAGGGAGGGTAGTGTTTTTGTTCAGCTCTGTGTTTTTCTGAATGTCTTTATATGTTTCTTCATCTGTTTGCCTGTATTGTTTTAAATAATTTTGTAGTTTGACAATGAACACTCTGCAAAACACCGCTATACACGGGTTGCAACCCGTTCTCACTCCCGAGGCGTCAAAAATTGAAGCATGGTCAAGCTCCCCCAGCGTCGCTTGGGATACGCCAAAGGTGCCCCTCGGCGTCACTCTATGGACGAACTGTGAACTCCATTGCTTTCAATAGGAAACCTTTAGCGTCAAAAACAGACGCGAATTTGAAATCACGCTGAAGAAGTCTCATTCAGAACACATCGCGATATTTGGCATCAGTTCACGTGTGCCAGATGTTGGTAAGTAGTCGTAAATACGCTGTTCTAATGTTTGATATAATATCTTTTCTGTTTGCCGATATTAATCAGATTAACTTTAGCTCCCTCATGTTCAGTCACTGCATTATATCTGTCACCTCTGCTGAGGTTTTGCTTTTCATTGCTTTCTAAATTAAAGCACCTTACTAAACTAGGGTGATTAAACACTGTCACGTGACGTGCTATAGACCTTCAATCAATGAATCATATTCAGGTTCAAAGTAGTACAAATGTAGTTTCAAAATGGTATTTGTAGTAGAAGCACGGTAAAAACAACACTTACCATGCTTTTACCACAGTATTGTTAGTTTTAATGTGATATTTGTTGTCAATACAGAGTAACCACAAAACTTACCATGCTTTTAATGCCTAATAATGTAAAATCCAAAAATTGTAATGTCAATCAGTACTTTTTTCCTATATATAAAACTATATATTATAAATAATGATATTTTCTTTTCTCTTGTTTCAGCTGAAAAGACCAAAAGGGCCTTTTAGAAATGAACGGAGGAGACAGAAAGCTGCAAAGGCAAATATTTGCAATGGTAAGTATGTGTTGGTTTTAACCCTTTATCAAACATTTTATCAAGCATTTGTTAAATAGTCGCAAAATCTTAAATTAAAGTTAAAGTCAATTCCTGTACATATTTATCACCATATTTGTAAATCAGTTGTGCCCCTTTTTGGACAGTCGGATGTCCCACACACTGTCAGAAAGTTTACATTAATTCCACTGAATTCTTTAAAATGATTACAAATTGGGCCCAAAATGTTCCAGTGATACATGATGTCTCTCCGCACCTCATAACCTACCTCTGTTTGCAAGAGTGGAAATGATAATTTGACTTGTCACATGACATCAGATATTTGATTATTTTGTTATAATCAGGTCAGTTACACTGCTGATAATGTCCTGCTTGCATGTGAAACATGTTATTTAAAAAAAAAAAAAAAAAATTATATGAATATGGCTTGCTATTAAAGACACTTTTAATCATGGAAATGCCCACATATCAGTGATCATAAATGCATTTAACATTTAATTATGCAACACTCTTTACAGAAATTTCTTTACAGAAATCCTACAGTTATGTATAAACTCATAACATCATCAAGTCCTGTGCTGGGCACATTGGGCAACAAGTGTCCTCCAACGTATCCAATCTGTGGCCACGTTCTCCACATCTTCCCATGGGACACCGGCATTCTTCAGGTCTTCGTGAAACATCTGTCTCCACGTCTTCCTTGGTCTTCCCTGTCCCCTGCATTCTCTTGGTGGTGTCCACTTCATAACTGTCTTTGGGTGTTGTTGTTCGGGCATGCGTAGGATGTGTACAGGGAGGTGCACCCTTCGCTCTGTCACAGTTTTTAAAAGTCTTCACGTGAACTCTGTACATTGTTCGGTTCCGGCTGTAGAGCCCGCACAGCAGGGCACTTGGGTAACGGTGAGGCGGCCTAGCCGCGAAAAACACCACTCTGTCGTTCCAATAAGAACATCAAACAGGTTCTCCCCACTCAGTGATACACCCACTGAGAATCCTGTTGAAAGTGCCCTAGTTATTGGCGATTCTATTACACGGAACGTGAAAATAGAGACACCAGCCACCATAGTCACATGTTTGCCGGGAGCCAGAGCACCTGACATCAAAGCAAATTTAAAAGTGCTGGCTAATGCTAATCGTAAATACTCTAAGATTATTATTCACGTCGGCACTAATGATGTTCGACTTCGCCAGTCGGAGATCACTAAAATTAACATTAAAGAGGTGTGTGAACTCGCAAGTACAATGTCAGGAGAAGTAATTTGCTCTGGCCCCCTTCCTGTTCGTCGGAGTGATGAGATAGTTAGCAGATTATCATCACTCAATGGCTGGCTGTCTAAGTGGTGTCCGCAAAATAATATAGGTTTCATAGATAATTGGAAAAGTTTTTGGGGCAGACCTGACCTGTTAAAAAGAGATGGTATTCATCCCTCCCGGGATGGTGCTGCTCTTCTCTCTAGTAATATGGCACATAGTCTTAGAACTGAAACATGACAAACTGGGGCCCAGGTCAGAAAGCAGCAGACAAACTGGCTAAACCGACCGTCTGCTAGCTGCCTCACGTTACAGAAGTCAGAAAATTCAGATAACTCTCAACACATAGAAACTCTTACACCTAGATATTTTCAAATAGAGACTGTGTCTGTACCCCGAATTAGTAAAAACAAAAAACTTCCAAACCCATTTAATGGTAAAAATTTAATTGATGTTCAACAAATAAAAAATAGAGATAATAATGCTAAACAAATGATAAAACTCGGGTTGTTAAATATTAGATCCCTTTCTTCAAAATCACTTATTGTTAATGATATTATCAAAGATAATAATCTAGATGTGCTGTGTTTGACAGAAACTTGGCTAAAACCGGACGATTACATTACTTTAAATGAGTCTAGTCCTCAAGGTTATGATTATCGACACAATGCCCGTCAGAAAGGCAAAGGGGGAGGTGTTGCTGTAATCTATAGTAATATTTACAGTATTAGTCAGAAGTCTTTCAAATATAATTCCTTCGAAACTATGGTACTTTACGTAACATTATGTAAGTTGACATTTGTGCTGGCTACTGTATACAGGCCACCAGGACACAATACAGACTTTATCAAAGAATTTGCTGACTTTCTATCAGAGTTAGTACTAGCTGCAGGTAAAGTCCTTGTTGTTGGTGATTTTAATATTCATGTAGATAATAAAAAAGACGCATTAGGATTGGCATTTGCAGATATTCTAAACTCTATTGGTGTTAGACAACATGTGTCAGGACCCACTCATTGTCATAATCATACTTTAGATCTAATATTGTCACATGGAATCGATATTGATGCTGTTGAAATTCTGCAGCAGAGTGACGACATCTCAGATCATTATCTAGTCTCGTGTATACTACATTTAGTCAAGGCGGCTAAACTGCCTCCATGCCATAAATATGGTAGAACCATCACTTCTACCACTAAAGATTGCTTTATAAATAATCTTCCTGATCATTTTCATCGCCTTAGCATACCAGACAGCTTAGAAGACCTCGATGTTGCAACAGAAACTATTGCCTCTGTCTTTTCCAGCACATTAGACTCAGTTGCTCCTTTGCGTTTAAAAAAGATTAAGGAAATTAATCCAATGCCATGGTACAATGACCACACTCGGTCCCTAAAGTTAGCAGCCAGAAAAATGGAGCGCAGCTGGAAGAAATCAAAACTAGAAGTATTTCGTATTTCGTGGAGAGAGAGAATGATTGAGTACAGAAAGGCCTTAAAATCTGCTAGATCTGCCTATTTTTCAAAACTCTTAGAAGAAAATAAACACAACCCTAGGTATTTATTTGATACAGTGGCTAAATTAACAAGAAATAAAGCTTCAACTTCTGATGTTTCCAAAGAGCACAGCAGTAATGACTTTATGAACTTCTTTACTTGCAAGATTGATAATATTAGAGAAAAAATAATAACCATGCAACCGTCTACTACAGTATCGTGTCAGATAGTGCATTGTAGTGTCCCTGAGGAAAAATTCAATTCATTTACTGCTTTAGGAGAGGAAGAATTGTCTAAACTTGTTAAATCATCAAAATCAACAACATGTATGTTAGACCCTATACCGACTAAGCTATTGAAAGAAATGCTTCCAGAGGTCATAGACCCTCTTCTCAATATCGTCAATTCATCTTTATCATTAGGATACGTACCAAAAACTTTTAAGCTGGCTATTATTAAACCTCTTATTAAAAAACCACAACTTGATCCTAGAGAATTAGTCAATTACAGGCCGATCTCAAATCTCACTTTTCTGTCAAAAATACTAGAAAAGGCAGTATCATCACAGCTATGTTCCTTTTTAGAAAGAAATGGTATCTGTGAGGATTTCCAGTCAGGATTTAGACCGTACCATAGTACTGAGACTGCTCTCATTAGAGTTACTAATGATTTGCTCTTATCATCAGATCGTGGTTGTATCTCTCTATTAGTGTTACTGGATCTTAGTGCAGCATTTGACACTATTGATCACAATATTCTTTTAAATAGACTCGAAAATTATGTTGGCATTAGTGGAATTGCATTGTCATGGTTCAAATCATACTTATCTGACCGTTATCAGTTTGTAGTAGAAAACGAAGACATGTCATATCGATCACAAGTTCAATATGGAGTACCACAAGGCTCAGTACTAGGACCGTTACTGTTCACTCTGTACATGCTACCCTTGGGAGATATCATTAGGAAGCATGGCGTTAGTTTTCACTGTTACGCTGATGATACTCAGCTCTATATTTCTTCGCGCCCTGACGAAACTTACCAATTCACAAAATTAACGGAGTGCATAGCTGATATAAAAAAATTGGATGACCAGTAATTTCCTACTACTAAATTCAGAAAAAACAGAGATTCTAATTTTTGGACCAAAAACTTCTTCACGTAATAACCTAGAATATTGTCTAACACTTGATGGCTGCTCTGTTAAGTCTTCGTCGTCAGTTAGGAACCTAGGTGTGCTCTTTGATACCAATCTTTCATTTGAAGGCCATGTTACTAGCATCTGTAAAACCGCATTCTTCCATCTTAAAAATATATCTAAACTACGACATATGCTCTCAATGAAAAATGCAGAACAGTTAGTTCATGCGTTCATGACCTCAAGGCTAGATTACTGTAACGCTCTACTGGGTGGTTGTTCTGCTCGCCTGATAAATAAACTACAGCTCGTACAAAATGCAGCAGCTAGAGTTCTTACTAGAACCAGGAAGTATGACCATATTAGCCCAGTTCTGTCAACACTGCATTGGCTTCCTGTTAAACATCGTATAGATTTTAAAATCTTGCTAATTACTTACAAAGCACTAAATGGTTTAGCTCCCCAGTACCTGAGCGAGCTCCTAATTCATTATAGTCCTTCACGTCTATTGCGATCTCAGAATTCAGGCCAGCTGATAATACCTAGAATATCAAAATCAACTGCAGGTGGTAGATCCTTCTCCTATTTGGCACCTAAACTCTGGAACAATCTTCCTAGCATTGTTCGGGAAGCAGACACACTCTGTCAGTTTAAATCTAGACTAAAAACGCATCTCTTTAACCTGGCATACACATAACACATTACCAATTTATATTTCCAAATCCGTTAAAGGATTATTAGGCTGCATAAATTAGGTCAGCCGGAACCGGGAACACTTCCTATAACACCTGATGTACTCGTTACATCAGAAGAAGAATGGCATCTACGCTAATATTAGTCTTTCTGTTTATCCCGAGGTTCACCGTAGTCAACCGGATCCGGGCCGTATCCAGGTGAGACCAAGGACCTGCACCTTGACACGACCACAACGCAGCCCTGAAGTATCAGCAGAGATTGAGTCAACTAGATCATCCCCTGTGAAGGCCTCATCGACACGACAGCCACGACACAGTTCCTCAACAACCGTCCATACCGGCGTGATGAATACGATCCTCAATTGGATGGAACTGAAATAAATACTTTTAATGTTGCGATCCTATTGGACTTATGATAGCAACCTGAATTGTAACAAAGCACTGTTGGCCAGAGGAGAACTGGCACCCCGACTAAGCCTGGTTTCTCCCAAGGTTTTTTTCTCCATTTTAACACCAATTTGCCACTTGTCTGCCACCTGATGTCACCTGATGGAGTTTGGGTTCCTTGCCGCTGTCGCCTCTGGCTTGCTTAGTTGGGGACACTTGACTTGACATTTTGATATTCAACAGTGCTTTTGATCTGCCTGCATTGACACTATTCTTTAAGAGCTGCTGTGCAGTCAAACAATGTACCAGTTATCAATGTAAAGCTGCTTTGACACAATCTACATTGTAAAAAGCGCTATATAAATAAAGGTGACTTGACTTGACTTGACTCCTCCTTATGATCTCTTATAATATTTATGTAATTCTGTTTGGTGCGGATAGAGTATTACAGAAATGACACACTTGACATACTGGACATTATTCTGTGAGTTTGTTACCTTTACATTTAGAAGGACTTGAATTAAACCTTTTATTACACTATAGACTGTGTCACTATAGTAAATGTCAACCTTAACTACATCTATGGTTATGGTTATGGTATCATTATATCACTACCTGGATAATGTAAATGTAACATACCCATGAATTTATTTTTTATAAGCATTTTATTGCTGAAAATATTTAACATTTATGATATGCATTAACTATTTTAATTTGCCTTTCATTTAGTTACAGTAAAAGTGAACAATAATCACAAGGATATTGTATTAAAGTTGAGAATGCAAAATATTATTTTTGTCCCTATTCTTTAAAGGGAAGAAACACATTGCATCTCTTGGTTTGTAAAAATAATACTTCATCATAACGATTATTTTTAAGTTATGTTTCACTATAATAGATTGCCTCTGTAACTGGATACATTTTTTTTTTTTTCTCGTAATTAACTGATTTTTATACTGTTGTGCAGTAGTTTGGGGACTACATTGGTCTTTAAACAGTTTGACATTAAATATTGGAATATGATTACAAAATTGAGTGCATTCGTTATGCTTTTGTTACATTTATTTTTTTACATTTATTTTTTACATTTATTTGCATTTATAATTCCAAGAGTTCAAGTGGTGGAGAATGGTATAAATAAGTGATTAAATGTATACCTTTAATATAGGCTACTATACATCTATTGTAAATGTTAGAAGCACTTTAGTAGATTTTAGTTAAAATACTGCAAAACTACACCTGCTTTAGTAGGTCATTGCTTAGAAAAAAAGTATCTCTTTCAAATATATTTATGCATCAGTTTAACTACACAAAGGAGTCTTTCGTTTTAAAATGTGAGTTTCATTATATTTAATTAGATTAATTACATATTTAAGGAATCTTTCCCTTTAGCCGGAACCGAAGGAGAGCTGTCGTCATTTACCATAAATGGACAAGTAAGTGTGACGCCTCTGTTCAGCTGGATTGTCATTGGCTGTGACTTTATCGCAGAACTCGCTGTGATTGGACTATCTGTTAACGCATATAAAACGGCGTTTTATCTTACAAAGTATGTTTTAGTGTGAATATTACGTTACTCATACATTAAGTTAACTATAAAGTGTTTCTATGTTGTAAGAAATTACTCCTATACCGAGATCCCAACCCTAACCCTAGCATCTCTGCCCATTTCAATGAACTACAGCGCCATGTTTCCCGTTCCATTGATAGAATGACAGAGACATATGGGTAATGTAGTTTAAAACGTTTAGTAATGAAATGATAAATGTTAAATAAATAAGATCTTTAATGGACAACTCGATATCTAAATATGTTTATTGTGCAAACATTTATTACATATATGAGGGGCAGGCTAAAATTAGATATTTTACTGTGAGCACTTTTAAAAAACCTTTCCTTACAAGCTTTCCATGTATGTCTGAAAACTGTGCCCAACATTTAGTAAACATAGCATAAGCAGTTGTCCTGACGATTTTCTCTTTGATATGCTAACCAGACTTTGAGTTACAGCCATTTGAAATGTGCATTTTTTATTTATTTTTTTTTTTTTGCTCTTCCAGGGGCCATTACTGGCCCCTCAGGGGTGAAAGGGCAGTAAAATCTACACAGATGTATTCTCCTCATCATGGATAACAAACTTTGTTGAATCACATTAAAATATTGGAGTATTTGATCTTTTCCCCCCTTTTCTATTCTAACATCATGCTTGTATAGGTTTTGATGGGTGTTGTGAGACCATCTGATGAAATATGGAAATATTTGAACAAAATGTTGTAATACAATAATAATAATAATCGATTGATTGATTGATTGATTGATTGAATAGTAGTTGATTATTTATTTATTTATTTTATTTTTTTGTATGAACACCAATAAATATAATGAATGAACCCGCAACAACTTGCCATTATCCAATTTCCAGTGTTGGCAGTAAACAAAAAACTATAAATGTACACTTCACTATTACACAAGTATAATGCACCATTCAGTAAAATAACAAAGAAACGATGCCAACATTTCATCTTCACCCCCTCTTCGTGCTCCTCACATGCCTGACATCAGTAATGTCCATGCTGTAATTTTGAATGCAGTAGTAGATGTAGCAGAATGATCAACATGGATCATCTTCAGTTCTGCTTGAAGTGTTTGTAGCAGTATAGCCCACTGCAGCCTCCTAATTCACATTCCTTCCCTTTATTCCTCTGGAAACTGGCATACTTGTCACAACATGAAAGTATATGCAACTTTTTGTTCATTGTTGTCCCAAATATCATTAATCAGATCAAAAATATTTATGTCCTAAGTAAAAAAAAAAATCATGGTAATTAATTATATGTAGTTTTTAAATTATGAAATAAACTCATAAGAGCCTAGTAAAATTTTATTTACTGTACCAAACACCACGTTCACACCATATTCACCTATTACACTTCATTGGAAGATACAGCATAACATTGAAAGTAGCATAAAGACAAATGAGATTGAAGATAAATAAAAATTCAAAAATACGTTAACGTCATATTAATCCATTCACAGCTGCAGATTTGATATTGTGTTTAAAATAAAGATTCATTATCACAGCTAAACTGGTTTCTTGCTCTTCCCTGTACATGTCTCTATCATGTTCATGTTCTTCTTCTGAGCAGTTTGTTCAGTATACTACAGTACTTGATGAACAGAAGATGTGATCACTGATGTGGTGTAGCCTTTTCTGAACCAAAGGAAGAAGTCTTAACATCCCATTGTCAGGCGCTCTCCAGTCCTGGTCTAAAAGTAAAACAAAAAAACACAAACAATTCAAATGAAGTAGTTTAATGGACAGCCAGGTCAGCTTATGTTCTGCATGATTTAAAGCAGTGGTGGGCTACTCTGGGCCTCAGCGTCCACTGTCCTGCAGATTCAGCTCCAACCTGTCTATAATTGTCTATAAGTAAACCTGAAGACTTTGTTTTTAAATGTTCAGGTGTGCTCGATTAAGGTAGGAGGTAAACTCTCCACCTCAAAAAGGAGACAGCAAAAGGGCCAGAGTTGCCTGTTCCTGATTTAAATTTACAAAGCAGCAGTACATAATATACACATTGAAGTATTATACTGTATATATAATAATGCAGCACAGACTGTAAGCTAAGTACTGAACAAAAACTGTTTTACTTATATCAACATCAACCTGTTTTAAAAGATCTTTTAGAAAGGCATGCTCTCTTTTGAGACTTTGCCAGTGATGCTTGATTTCTTTTAAGACAATATACTCTTCTTGTTTCAAGAGCATCATTTGGTCAAAAAACCAAGTGATAACCTGTACAATGTAAAATTGTTAAAATACTGCAATACAAACTTTATGGCAAGAATTAAGAATAGGCACAGGACTTATCATACTCATGAAGAAGCCATGGCCATGCATAGTTTCTGCCTCTTGTATTCCTCCGTGGCTGCACATTAGTCTTTTCCCTCTAGAATCTTCTGTTAGTGACTTCTCTTGCTATCCGTCTTAAAACACAAATACAATGTTTTTGGTCTGTGCAGTATAAGGCCTTATTTCAAGCCAAAGAACTAACCAGATATTACACATAATTTAAAGAACATTTACTATTTCATTCCTATTATATGCCACAACTCATTATCTTCCAAAGCTTCTCAGAACCCCAGCATTTACAAAACAATGGAACATGTTTTTATTAACTAAATGTTTAGCACACGTCTGCTTTTATCTAAGAAAAACAGAAGGTGCCGTTTTTAAGAACTTTTTAAGAACTTAATAGTCCTTTGAGAGATCAGCATCAAATTCTGTATTACATATTACAGCATTGCCTCAATACAAGACATACCAATGGACTTGCGCACCTTTCTGACTTCTTTGGGCACGAGATGGCCATGTTCCTTCCTCACCCTAAACAAAGGACTTCGATTAGCTTGCTTTGATATAAGCAAGGAAGGACTGGACTTCCTTCTCTGCACAGTAAAACAAGAAAGTCTCTACTTACTCTGTGCAATTACTATTGTTCTTAAAACATACAAATTAAGACAGTTATAAATAAGTTCATACCATTCCATTCAGGAGAGCATTTGATGAGTAAATACTGATTTAAATATCTAGAAACTTTCCCTGGGAAGGGCTGATCACGGCAAGATTCGCAGCAACTCACTAGTAGCTCTTGTAAGGGTTGGCTCTTAAAAGAGTTGTTGAGTTTGATACTGTAGAGATCTTAAAAAGAAGTACTAAGTAATCCTGCAAGACAGAAAGGAAGGTAATTTTATTACATTACATTCAAGTTGTCAATTTATACATAACTGTAGGATTTATTTCTGTAAAGAGTGCAGCACAATTAAATGTTAAATGCATTTATGTAATAAGTTCACTAATATGTGGACATTTCCATGATTAAAAGTATGTCTTTAATAGCAAGCTATATTCATATAAATTTGTTTAAAAATCTGTTTCACATGCAAGCAGGACATTATCAGCAGTGTAACTGACCTGATTATGACAAAATAATCAAATATCTGATGTCATGTGACAAGTCAAATTGTCATTTCCACTCTTGCAAACAGAGGTAGGTTATGAGGTGCGGAGAGACATCATGTATCATTGGAACATTTTGGGCCCAATTTGTAATCATTTTAAAGAATTCAATGGAATTAATATAAACTTTCTGACAGTGTGTGGGACATTCGACTGTCCATGAAGGGGCACAACTGATTTACAAATATGGTGATAAATATGTACAGGAATTTACTTTAATTTTAATTTAAGACTTTGAGACTATTTAACAAATGCTTGATGAAATGTTTGATAAAGGGTTAAAACCAACACATACTTACCATTGCAAAAAGTTTGCCTTTGCAGCTTTCTGTCTCCTCTGTTTATTTCCAAAAGGCTCTTTTGGTCTTTTCAGCTGAAACAAGAGAAAAAAATATCTTTATTTATAATATATAGGTTTATATATAGGAAAAAAGTACTGATTGACCTTACAATTTTTGGATTTTACATTATTAGGCATTAAAAGCATGGTAAGTGTTGTGGTTACTCTGTATTGACAACAAATACCACATTAAAACTAACAATACTGTGGTAAAAGCATGGTAAGTGTTGTTTTTATTGTCTTTTATTGGCAAAATATTTTAGTTTGTCATGTATATATTTTTTAATTAAGTCAGATAAAATTTTTAGCTGTCACATGGTCATGTTACAACGTGCCCCATGTTACAATGTGCCCAACCTATGGGGCATGTTGTCACATTTCACTTCCTTTCTTTCGGGGTAAATAAAGAAAAAAGTATACACTGTATTAATGAAACAAAGCCACATATTTGTACCAGACATGTGTGAAATTAATGTGGAACAAAAGAAATTCCCTGAACCCAAAGTAGATTTACACAAACTGAGAAAGTCAAAAAGCGTTAGGTTGTGCCCCGTTCTCCCCTAATCTGTTTCCCCTATAACAGGGGGAAGCCGTTAAAGTAATAAATACGCGAAATATGTTTGACTTAAATAATTTACAGATTAACAAAACGAAAGAAAAACTTTCTAGCATTGCAAACTTAATTTCACAGCCTGATTATTATCAAAATAAAACAGTCGATCTAAACATAAAGTAATCTAAACATCTTGGTCTAATTAACTGGTTTCGGTCAAGAAGGGAAAAAAACAAGGACTCAAAAAATCAACCTATATGAGTTAATTTATAAACAAAATTAATTACATCCGTTAACTCGTTCTATTTAATGTAACAATTGCAATTCACTTTGTACAGTGTTTGTTTTTTCATTATTATTATTGTTATTTTATTTAAAGAAAATAGCCTTCGCCTATATACTTTACATGGACACTTGGACAGTGATTAAAGTGTTTGTTTTGAAGGTGTATTGGTTATGCATTTTGCAGTTAGATGATGAAATAGTCTGAGCATAAGCAATTCCACAAGATTCCACAAGGCCTATTAGTTGCAGCATGTTCTCTTTCTCTGCGGAAGATGTGAAGCGATGTGTTAAAATGTTACACGCGCTCCTGTTAGTTTCTTGATTGCACAATAATTAATAAAAATGTTCACTTCTCTGACTTGTCTACCAAATTTGGAATTAACCTGCAAATTGTCCTGCACACATGCTTTTTTATTTAGTCTCAGAGCACATATCTTTTCCGCATAGGCAGACTTTATACTATGCATTGTTTAACGTTTTGGAGGGGCGCAGAAACACGTTAAACTTCAAATAGCTGTTTCATATATTTGAAAATTTACCATGCAATTATATAGCATTTTATTAGGCCTATTATTATTATTATTATTATTATTATTTAATCAAATATCTGTCCCATACTATAGCACAGGCTACGCTACTTGTTACAGAAGTAGGCAGGTAACATGTAGGGTTGTGACAATATCTGGCACAAATGTATAAGTCCATTTAAGAAAGGGTCGTAGTTACTTTTTTTAACGGCAAGAAAAGTCGATTTGAACGACATGGGGTGGAAAATGACGTCACACGACCAAAAAAATAATGCGCAATATCTCGAACACCAAACCAGCACAAACGTTCGTTTTTGCGGCACAAATCAGCACAAACGTAGCACAAACGAATACGGCATAGTTTGGGGGATTATTTCGTTTATGGGGTGCCAACTTCACGGAGGTGTTGTACCGCCCTTGCGCAGGTAAACATGTCATCAGGGTGGTATTCCAGAAAGCAGGTTATGTGACATAAGTGTAAGCAAGCGGATAACCTCAACTTTCGGTTCCAAAAACGGAGCTTTCAGGGTAAGTAGCCATAGCAAATAACTCTCTGAACATGCTCCGGAGCAGGTTATGTTCCAGGGTTAGTTTGCTTAAGGTATTCTGATGCGTGTTGTATAATTAATATAGTTATAAATTTGTTACAATTATAGGCTATAAATAAAAATATCAGTTTTTTTTTTTTTTAAGTTGATATTATGCAAACTGATGACTTTAACAAACGCAAACGGACAGACTATCGAAAATAAATTATGGAGTTGCATACACATTACCAACATTTTATCAGGCATTATGGTACACCTCAAACAAGGGATTTAATAGTAATTTAATTTAGTGTTAATATTAATTGCCGAGTCCATGAATAGCTTGGGTATGCAGAGCATTAGCAGCTTATATGGACCGCACACCACTGATTTTATATATATATATATATATATATATATATATATATATATATATATATATATATTATATATATATATATATATATATATATATATACAGTTGAGCTCAAAAGTTTACATACCCCTTGCAGAATCTAGAAAAATGTGAATCATTTTAACAAAATAAGGATCAGGAAAATTGCATGTTATTTTTTATTTATTGTCCTGAATAAACTATTTCACATAACAGTTGTTTACATAAAGTCCACAAGACAAAAAAAATGCTGAATTTATAAAAATGACCCTGTTCAAAAGTTTACATACCCTTGATTCTTAATACTGTGTTGTTGATAATCCACGACTGTTTTTATTGTTTTTGTTTTTTTTGTTGTTCATGAGTCCCTTGTTTGTTCTGAGCAGTTAAACTGAGCTCTGTTCTTCAGAAAAATCCTCCAGGTCCTGCAGATTCTTTGGTTTTCCAGCATCTTTTGCATATTTGAACCCTTTTCAGCAGTGACTGTATGATTCTGAGATCCATCTTTTCACACTGAGGACAACTGAGGGACTCAGAAAAAACTATTACAAAAGCTGCAAACATTCACTGATGCTCCAGAAGGAAACACGATGCGTTAAGAGTCAGGGGTGAAAACTTTTGAACAAGAAGTTAATTATTATTATTAAATAATAATAATAATAATAATAGGCATAATAAAATGCTATATAATTGCATGGTAAATTTTCAAATATATGAAACAGCTATTTGAAGTTTAACGTGTTTCTGTGCCCCTCAAAAATGTTAAACAAGGTATAGTAGGAAAGTCTGCCTATGCGGAAAAGATATGTGCTCTGAGACTAAATAAAAAAGCATGTGTGCAGGACAATTTGCAGGTTAATTCAAAATTTGGTAGACAAGTCAGAGAAGTAAACATTTTTATTACTTATTGTGCAATCAAGAAACTGACAGGAGCGCGTGTAACATTTTAACACATCGCTTCACATCTTCCGTAGAGAAAGATAACATGCTGCAACTAATAGGCCGTGTGGAATCTTGTGGAATTGCTTATGCTCAGACTATTTCATCATCTAACTGCAAAATGCATAACCAATATATCACTTTCACTTCACTCACTTCACTTTAGGTTCAAACATTCACTGATGCTCTAGAAGGAAACACGACACATTAAGAATCGGGGATGTAAACTTTTTGAATTGGATGAACAGAATAAATTGTACTTTTTTGTCTTCTGGGAAACATGTAAGTATCTTTTGTAGCTTCCAAAGGGCAGAACTAAATGAAAAAATATGTTCTTTAAACAAAATAAAAAAAACTTGCACATTAACTTTTTACCCCTGACTCTTAACGCATCGTGTTTCCTTCTGGAGCATCAGTGAATGTTTGCAGCTTTTGTAAGTTTATAAAATATGCTATTTTTTTTTTCTTGTGGACTTTATGTAAACAACTTATGTGAAATAGTTTATTAAGCACAGTACTAAATAAAAAAATAAAATGCAATTTCTTATTTTGTTAAAATGATTAACATTTTTGCAGATTCTGCAAGGGGTATGTAAACTTTTGAGCTCAACTGATATATATATATATATATATATATATATATATATATATATGTATAGTGCCCTCCATAAGTATTGGAACAGTAAAGACAAAATTGCTCTGTTAGCTTTGGTGTCAAGACATCTATAAATATGATTAAAAGATTAATGAGGCAGAAGTACAGAATGTCACATTTTATTATTGGCTGTTTCAACACAAAATGTTTATCTACTAAGAATTACAGCACTTTTAGAGTTTCATCCCTCTGCCTAATGTGAGCATTTGTATTGGGGCGGTTTAACTTAAAGTAAATGTGTAAAAGCTAATATTTAATTGTAAATCCCTTGCAAGCAATCACAGGAGCAAGTCTGTGACCCATAGACATCACCAGACTCTTGCTTTCACACTTTGAAATGGTTTTCCAGGCCTTTGATGCAGCCATTTTCAATGGTTGCTTGTGTTGGGGAGTTTCTGCCTTTAGTCTCCTCTTCAGCTGGTGAAATGCTCGTTCAATAGGATTTAAATCTGGAGATTGACTTGAAATGTCCAGTTTGGAATGTCCTGAAAAAGATAGATACCACTGGCAAGCTTCAGCAACTGACAAAGACCAGGTCAGATGAGAAAATCAACAGCAGTGGATGATGCCAAGGGCTACGGGAAAAAAAAAAAAAAAAAAACTCTAAAATAACTGTCAGTAAAATCACCAGCAACCTCCAGTAAGTTGGGATGATGGTCTCACAATTACAGAGGCTACACAGCAAAATCAAACATCTGATCAGTACCAAAAATAGGAAAGCCAATTAGAAACACACAGATGAGCCGGTAGAGTTTTAGAACAGAGTTTTACGGACAGATGAGACAAATATTAACCTTTATGAAAGTGGGAAAGCAAAAGTGTGGAGAAAAAAAAGAAACTGCAAATTGGATTTAAAAACTGGATTTACAACTAAATATTAGCTTTTACACTTTTACATTTGCTTTAAGTAAAACCGTCCCAATACTTATGCTCACATTAGGCAGAGGGATGAAACTCTAAAAGTGCTGTACTTCTTAGTTAGCAAAACATTTTGTGTTGAAACAGCCAATAATAAAATGTGACATTCCGTACTTCTACCTCATATTAATCTTTTAATCATATTTATAGATGTCTTGATACCACAGCTAACAGAGCAATTTTGTCTTTACTGTTCCAATACTTATGGAGGGCACTGTATATTCTATAGCACTACTATAACAAGGTAATATTTAAATGTTTATTCAATTCTAATATATTAGAATATAATAAAACACAAATCTGCATTTAATTTGTTTAATCCCTCCATACCTCAAGTAAGCTAAGGTTTGGGTTAATCAACCGAGAGTTCAGGTTATATGTGACGGTCTGTTAACCTTGCTTTCTGGAATACCCCCCAGAGATGTCAAGAGGGAGGATAAGTTATTTTGATTAAATATTATGAGGGCACATTTATTAAAAATAAATAAAAGTACTTATAATTTATAATAAATACTGCAATATTTAAAGTTAAAAGTAAGAATTGTCAGTTTTGATTTCATGGTGGTGACTGCTAAATGTATATCTAAAAATAAAAATACTGCACAAGTATGTGTACAAACAAAATGAGAACACAATCACTTTGATACATATTGGGATTTTATTTATGATACACAACCTTAAGAGGAAGCAATCTTCCAAATCATTCAGAGGTAAAAGGTGGACAAATGATAAATACAGACTTATCTGTTTATTGGATGATTTATTAGAAGGGGTGGGCCTGGTCCAACAGATCAACATGTACAGAACAATTTATTTCTTCCAAGCATTGTTTTCATAGTCCCATTTGGCTGAAAAGCCCTCAACAGGGTTGATCCTCATATCCAACATCCTCTGGACCTCCTTCTGCTTGTATTCAGGGTCAAAGGTATGTGGGACATCTCCATAAACTAAACAGAAGACAAAAGGTCATACAATCATTTGACATTTCCACCTTCAATAACTATGCAAGTGTGGTACTGGATGAGATGATCAGCAATACTTTTTATGAGGCATGATAAAGTCAATCAAAAACTTACCATACTTCCTCTGCCACAGCACAACAAGGCCAGTGAAGCCAATGAAAAAGAAAATTCCTGCAACTACTGATTTCCACTCTCCTGTTCCTTTATCCATTTCAGCGAAGCTCTCTTTGAAGCTGATACGATACACTGAAATAAAAATTTAAGGTAATTAACATATTAAAGTAGAAACTACAGATAAGAATCAACAGATAAGTCTCCAACAATACTTGTATCACATACATGCAATCTTTTCCTCTTTGGACAGCGCAGCCCAGGATCCCTTCTCTTTTTCCTTCAGAGACTTCTGCTCAGGACTCAGCTGCTGCACAAACTTGATGTCAGGAAGGGGGCTCTCCCGACGGTCAAAGTATGCTGGGAGTGTGTAGTCCTCAACCTTGGCAACTCCTGAGAGGAAAATTAGAACAATCACAATTCATACAAAGCATTCTATTAGTCATGCCTTTGTTGGTAAACACTCACAAATATATATATTTACACATTTATATACACATTATTTTATATATATATATATATATATATATATATATATATATATATATATATATATATAAAATGTTTATTTCACGCTGTAACTGGTATTAAAGCGGAGGAGAGGATGTTCACATGCGCTCCGTGCTGCCGCTTCTCTTTAACTGAGGCGCTAAAGCGATCGGTCACGCCACATTAAACAGCTCCAAAAAAAAAAAACCGGTATTTTTGAATCTCATAATAAGATGGACGTCTTTTGAAATCAGACTTCATTTCATTTCAAAAGTAAAGCACAAAGTTTATTGCGATTTATTGGATGGGTGGCACGCTACATGTTCTGTTCATTCATCAACTGAAAACAGAGTAGACTAATCGATTCTTGGGATTTAGGAATCGATATCTGTTCGTAAAAATGAGAATTGATTAAAATCGAGAAATCAACATTTTTTTTTACCCAGCCCTAATTTTTTTTTTTTTATATATATACACACATACACACACACACACACACACTATATTGACAGAAGTTTTGGGACGCATGCCTTTACGTGCACATTAACTTTAATGACATCTCATTCTTAATCTGTAGGGTTTATTATGGTGTTGGGTCCACCATTTGCAGCTATAACAGCTTCAACTCTTCTGAGAAGGCTTTCCACAAGATTTAGGAGTGTGTTTATGGGAATTTTTGACCATTCTTCTAAAAGCGCATTTGTGAGGTCAGGCAGTGATGTTGGCGAGAAGGCCTGGCTCGCAGTCTCTGCTCTAATTCATAAGGTGTGCTATCGGGTTGAGGTCAGGACTCTGTTCAGGCCAGTCAAGTTCCTCCACACCAAACTCGCTCATCCATGTCTTTATGGACCTTGCTTTGTGCACTGGTGCACAGTCATGTTGGAACAGGAAGGGGCCATCCCCAAACTGTTCCCACAAAGTTGAGAGCATGAAATTGTCCAAAATGTCTTGGTAGGCTGAAGCATTACGTGTTCCTTTCACTGGAACTGGGGCCAAGCTTGAAAAACAACCCCACACCATAATCCCCCCCCCCAACCAAACTTTACACTTGTTTTTTCATCACTCCAGAGAACACATCTCCACTGCTCTAGAGTCCAGTGGCGGCGTGCTTTACACCACTGCATCCGACACTTTGCATTGCACTTGGTGATGTAGGCTTGGATGCAGCTGCTCGGCCATGGAAACCCATTCCATGAAGCTCTCTATGCACTGTTCTTGAGCTAATCTGAAGGCCACACAAAGTTTGGAGGTCTGTAGCTATTGACTCTGCAGAAAGTTGCCGACTTCTACGCACTGTGCACATCAGCATGCACTGACCCCACTCTGTGATTTTACGTGGCCTACCACTTCATGGCCACTTATTGCACAGGTGGCAACCTATCACAGTACCACGCTTGAACTCACTGAGCTCCTGAGAGCGACCCAATATTTCACAAATGTTTGTAGAAACAGTCTGCATGCCTAGGTGCTTGATTTTATACACCTGTGGCCATGGAAGTGATTGGAACACCTGAATTCAATGATTTGGAGGGGTGTCCCAGTACTTTTGAGATATATATATATATATATATATATATTATATACACTCACACACACACACATACACACATATATTTCTCTTTTTACCAAATGAGGCAAGGGGAACTGTTTGCATGCAACCTTACCATGTCCACCCCGAAGGCAGATGGAAGTGGATAAGGCCCGTTTACCAACAAGACGAAATACTCTGGTTGCCAACATTCTGCGTGAGAGCAAGACAAAGGCACAAACAATTAATGAGAAACTACTATTCTTCTGTTTCTAGAAAATTACAACTAAAAATAAATAACCATTAAATAACGTCTTTAAAAATTAAACAAATTTATATTAAAAAAAAAAAGAAAAAAAAAAAAAGATACCAGTAAAATTACAAAACATGGAATTTTACAAAATAACATTAAAAATTACGTGATAAGCCCTTCATTAATTAAAAAAAATGCCGGTCAATATTATGCATTAAGTATCTCCTAGAACCACATAAACAACGGTATATGAATATGCTAACTATTCAAGTACTATTTTACCTTCGCTTTACCATGATATCATTTATTGATATACCTTAAAAAGTCAGCACATACTAAAGAACCCGATTCATCATGACACCGGCTAACATTACAAGGTCATATCTTTATTAGAAGTTGTTAAGCAAAAAAATCCCATAACATTTAACGCTATAATAAACATAATAAATCGACGAACACCGTGGCTTTGTATTCTAAAGTCTATTTTAATCTCTTTTAACACCGTGCTTGATAGATTAGGACACATATACCGGTCTACTGCTAATGCTAAAATACAGCATCAGTCACCATCCGCAGCAGCCTCAATGTCACTAACACAATTTCAAACATTACTCAATCGCACACTCGACACACAAATCAAAATAAACAACGCTTTTTTTTTTTAATCAGACAATAAAAAAAAAACACACGGCTATCAAGATAAATTCGCAAACGTTAAAATAAATTTGTCTCACAGACCTAGCGCCTCCGTCCGTCGCTCGCCCAGGGAAGGATAAAGGAAGTGAGTGACGCGAACAGGAAATAGATGGGCAGAGCATTATGGCCAACCCAAGAGGCGACACTCTGATACTTTTTGGGCAACAGCCACTAGATGGCGCTCCGGTAGCGCGGCCGCCATTATGGGGTGAAAATACTAACTGGACCATAGAATCCTTCACATCTTACGCACCCAAAATCGGCGAATTTCACTGCCAAATCAGAAGCGCAAAAGAACATTTTTCAAATGAAATCATCAGTAAATTTTATGGCACCTACAGTAAATGTTGTAGGCCTATTGTCTTATATATGTTTTATTTTAGCCTACCAGTTGTGGAATCCAACCATTCAACCATATGAGGTAACGTAGTTTGCCTACTTTATTGAGTATTTCCATTTTATGCAACGTTACACATTTATTAATAGTAAATTAATAATTAATAAATTTAAGATCATCATGTTTGCAGCGAACAATATATTTCAGAGTGGAGTAATAGTAGTATCACTCCACTAGGTCTGAATTCAAATAGCCTATATTGTACGTTTTAATGGATCACGCTACAAACATAACGATCTTATAATACATGATGCATTGCTGTGTCCGTTATCACATAATTCCCACTTTTGGTTTAACGGACTTTAGACAACACTGCAAAATCAAGCTGTTATATTCATATATTTATTGTCCAACATTCCCAATTTTTCTGATGCATGTCCTTAATTTAATTTCATATGTTGGTATTAATTCAGTGTTTATAAGCCTATGCTAATACTAGATATTTTAAAGAATTTTAACCCAAACTGACTGGGTTTCTAGAGAGCAAAGGTTTTGTGAAAAAAGTGGAAGGCTTACACAAAGTCTGTAAAATAAACTGTTAAAAGGATTTGATGATCACTATGATAGTATTTTATTCTGTGTTGTCATCATTAAGATTGGATTTCAGCTTTAATGTACTTTTTTTTAACAAAGCAGCTGATATTACCATAGAAACTAGTGGACTGCCTAGTCGCTTACACCCCAAAATGGCGGAAACGCAGGGCCGCTGCTGGGCGCCGGTGTTGCAATGGAACGTTCTATTGAGTGTCGCTTCTTGTTAGTGTATATTCTTTGTTATGGCTGACGGACGGTGCGTTCCAAACGGGATATATCGCCCTCCGAAGGGCACTTCGGAGTGAAAATAATCATGGCCGCCATGTTGAAGGGTCGTTCTAAACCGAAGTCCTCAAAACTGGCCACTTCAAAGGGCCCTTCTGAATGAAGGATTTCGAAGGGTACAACTGACGGGCTCCCGTGATCCTTTGCACAGGGAAGATGTTTGACGTCACAGAATGGGTACAGGAGGCTCGGAGTTCGATTTTACCTATAAATGTATGTGTAGTATTTTTCTATACTACTGTAATATTTATACGAGTTAGATTTGGCACATTATTATGGTCAAAACGACATTGTACTTCAACAAAAATACTTTACAGCTCCCTTTATCAGTACATTTAAATGTTTAAAATACATAGACACAATATACAATATGGTGATAAACCAAAAATAAATAAACTAACGTTAAACAAAGGGCGCAGCTTGCACAATCTACTCCTCCTCGACTGTCTCGTTAAGATGACGCAGAAATGCATTCCAAAAAAAGAGTTTTTTTGACGCCTACACCCTTCATCCCTTCAAAGCTCTCACTCCGGAGGGTAAACCCTTTTAAGGGATTAGGGCATAGGGATGAACCCTTCCGAATGGAACGCAGGGAAATTCTTCTTCTTCTTCTTCTTCTCGTTTTTATTGGCGGTTGGCAAACAACTTTCGGGTGCATTTACCGCCACCCACTGATCTGGAGTGTGGACTAATGAGCTATATACACAACCAACTGTTAAGAAGGGTGAAAATAATAATAATAAATAATAATAAATAAATAAGAAGATATACTAAATCAATTTTTAATCACACTTTTTCACCAATCACATATAAAGAACTGTTTAGACCAGTATGACCGTTCCTTATTCTTGTAATAACCTTCTCCTCTTTTCTATTTCATCCTCCAGACCCTGTATCCCCAACTAATGGATTGTTTTTTAAACAGACATCTTCCTTTACTTTCTTTGTTCCATTGATTCTGCCACATCTTTTTGATTTATCCCTTTATCACCACTTTAGCTTCTGACTTACTAATATTTACATGTATGTACTTATTCTCACACTTCAAGGCCCTCTTTGCTGCTTTATCTGCCTTAATTTCCATCAACTCCAACATGTGCAGGGACCCACACAAATCTAACAGACAATTGCATTTGATGAATTCTAAATAATGATTGTAGTATTTCATACAATAAATCCTCTCTACTCCTGGAGTTGCAAAATTTTAAACTCATTAATGCTGCACATGAATCTGATGCAATTACCACTCCATCTGGCCTTACCTCCTCCACCCATTGCAATGCAATAACCATGGCCATCATTTCACATGCAAAGACAGATATATCACCAGTAAGTCTCTTTCCACACTCAACATTAAACTCAGGGATTACTACTGCTGCTGCTGTTCTACCTGTCTTAGGGTCTTTAGAACCATCTGTATAAATTTGTAAATAACCATAGTAATTTCTTCTTATGTATGAATTAAAAATTTTATAGTTTCCCCCCATGTTCATCTCTTATTAATTCAAGGAGGCTAAGATCTATCTCTGGCTGTGGCAATAACCAAGGCGGTATGGTTGGCAGAACTACAGTTGGAGAATAATTCCTATCCAGTATACCCATTTCACTAGCCTTCTTTCTGTCAACTCAACCAAAGCTCTTTGTTTGCCTTTTTCCATGTTGCCAGCATGGCTCAATAGCACTTATTGCAGGATGGTTATGTCCCTGCAAATTTACCCAATATGTCATCATAATTTGCTGTCTCCTTAAAGGGGTGGTTCACTGTTTTTTTCTAGGCTTGATTGTGTTTATGGGGTGCAGTTTAACATGTTTTAATGCTTCGTTTAAAAAAAAAAAAAACGCTGTATTTTTCATATATTTTACCTTTTTTCTACACCGCTGATTCCCTTTTCCTAAAAACATTTTGTTGAGTTCCTGGTTCTATGAAGCCCCTCCCTCAGAAATACGCAATGGACTGAGATTGGTTAGCTGGCCCAGTGTATTGTGATTAGCTGTCTGGAATACGTTGTCACGATTCACATTGTCCGGAAACGCCACGCCCCTTACCATTTATTTTCTATTTTATTAATTTTTTTTTTATTAAATGCTTGAAAAAAAAAACAGTAACAACAATTGTCATCATTGTCATATAACAATAAAACAATATGCCAGAGTCCAACAGTCTTTCAGTCCAGATTAAGTGCCAAGTCCTTAAACACAGCCACTATTCTCATAGCTTTCAGGTTTTTAGAAGATTCAATAGAGTCAAAATACATTTTCATCTCGTTTAAATCTTAAAAAAAGAGGTTTGCACTTTGAAAATTTACATTTATGAATGTGATATTTGGCTAACAGAAAAATAAGGTTTATAAAATAAATATCATTTTTCTTTTCATATTCATGAAAGCCAAAAATTACACTTCTGTATGTAAATTTAAAATTTGGATTCACATAACATTTAATAAAGTCACAAATGTCACACCCAAATGTCAGTGTGTGAGTGCAATTGCAAAATAAATGTAAAGTAGTTTCAGGTTTCTCTAAACAAAAAGAACAGAGGGTATTAATATCATTCTTAAGTCTTCTGAGAGAGCACTTATCTGGGTAAAACCTATGAATTAACTTAAATTGCTCTCATTTTGGTAGTTATCAGATACTTGTGAGGTAATGTCCAAACTTTTTTTATTATTATTATTTTTTTTATTATTATTATATTAAACATTTGCTTACAAAGTACAAAAGTGAGAAATAAGCCAAGACTAAGAGCCAGGGGTTCAGGGACGGCCAAACATTACATCACATTGAAAATGAGAAAGGAAAATAAATAAATAATAATAATAAATAAATAAATAATAATAAAATTAATAAATAAATGAGGAAATATCAATTAAACAGATCACAAATGTCCAAACTTTTACACGCCCCTTACCATTACATGCAAACGTCGCATGAATTCAGTCAAAGTCCAGTTTTTGCTTCAGTGGAAATGTAAATAATGGCGTCAATATTGCCGTATCAATTTGAGCCCGAATCAGACCCTGATAGCAGTAATGATGAAGAGGGTCAAGCAGAACCTCTGCAAGCACAGTTTTTACTAGACGTTTATGAATGTTAAGCGTTTTTGATTGTATTTGTGTCAAAGTGTTTAGATATGCTGTCACTTGTAAATGTTACTGCTGCCCCATAGTGTTCTGATTAAAGCTTTAGTGTTGCTGAATACATGATAATGCTGTACACTGATAACAGAAAATTTGTTGCGTGTTCCCAGGGGCAGTGTTTATGTTAATTGCAGGGTTTAAGTCACCAACCCGGGAAGAAGCTTGTTGTAGTCCAAACCGGTTGTTTTTGTAGGCATTAAACTGCCATAACTTTAAAAGACAATATCTCCATTTGCATTGAACCTTCAGTGCTGTAACTTTGCAGATACTGTTTATGCTCAAGCAGCAACATTACACACTAACTAAAGTTAAAAAAGTGAAATCGCAGTGAACCTTTTAATTTGTGTTCTGAAGATGAACAAAGGTCTTATGGGTGTGGAACTGAATTTTCATTTTTGGGTGAACCAACCCTTTAATTTAAACGCTTACAATAGCCTATAGTGTATAATAAAACAAACTGAACGTAATTTCTTTCACTTGATAAAATGTTAATAACAACAACAACAACAACAACAATAATAACAATAATAATAGCCTATTAAGTGAATAATTGAACAATATTATATTCTTTTTATAGCTGAAATATTTGGACATTTAACATTTAATTTAACACGTACTTACATTAAAGATTATTGTGAATACATGTAGGTTAAGTGCAAATGCGTGTATAAAATAAGCTATCGGGCTAATTGGGTATCTGTATGCTATGCTAGTACATAAGCTAACTAATACATACATTAATGGTCATTATAACGTTCAAACAGCGTTTACCATAACATGATTTTGTAGGAATTGTAATCAGGCGCTACAGATAGTACCTATTTAAAGTGATCTGAGCCAATGGGATCGCTTGGGGTCCTAACAGAGACCCGATTTAGAGGGAGCACCTCGAGGGAGGATCTGATTTGCCACCACACCGGTTTAGGCTGAGCTGTTCGTGTTCATATCAAATCTAGAATGGAGGTTGTTTGACGTGTAGTAAATAAGAGAATAGCGTGTTCAAGGGATTTTAATCAGATGCTAGTTTAGAGACAGTGCATCCACTGTTTACACCACTTGATTCATTCCCAAGTATCACGATATCAAGAGAATAGGGCATTTGGTTACAGTAAGATCTGCAAACATGTCCTTAAAACTGACCTCTCAAGCGTACTGTAAGATGCTGCTGCACGCTGCTAAATATCCTCACTGCGCCGTGAACGGGCTGCTGGTGGCTGAGAAACAAAAAAAGAAGGACAGCCCGAGAGACTCAGTATTGTGTGTGGATTGTGTTCCTCTGTTCCACGGGGCTCTGGCGTTAGCTCCCATGCTAGAGGTGGCACTCACATTGGTAAGATTATTCTTTATTCATATAATCTTAATTCTGGAGGTAAAGTCTGGTTGTTGTACACACACACACACACACATACACACAATCAATAAAAACTGTAATATTGAGTCTTCCCGGCCTGAAAAAGTTGTTAATTTAATGTTCTGGGCTATAATGATGCTGGATTTGTGAGTGTATATCGCGAATTCTTTGTAGTCAGCTCTTTTCAATTAATCGGTTAAACCAGACCACAATCTGGTCCGAATGATCAGCGAATCAAAAATATAAGAATTCACAAAATAAAAAATTACTCACGTGAAATCACGTATAAAGTCGTCCAATCAGTTTTATTTTTGTTGTGCTTTTCACAGTACAAAAAACACAGAAAATCATGCTCACTTAGCCTACTTATAAAGCCTATCCAACTTTTTATTTATTTATTTATTATCCAACTTTATTTAGAGAGCTGTGTGAAAATGTAGTTTACATTTTGCGACTATATAAATATCACGCAGCCGATATTTTACTGTATATATGCGGGCAAAGCTGGATAATATTTATCCATATGTTTTTCTGGAGTGAAAACTGACTCTTCATATTTTGTGTGAAGTACAATAAACGTCATAAAACTCATCGGTAAAGTTTTGGCCATCATTCGGACAGGGTCCAGTACAACAGGCTTGTACGTAGGGCTGGGACGATACATCGATTCTCGATCGATATAATGAATCTGGATCGATCCTAATATTCGCTTTCTAATTGATTCCGAGCTTAGTTTCAACAGCAGATGGCGCTCTAGGCTAGTTTTTAACCGCACACTCTCAAACGTTAACGAAGAAGACTGCTGGACAGCGTTCGTGCATTCGGTAAGTGGTTAAATATACTTGCACCTCGCCTCAGAATGCTTTTATGATGCGAGATTTGTAATTCACTTCGACCTTTTCGTACTTTATGAATGATTATTTTAGGTTTAAGTGGAATGTGTAAAGGAACTGGAAGCAGGCAGTGTAGGAGTGTTTCTAAAGCACGTATACTAGTGCCATCTGCTGTTTAAAAACTAAGCTCAAAATCGATTCGAGAGAGAATCGCGATACATAGGAAAATATCAGCCCTATAATATAGTGGATAAAAGCAAGAAGACAACATAAGTTATAACCGTAATTAAACTAAACTATACCTTTTCTATCTCCATGCATCATATATTTGAAGTTTCTGACATTATTAGTGCGCCCTGACACCGGAGAATGAGCTCTTGAAGCTCCGCCCTCTTATGGTGCGTTCACACCAGATGCGAATGAAGCGTTAAGCGCGAGTGATTTACATGTTAAGTCAATGCAAAGACGCGAATAGACATCCTGCGGCGCGAATTGAGCGTTTCGAGGGTTTGACGTGGCTCGAATTGAGCGTTTCGGGCGTTTGACTGAATGAAATTCGCTTCATTCGCGAATTCACGTCATGAGAGGGGCTTCTGCCAGGTGGCTCCAGTCTCGTTTCTGCACACTTCCTCTGAATAAACACATCAACTCGTCAGCGGCAAAGTAGTTGTAAAATACGGCGAATAAGCTCAATTTGCCGGCTTTAGCTAGCTTGTAGTCTCAATATGTATATGTATGTGTATATATGTATGTGTATATATGTATGTGTATATATGTATGTGTATATATGTATGTGTATATATGTATGTGTATATATGTATGTGTATATATGTATGTGTATATATGTATGAGTATATATGTGTGTGTGTGTATGTATATATATATATATATATATATATATATATATATATATATATATATATTATATATATAGCTCAAATTGAGTAAAGAGCGTTACCAGATTGTCCGACCTCCTCACTCACTTTTCTCCAAGCAAGATCCTTTTTATTCCTGTTTCTATAAAAGTACAAAAGATGTATTGTACAGCGACGATGATTTTGTCCTCCATTGTTGTTTTGGATTTCTGCCTCCTCTCGCTACGTCATAATCGCGTCACTACTAGAGCAAGCTCCTGATTGGTTAACGCGGCGCGAATTTTTGCCGAAGTTCAGATTTTTCAACGCGTCAAGCGCCCGAGACGCTCTATTCGCGCGAATCGCGTCATTTGTGCCGCAGGATGTCTATTCGCCTCTTTGCATTGACTTAACATGTAAATCACTCGCACTTAACGCTTCATTCGCGTCTGGTGTGAATGCACCATTAGGCAGAGCACAGCAGCTCTTTTGCATTTAAAGGGACACACACTAAAACGGCATGTTTTTACTCAACCCCAAAATGTGACAATTTTTACATGCTATACAAATTCTCTGTGGGGTATTTTGAGCTATAACTTCACATACATGCTCTGGGGACATCAGAGACTTAATTTAAATCTTGTAAAAAGGGGCATAATAGGTGCCCTTTACGAAGACACTTGTTCACGTTTGGAGCCTTAGAGTAGATGAAATATGTCCATAAAATCTTTAAATGTGCTCGCTCCGGTCCGGATATGAACTATGATCAACACTGCGAGTGTTGTTACACTCATAGTGTTCAGCAACATTCTTTTGTAATGTTGGTAGCCCTAAACTGTTTTTGTGCGTGCGTGTGTCATTTACTGAAACATAAATTTAGCTGCAGCCAAGTGACTTTGGCTGACCCACCTTTTCCCACTCTGCAACCCACAGTTTGAAAACCCCTTGGGCCCAGTTGCATAAAACCACTTAAAGGGAGAGTTCACGCAAAAATGAAATTTACTCACCCTCAAGGCCTATATGAATTTCTTTCTTTTGCTGAACACAAAAGAAGATATATTGAAGAATATAGGTAACCAAACAGTTGATGGACCCCATTGCCTTCCATAGTATGGGGGGGGAAAAAAAAAAAACCTCTTGAAGTCAGTGGGATCCCCATCAACTGTTTGGTTTCAACTGGCTTTCTTCAAAATATCATCTTTTGTGTTCTGTACATAATTTTAGGGCATAGTATAAGTGGGACGCAGCACAAGTCTTCTAAAGAAACACGATTGCTTTATGATGAACATTTAATTTAAAGGGGTGGTTCATTGCGATTTCACTTTTTTTTTAATTTTAGTGTGTAATGTTGCTGCTTGAGCATAAACAGTATCTGCAAAGTTACAGTGCTGAAAGTTCAATGCAAATGAAGATATTGTCTTTTAAAGTTATGGCAGTTTAATCCCTACAAAAATGACCGGTTTGGACTACAATGAGCTTCTTCCCGGCTTGGTGACATCATAGACCCTGCAATTAACATAAACACTGCCCCCGGAAACAAAACAAAGTGGCCGAGGCCATGTCGCGTGCTATAATTATAATGCTAATTTAGCTGTCTGTGCTGCAAGTTTTACGGAAGACCGCTTCCAGAATCTACACGAGTTCAATGCTGGGTTTGCACAAAGGCTATTACTGAAAGATAAGCAGTTACCACTTTAAAAGCAGAAGCTGCTGTTTATGGCCCCCAGCCTGTAAGTATGTTTTATTTTTTTATAAAGTTATGTAGTTTCTGGGATGTAAACAAAGACCAATGCGGTTTGGCTTTGCTAGCCAGTTAGCTAAATTCTATTTCATACTTCTCCAACAAACGCCTACAAACACCAACAAACTTCTATGTAATCACACCAGCGAACTTCTGTTGGTGTTTCATGCCGTTTCTGTTATCAGGGTACAGCATTGTTTCATTACGGCTTTTATAGTGTGTTTACCCACATGCTCGTTCATGCTATAAATTAAACAATACCTTTACAAAAATGCTACTACTCAGTCATGTATTCAGCTACACTAAAGCTTTATTCAGAACACTATGGAGCAGCAGTAACATTTACAAGTGACGGCATATCTAAACACTTGACACAAATACAAACAAAAACACTTAACATTCATAAACATCCATTAAAAACCGTGCTTGCAGAGGTTCTGCTTGACCCTCTTCATCATTACTGATATCAGGGTCTGATTCGGGCTCAAATTGATACTGCAATATTGACGCCATTATTTACATTTCCACCGAAGCAAAACTGGACTTTGACTGAAGCACATGCAACGTTTGCACGTAATGGTAAGGGGCGTGTAAAAGTTTGGACATTACCTCACAAGTATCTGATAACTAACAAGATGAGAGAAATAACCTTTAAGTTAATTCATAGGTTTTAACCAGATAAGTGCTCTCTCAGAAGACTTAAAGGGGCTCTATGTAGATGACACCCAGTGGTCGAAATAGGTACTGCAGTCCAAATTAAAAATTAAAAATATTGTTTGCCCTTCCCCCTCGTTCAAAGACGTGGGTGGCCAGCTTGAGAACATGCAACAAGAGGGAGCGCAATTGACAATGAAAGCTGATGAGTTGATTTGTCTGTGTTTTAATATGCTGTCGTTCATAGAGATTTTTAGATGGATGCAGAGGCTTTTTAGGTCAGGTAGAATCTGTGATTCTCCAACCCAGTTTGTTTGCTGGTTTCCATGGCTGCAATACGCAGTGTTTTCCGCCAACTGGCAACCTGTGATGTTGAAATACTATTGGATAAACTGGCAGCACGCGGTTTTGCACAGACCAAAACAAAGACAGACATTCCGACGCGGAACGTGAATTTCAAAGTAGAATATCTGGCTGTAGCATTGTTTTTCTGAGAAACAAGTAGGTGAACTTAGCATGTTTCCTAAATATCTGCAAACATATTGGGGTATTTTTATGCTTTATTAAAGTAAAAATCTTACATATAGCCCCTTTAAGAATGATATTAAGGACTTGGCACTTAATCTGGACTGAAAGACTGTTGGACTCTGGCATATTGTTTTGTTTTTTTTTTGGGTTTTTTTTTGTTTTGTTTTTTTTTCCCCAAGCATTTAATAAAAAAAAAAAAATTAATAAAATAAAAAATAAACGGTAAGGGGCATGGCGTTTCCGGACAACGTGAATCGTGACAACGTATTCCGGACAGCGAATCACAATACACTGAGCCAGCTAACCAATCTCAGTCCATTGCGTATTTCTGAGGGAGGGGCTTCATAGAACCAGGAACTCAACAGAGCGTTTTTAGGAGAAGGGAATCAGCAGTGTAGAATAAAGGTAAAATATATGAAAAATACGGCATTTTTTTTTTTTTTTTTTTTTTAAACCAAGTATTAAGACATGTTAAACTGAGCCCCATAAACACAATCAAGCCTAGAAAAAAAAAACAGTGAACCACCCCTTTAAGCTTTTATTCACAAACATTGATCAATGCACATACATAGAACTTGAACAGATAGCACAAGTATGTCTCTAAGATGTCTGCTAAAGAGCGCTTAATCTGGAAAACTGTTGTTCATTGTCATTGCGTCATGCGTTGGGTCAGAGGTTGCTCTTCCGCTGCAGATTGATGCGTCTGGCCGTCTGCCAAAAGCTAGTTATTATAGTTAATAGTTTTAAATATGGGTATTTTGGTAACATTTTACAATAAGGTTTATTAGTTAATGTATTAACTAACATGAACTAACCATTAGCAACACATTTGTTGCTGTATTGACTAACCTTTGTTAACATTAATAAAAATACAGCTGTTCATTGTTTGTTCATGTTAGTTCACAGTGCATTAACTAATGTTAACAAGATTTTAATAATGTATTAGTAAATGTTGAAATTAACATTAACAAAGATTAACAAATGCTGTATAAGTGCAGTTCATTATTAGTTTAACTAATGTAGTTAACTAATGTTATCTAATGAACCTTATTGTAAAGTGTTACCAGTATTTTTATTACAAAAACCCATCGCTTCACTTCAGAAGGCTTTTATTAACCCAGTGGAGCCGTATGGATTACTTTTATTATGGATGGTTTTTTTTTTTTTTTTTTTTTTGCTTCAAAATGTGCCAATTCACAACCATTATAAAGCTCGGAAGAGCAAGGATAGTTTTAAGTACATCTCCGATTGTGTTTGTCTAAAAGAAGATAGTCATATACACCTAGGATGGCATGAGGGTGAGTAAATCATGGGATCATTTTCATTTTTGGTTGAACTAACACTTTAACATCTAACAGGAAACATCTCAGAGACATAATGCAGATAAGCAAACACTTTAAAAAAAAATACATCTTGCAGATATGCAGACATCAAATAGACGTCTCTGTGTTGTACGTTTCAGTGGCGTGCAGTGGTGTTCTGAAATGAGAAGCAAAGTCCTCGCAGTTTTTGTTAAAAATTAAATGTACATTTATGTCCCAGTTACACTTGGTTAAACATTACGTTACTTCAGAAAGAAAGAAAGGAAAAAAACCAAATACAATTTTATTTTGTATTTTTACAATTAATGTTCTGTTGATTAAAACCAAGTGTAAATCTTATCAAGTTGGAGTGGTTTTTTTTTAATTTTTTTTTTTACATTTATTCCAAAAAAATAACTAAAGGTAGTAATAATTTAACAATATATGGGTCATTCCGTGTCAACTCAACCAGAGGTCCCCGGCTCAAATTTTTTTTATTTTATATATTTTTTTCTATAGAAAGACAAATATAAATGGTAATGAAAGCCAAAATATTAAATGTCACAGATGTATGTTTACTGAGTAATCCACTATTTTGTAGAGGGGGATCAAAATGACAATTTTCACCTGAGATTTGGAGGAATATCTGAAGCGCAAATAATGTTGAAACTAGAAATGTATCTTGTATTTCTATCAACTCAATTGCATAGAACATACCTGAGTGCCATAAATATTCCTTTTCCAAAATTTGCATTCATGTAACCTTGCAAAGTATTCAAGATATCTTAATATCCTTCTAGATACTCATTATTTTCTTTTGGAATCTTCATTTTTAAGGCCCTGTATAGTTTAGTCCCATAGATATGGGGATCTCAAAAGCAGCTCCATGTTCAAATTGTTGAATTGTATCCATTTTCAATGGTCAAGAACCAAATGTAGTTAACTTTTTAAACAGCTGATATTGTTTAAAGAAGAATGTCTGAAGAACAAATAACACAAACTAGAAATGTATCTTAATTTCCTCTATCAAAACATTTGAATACAACATGCCTTTCTGAGTGCCAAAACCAAACATTTTTCCAAAGTTTACATCTTTAATTCAGGAAGTGTTAAAGATATCTTAATGCCATTTTAGATTCCTGTTCTTATGAAACTTTTCTTTTGGAATCTTCATTTTTAAGGCCCTATATGGTTCATTCTCATAGATATAGGGATGTCAGTACAGTAACGTGTAGTTATTGTACTGCATATTTGAACTCTTGATAGCTTCAGAAGCTGTTAAAATGAACAAAATCCCTAAAACTGATTCAAATATAGATTCTTATAAATACACTTTTGAGAGCAAGTTAATGTGCCTCAACCATTTTCAGCGTATTTTTGGTACTCAGAGTTATGTTTTATACATTTCTTTTGATAGAGGGAAACGAGATACATTTCTAGTTTAAACATGATTTATTCTTCAGACATTCGTTTTTAAGTGCAATAAGTATCAGCTGTGTGCAAAGTGAACCACATTTTGGTCACTGAAAATGGGCAAAATTCAACAATTTGAACATGAAGCTACTTTGAGATCCCCATATCTCTAGAAATGAACTATAAAGGGCCTTGAAAATTAAGATTTCAAAAGGAAAGTTCATTAAGAATGACAATCTAGAAGGATATTAAGATATCTTGATTACTTTTAGAGTTACAGGCATGCAAACTTTGGAAAATGAATATTTATGACATTCCGGTATGTTCTGTGCAATTGAGTTGATAGAAAAAAAATCAGATACATTTCTAGTTTCAACATTATTTATTCTTCAGATATTCCTCTTTAAAATAAAGTATCAGCTGTACTGAAAGTAACCCACATTTGTTTTTTGACCACTGAAAGCGTGTTCAATTTACCAATTTACTCAAGGAGCCACATTGAGATCCCCATATCTCTGGCATTGAACCATCGAGGGTCATTAAAATGAAGATACAAAAAAGAAAGTTTACTAAGAACTAGAATCTAAAAGGATGTTAAGATACCTTTAATACTTTTTGAGTTACAGGCATGCAAACTTGAGGCAAAAAACACAAGAAGTGTTTTTTGCCAATTTTGAACTCTTACCATTGGCATATAATGAAACAAAGATTGCTAAAGTCAACAGATTTTACTAATAGACCTACTAATCTCTGTGTAAAAATAAAATAATGGTGCTGCCATCTTTCTAAAATCATTTTTACACCCCTGAAATGTGGCTCCAAATCTCAGGTGAAAATTGTCATTTTGACCCCACTCTACAAAATACCGGATTACTCAGTAAATATACATCTGTGACAAAAAAAAATTAACAAAATGAGAAATTTTAGCTGGAGAAGTTTCCGAAATTTGGTTGATTTGACACGGAATGACCCCCCCCCCCCCCCCCCCCCCCCCTTTTTTTTTTTTTTTTTTTTTTGTGAATTGATGTTCAGTTGTTCTTTTTAATAGTCAGCTTATTTTCAGATCATCGGTCATCGATCAATCATAAGGTGATGGAGGCATTGCCTTCTCTCAAGTCTCAGTTACCCCCCACTAAACCCAGTGCATGCTTTAGGGGGTCTGTTAAAACTCAATGGGCTCAGGGGAGGCAAGAGAGATGCAGACTCCCTCTGCAACGTTACCCTTTGGTGTCGTTGTTGGACAGCATTAAAAAAAAAAAAAAAAAAAAGTGAATTATACACTTTTTAATGTCACATTACAAAAATAAAAGCAAGCAAATTTTACAAAATATGTATCACTTTCTCATCCAATTATTATTTTTTTTTTTTTTTTTTTTTGAGGAGGCACTGGCTCGCTTGCCTCCTCGGAAGAAATGCCCCTGGTACATGTGCTATTATGGCTGGTTTAGCATTACGTTTGCGAGTATGACTGTTGCAGTTTGTTTGCTTGTGAATTAGCAGAACTTGCATTCCACCACTACAAAACTTTTCACAAGCTTATAAGGATTTGATCTTGGCTCTCTTGTATTGAAATAAATGTATTAAAAAATAGTATTATCAGTGACTCTCAATCTCTGATTCCCCTCTGTGGGGATGTGAATATTTACAATGATAACAATAAAATTTGTTACATTTAAATGTTTCCAACTAAGAAATGAATTGACTTCTTTCAGCTGAATCAACAGCTTTCAGCTTGAACACATTTTTATTTGGACATTTCTACCGTGTTACATTGTGAATGTAATTCTGCAAAACTACACTGAAAACATCAAATTATCGTGTGATGTAATAAAATAGCTTCCCTTTTCTGCAAACATTGCCATGAAGAATGTGAATATTTAATTTTAATATAAAAAAAAAAAAAAAACAGAACAAAAGGTGCAGGTATCAGTATTCATTTTCAGTATCAGTAGAAGAGGGTGATCCTCTTAAGATGGAGGCACCACCTGTGTGACTTAGCTTCACATTTTGCAGTATCTCGTGCATGACACCTCGTTCTATGTGGCGCTCAAGGTAAAAGTTAAACTTTTTTTTTTTTTAAAAAACGCATCTCTAGACTTGCGTCATGTTTTTAACCGCAAAAATGTGTTCTGTGTGAATGTACCCTACTCTGGTTTGGCCATGTTCTTATCCTGCCCTGAATTCACCTTCCCTATTTCTTTGATTTCTTCCATGTCGTAACGGTAAACCCATACCCACTCTGTTCTGTTTTCGCGCTAGATTTAGGTGTGCTGCATTCAGATTGCACACTTAACATGCACGCCGAAAAAAAATATGCGCTGCTCATGCGCTGCTTACGCTTGCAGTGTGAAACTGGCATTAGGGGGCTGGCAGAAAAAAACGCTTTCTGCGGTTTGGAAATTGCGGATGCTTGCATCGAGAATCATTACTTTTTCAGTCCACTGCACGTTAATTGCAGTGGTCTCTTTGTCATGTCCAGCGTAGACAGCCTTGAGCTGTCGTGTCCACTGTAGACATGGTGTTAAAGTTGATCATATTTTCTACCTCTAAGCAGTTTAACTGAGGAGTTGATTAAAAGTCATGGCATTATACATAACACATGATTGTATATAGCGCATAATAACATTGAATCACTGAAATGCCCCTCACTCATCACAATGTACAGGGTGTGATCTGTAGACATCAGACAGCAACATCACTGAGCCAGAGCTGGATTTTGCAGTATCCCGTGGGTTGGAAGGAATGCAAAAAAAAAAAAGTGTAATATTAGCATAGATGCTATTAAATTCATTTAAAGCTGAGTTGTGTGAAATGAGAAGTTTTCAGTTCCAGGAGTCCTGATGAACACATCAATGTTAGTCCTTAGTCCTCCATTTGTTGATTTTGATATTCTAAGAACTACCAACAGACCAGAATTATGGAACTGTAATGAACATGATAGATTATAGTGAGATGCCTTTTTTTTTTTTTTTTTCTCTAGAAATACTGCACAGCTAGGCAGTTAAATCCTTTTGTAAGTAATTAGCAGAATTTTAAAATTAATATGAAACCTGACAGTTTTCACAATTTCCCACCACAAAAAGAATTGAGGAACGCAGGGGTGAGACTGATAAAGCGGGATGAAGGTCCTTCTTTTAAAATCCCATAGTCAACGTTTGAAGTGGATCAAAAAAGTTCATCAAAGTTGTCCTAAGAAGGTTTTAGGACAACTTTGATGAAAGGTTTTGATCCACTTCAGATGTTGACTATTGTAATACGCAGGTGTACATTTGTGTGCAGTGTGCATTTCGAAACTGAGGATGTTTAGGCCTACATCTCATATCTTCAACCTGCTGAAATGTTCCTATAAATATATTTCCCGTCCACATGTGCATTCTGAATAAATAAATTTGTTTCCCAACTAACCTGCCACAGTCCAGCTTGTCTTCTCATTAAGTGTTTTTCTCTTACTGATCATATTTCATTCCTGTTGAATTTAAATTTTTATGCAGAATGACACATTTTGAATACAATTAAATAAATGCTCATTCTGATCTTGTTCATCAGGTCTCACTCACACTGCAGCATCCCAGTTACTAGTTTAGAGCACTGAAACCATGTGGTATAATAATAATAATAATAATAATAATAATAATCATAATCATCATCATCATCATCACGTATGTTTATGAGCCACAGCTCATAAACACAACCTGTACACAGTAATCATCTGGATATCTCTTCTCCTGTCTCTGAAAATGTCCAGACTGAAATCATCCTGCTGATGCTCATTTTAAGAGGCGTTTAGTCAACTAGGTGATTACAGCACATTGAAAATATACATAACCGGAAGAATCGATACACTGCTTCAACGAGCACTTCCGGTAACCAATTCCGCTGTGATAAAGGCCTATAAGGCACTACTGTAATCTAATCCTGAGGTCATAAATGCATGAATATGTTTTTCAGCATCAGAGATGGACCGCATATGTTTCAGTTTAGCAACATTTGGAAAGGCTGTTCTGCAAACATTTATAGATGTATACAAGCCTGGTTTATAGTTGCCTTATTCACATGAGTGCCAAGGCAAAAATGCAAATGCAAAGTGCAAATGGCAAAAATTACCTTGTCGCGGTGTGGCTGGTCGTGCGCGTTGAGAAACCCCATTTCGCGTGGCGGTATGCATGGCATTTTTTTGTAACTTTACGTCCATCTCTGCTTACAAAGATGCACAAGTTGGAAGCGACTCTTGCCGAGCAGGTACGTCTGTACCGGCATCTTACCAGCACCCAGTTCTAAATTAACTTTTACAAAATGAGCCTACAATAGAATAAATAAGTCCTTTTAATGAAAATAAAGGTCCATGTTTAATAATGTTCACAAAATTAAATGAAAATGTTTTAAAAAAAAAATAGAAAATTATGAGATTGTTTAATTTAGTTTCATACATGTTATGTTTTACTGGGTTTTACGTGTATTTTTTTTTTTTTTTTTTTTTTTTTTGTAGTGTTGGTTTGGTGAAGTGTACCAAAACAAACATTGTCATGTGTGTTCCTTAGTACTTCTCACCGCTGCTTCCTAATGGTTTAGAGGACAATTACTCTGAGTTGTCTCCTGTCATTTAAAAGAATTGTACAATAGCGAGCGTGTTAGTCAGCAGAGGCTCGGGGCGCGGAGCCAGGCGAAAGTATAAACAAGGCTTTAAAAAGTGAACCACAGCACTTTAAGTAGCTTGCCACCAGCATATGCTGTGTTGGGGTGCTGAGGCTCCCACCATCTTTATCGGCAAAACCACCATGATCCTACCTTTTGATTTTAATTGGGATGATGATTTTACTGGGGAAAAGCATAGTTATGTCAGCCCACCAGCTAGTTCAACATAAACCACTAATCTTTATAAGCAGGGCAAGAGGACTGTTCCTGTAATTAGTCAGATGAACTTAATACTTAAAAGATCTAATGTCTTTCTTTCTTCAGATTGATACATGGTGCAAAGAGAACAAGTATGTCATTGCTGGCTATTATCAAGCAAATGAGCGTATAAAGGAAGCCAGGTAAAATTTGGGTTTCTTCATGTGCTTTGAATGATTGTCTCTATCTGTGATGGTGTGATCTTTACTGTGTCTGAACTGTTTTAGACCAAACCAGGTCGCTGAGAAGGTCGCTGCCAGAATCTCAGAAAACTTCAGCGAGGCTGCAATGATCATGGTAATTTTATATATTACATATGACAACCATGTCAGATAGCCAGATAGTAAAACTGCATTGTTTGTCACCATTAGTTGGACAACAGCAGATTCACCATGGAGTGTTTTGTACCTGTTCTCTTCATCTATGATCACCATGACAACAAGTGGAAGTGCAGAGAGCCAAGCACGTGAGTACAATTTATTTTGAAAATGATTAAAATCATATTTCACACAAAAATGTTTATTCTATCAATTTGTACGCCCCCTCTAAAAGTTAACAAATTCAGCAATTACTCTATGTAGAATACATGTTAGGGTATCTAGTTATTTCTTAGGGTTCCTAGTAAGTTCTTGACAATTAAATGTTATATAGCCCACTGAATCATTCTCAGAATTAATGCTGACAACAATGGCACCACTTGGGAGAGAATTGTCAAAACACTTATTTCTTTGCACAAAAGAGTACAGTGGTACAAGAGGATTACCAAAGCAATATTTAAGTGTGAAAATATAGCAAAAGTAAAATAGAAACTATAAAAGTATAGACTTGTGGCAAAGTCCCTGAAACAATCAGGTCTTCACTTTTAAAGGTGCAGTAAACCATTTCTGTGAAACACTGTTGATGTTTGAAGTCAATGCAAACAGACACACCCTCGGTCTCCTTTAATTGCTTTGCCGCCAAAATGTACAAACATGCAAATCAAGAGTGAATGTCTCTTTACCATAGCTGAAGTGAAGCAAAATAATGCTTCACGAAAAATACAATTAAGATGATGAACAAACGAGAAGAACAAAAATGACAAGAGTATACACAAGCAAGAGTTCATTGTTAGTTGCCAGCAGCACACCAGCTCCAGACAAATGACGACACTCAAAACTAGAGATGCACCGATTGCAATTTTCTTGTCCATTTCCGATTTATTTTTTTATTAATGTGATCTGCCAATACCGATTTTTGCTGATTCCGATTTTCTTTCTATGAACTATGATTGACAGCATATACAAACAAAATGCAGTTTTATTTTCATAAGAAAATGACAAGAAAAAGTCAGTAATAAAATAAGAATAAATAAACAAATTGCAAACAACAGCACAAACAAATGCAATAGAATAAAGAGAGCTCAAACTTGACTGTTTAACTGAATACTCACCGAAACAGGCATTTTGACATAATTTTGTGTGTATTTGACCGTTTGAGCGCAGTAAGCCACTTATTTTGGTACTTGTGACTCACAAGCTGTTTGAGACTGAGAAGCGGCTTGTGCGCTTCACTAATATAGATTAGTGGTGCACATGCTTTTGGTGTGAGCACGAAACCTGCGGGAATGACTAAAATTATGCGCAATACAAGCTCTATTTAACCGGAGCAAATGAGATGAGTGAGAGAGAGGAGGCGCCCGCGTGGGTGTGCGTCACTTCGCCAACATCTCCTCTCTTTTGTATTGCCTCTCAGCCATCTTTTTGTACAGTCTTTCTTCAAATCATCATGAGTGTATATAGCCCCTACTGCTGATTGTCTACAAGTGTGTTGTGGTGCTTTGTCCGATCCACTTTCAACAGCGTTTCTCAGAAATCAGTTACTGCACCTTTTTAAGCTTTCATTTTGTGATGAGTGAAGTGTCTCAGGCCCTGTTTACACCTGGTATTAACATGCATTTTGGTTGATCGGATCACAAGTGGACGACACTAAATACAGGTGTAAATGGTGTGTTGAACGTTTTGAACTTGTCCACTTTCGACCACTTCCAGAGGTAGTCGAAAACACATTCAACCAGATTGCTTTTATTGTAAACACAAATGTGGTTAAATGCGTTTGAACGGCCACAAAAGAGCGCCTACTCTCCGCCTGACCTAACACGTAAACATTATGTGAAGTGCACTAGCCAGACATTGCTGTTTTTGAAGCAGTTAAACATACAGAATCGCTTTTTGTATAGACAAATTGATAACACAATAAACATTAATGAACATCAGAAGGTATGTTGAATAAACCGTACAACTTACTGAAATGTAAGCTATTCAATGTTCACAGCTCACTATGCAGTGCCATAAGTGATAGTAGCTTCAGGCCAGAAATCTCAGAACAAAAGTTAGGATGGAGATTATAGCATCATTGAGATTTAGGTTTAGTGGAGGGGTGAGATTAGGCATTTGTTATGGTGGAGCTTATAGGTTGTACTGAAGTCAGGCATAGTGCTGGGGGCAGGTCAGGGTATCGTCAGCTCTGCCCTAACTTTCCGGTCTGAGACTGCTGGCCTGAAACTGCTCCCTCTTATGGCAGTATGAGTGCTATGGATATTGGTCAAGAGAGGAGCTTATTGCTAAATATATGCACTATTACATACTAGGTTTTCTGCTAAATTAAAACTTTCAATTTGTGTTTCTATAAAGTAATCATTTCGGTACATCAGTCCAGTTATCCTTCTCTTGCCTGTCACTATAATCCTACTAAAGCACCAGTGGGTGGTGCCAAAGAGGCAATGATGAAGTAGTAGACAGTGTTTTATGCTGATGTATTCATCTCCATGTAATAGAGGACAAAATGCAAAATGAGATGTTTTGTCATGAGATGTCAATGAGATGTCAGCTTGGTTTCAATAATAGCTGTTTTTTGACTAAGAAGTTTTTTTTTTTTTTTTTTTTTTTTTTAAATAGTAAAATGATCTCTTACATACCAAAAGATCCAGGAAAATTGATTTCTTAATTCATGACCCATTTCAAAAAGGAAAGAGGAAAAGGCAGATTCAAGCCATTTAATTCATGTTGTAATTATTTTGCGATTTTCATTTTTGAGGACATTGTGTTGATTGTCTTACACTGCACTACTATAAAATGTATTATTTAGCTGAGCACTGTAGCCTCATAACTCAAAACACTGATTCATTTATGTATAACAAAATTGATTAAAGGGATACCAGTGCTTCCCACACATAGACTTTACTTGGGCGGGCCGCCCAGGTATATTAATGACATTTTTGCTTTTATTATCTTTATCATCTTATCCTTTTTTTTTTTTTTTTATCCGCCCGAGTTAATGAAACCATCCGTGATCGATTAACTAGTGAAAAATCTCCCCTCGCTCTACGTGTTTCTTACCTGCTGGTTCTGTGTGCGGCTGTGCGCGAGAACTGTTTACTTCCTCTGACATTCCCACGTGCGCTGCAGAGACGCGGTGGATATTTCACAAAGGCCACAAAGGCGGCGCTGTTGCGCATTCTATAGGCTCGTGCAACAGTGTTTCAGACTGCTTCAAAGTGATTCCCAATCAATGAATAGCACACCATTATGCCAAGCGATTGCTAATATACTTGAGTTTTATGAATTATGACAATGTCTACTGTATGACTTTTATATAATGTTTTAGAGATGGTCTCTCATCTAGAGATTTCAAAATAAGAGTCCCGGTGTATTTCGGGATTGTTAAAAGTCACACTAAGTTTTTTTTTTTTTTTTTTTTTTTTTTTTTTTTTCCTTCTGGGCCTTTGGTTACACAAATTGTATTTATTTTCATATATATATAGTTTAAGTCATAGTAAACTATTGTAGTCTCTGGCTGGGATGCTCCCCCACTGGAAGAAATTACATTATTTGACACATTATTCAATAATATTAGTATTTAATTAAATGTAATAGTAGCCTATGTAATTAAAATTTCAATAAATAAAAATATTGTTAAAAATCACAAATTATTTGTCACATGTAGTAGACCATTTTTGTGCCGTGGGTAATAGGAGGATTTTTCACCTGGCTACCACCGCAAGTATATTTCAAACCTGTGGGAAGCACTGAGATACTCAACCCAAAATTGTCACCCAAAGTCATACTAAATATAAGAATTTGTTTTCTTCAGACGAACAAAGATTTTTAGAAAAAGAATCCATGTCTGTAAGTTCAAGTGAGTGGGTGCCTAAATGTTGATGCACAACACAACCATCGAGAGAGAGAGAGAGAGAGAGAGAGAGGTCAACACCAATAATGCTTTACATAATACCCACCACAAATATACTGTACACTCCCCTCCAAAAGTATTAGAACAGTGAGGCCAGTTCCTTTATTTTTGCTGTAGACTGAAAACATCTCAGGTTACGTATGTAACCATGGTTCCCTGAGAAACAGGGAATGAGACTCTGTGTTTGAAACGCTATGGGGAACGTCACACGTGACCCGGTGTCTGAAAGCCAACCATCCAACAACTCCAATCCCTATTGGCCGGCGACAGCCTATGACGTAATATGGCAAGACCCGGAAGTATAAAAGGAGCGCCTGGAGAAACAGTCAGTATCTATCGTCTTGAGGGACTGTTCTGCGGGCAGGCAGCCCGAAGCATGGCAAGGAAATGCAGAGTCTCGTTCCCTGTTTCTCAGGGAACCATGGTTACATACGTAACCTGAGACGTTCCCTTTCGAAAGTTTGAAACGCTATGGGGAACGATATACCCACGCTGCCATGCTTGAGAGTGCATGCCAAAAAATATGGCTGACAAATGTCAAGCAGTTTCGAAGGAAACGCTTAGCAACTCACCCTTGGGTCACACCATGCTGTCAGTGACCGCATTCCCTATGGCCAACAGCCCATCTGAGCCTCAAAGAGGCCTTCCGTAGAAAGCCTACTAAGGCCGCTCAAGGCATCTGGGACCAACTTTTCCGAGGAAAAGTGGTCCCTTAAAGGGAATGTGGCCAGGGAACCAAAAAGAGCCCCGGCCAGTCACTAGAGGGGAACGAAGTCACCCCCAATGCCACCAGGGAGGCCGACCTGGTCTGATGCAGGACAAACTTAGTCTTGGCCAACCCTGTCTAAATACAGAATCTCCATAACGCATTCTTCAGAGAAGAGAGCAGGTAAGAGCGACTGCAAGAAGGGCAGTAAGCAACTCAAACCCACGCGTAGAGACGGGCATCCTGGAGAGCAGAACTCTATGAACCCTCGTATTGAGGGGAGTATAATCTGCTCATCCTAGGATCTACTCAGCGCTTGATTATTTGCACAGAGGAGGCTGTGCGCTAAAGAACCCTGATACAGGGGAGAACCAACCTAGATACTAGGTGGCTATTTAGCTCAACTAGAGTAGAAACCCAGACTCAAGGAGGCTGATGTAGTTAAAACCAAACCTCAGTAAGGTTTTTACCACAAAAACTCACCCCTGAGAGGTCAGCCACTCAGAAGAGTACTCTGTAAAAGCACCGTTTACTCTCAAAGTGAGAGGAGTACATTAATGCATTCCAACATGCTACGCGGGAGGCCCATAGGGCCTACCTTAGTAAACACGTGGCATCAGCAAGTGGCGACCATAACCACACCAACCATCAGGCCATGCATTCAACGATTTAGTTTCTAAAAAGAAATGCATATTAGGCCACATACTCCACGAGAGGCCTTGCTTAAGGCTCGCTCAACAGAGGTGAGGCGTGGCCGATGGTGGTATTGGATTCACAAGCATCCTGCCAGCATGTCAGCTAAAAAGGAGGCCTTATGAGGCCTCCAAGTTCAGCAACAAGTGGCGTTCAGCCCGTTTGTCCATATAAACACAAACTGTGCCAACATGTAAACTAAAAAGGAGGCCTTATTAGGGCCTACCCTAGTAAACACATGGCATCAGCCAGTCCAAGACCATACCAACCAACAGGCCATGCATTCAGTGAAGAACCTTTCACGCATAATACTGAGAGAAGGAATGCATATTACGCCACCATACTCCATGAGAGGCCTGCTTAAGGCCTACTCAACAGAGGTGGGGCATGGCCGATGGTGGTATGGGTTCTTGGATTCCCAGGCATCCTGCCAGCAAGTCAGCTAAAAAGGAGGCCTTGTGGGGCCTACAATCTCAGCAAAAGGTATCACAATCTACTGTTCGCTGAAGACTTCATGAACAAAAGTACGGAGGCTACATCAGAAGATGCAAACCACTCATTAGCGAGAAGAATAGGAAGTCCAGGCTGGAATTTGCCAAAAAGTACAGAGACTAGCCTCAAAAATTCTGGGACAAAGTTTTATGGACTGATGAGACAAAGATTAACCTTTACCAAAGTGATGGAAAGGCTAAAGTTTGGAGGAAAAAAGGGTCTGCTCATGATCCCAAATCACAGTGGAGGTAATGTCATGGCTTGGGCTTGCATGGCTGCTTCTGGGACAGGCTCATTAATATTCATTGATGATGTAACACATGCAACCAAACTGATTGGGAGATCCTTCATCATGCAGCAAGATAATGACACAGTGCCAAAACAACAAAGGAGTTCATCAGGAGCAAGAATTGGAAGGTTTTAGACTGGCCAAGTCAATCTCCAGACTTAAACCCTATAGAGTACGTATTTTACCTGCTAAAGAAGAGACTAAAGGGAATAACCCCCCAAAACAAACAACAACTGAAAGAGGCTGTGGTGGAAGCCTGGAAAAGCATCACATAAGAAGAATGTTAAAGTTTGGTGATGTCAATGGGTCACAGGCTTGATGCAGTTATTGCAGCTAAATATTAAGTCTTATTCATTTAAATCTATTAAGTCAGTCTGTTCCAATCCTTTTGGTCACATGAGCAATGGGTGGGTTCACACAAAATGTGCTGTCTTCTAAGTTACGTATCACATCCAGATGTAAATACCTGGAAATAAAAGCTGAAATTTTGATCTCTTGTCTCATATTCATATTTTGATGTCAAACCCAAATGTTTTCAGTCTACAGCAAAAAATAAAGGAATTGGCCTCTCTGTTCCAGTACATTTGGAGGGGAGTGTACGTGCATTAATAAAATTCATTACTACTGACATACTGTATAATAAGCTCCTAATAGAATTACACCATGGGGTGTGACATATGTATCAATGGAGGTCTCATGTTATTGTCACATCATGAGACTATTCATAGTTGTTTTTTTTTTTTTTTTTTTTTTTTTTTTTTTTAGTCATGTGACTGGCACAGAGACCTGGAGGGAAAAACATCCATAAACGGCAGCATAGGCCTGTCAGATTTCCATCTGTCTGAGGCCACGAAGGTTTAGATCACCATTCAAAAAAACAAAAAACAAAAATGTGTACAAAATGTAAGGTTTTGGCCAGTTGTGATCCATATACAGCATCTGCTGCATTATTTCAATCACTAAAAACAGCGGGACATTCTAAAAAAGCTTGTGAAAAACACTTAAAAGTGCCTTAATGTAATAACACAGTGTTATTAAAAGATCAAATTCAGTATACAGCTCATTGATGCATACTATATACAGGCGAGCAGATGAGCCCAGAATATGAGCGCAACATGCCAAAAGGTTAAACTGTACATTGCATTTATATTCTGGGTTCATCTGCTTGCCTCTACGTAGTATGCATCGTCAATAAGTTGTTTACTGAATTTGATCTCTTAATATCACTGCCTTACTACATTAGTACAAAGTAAACCTGGTAAAAAAAAAAACAAAACAAAAAAAAACTAGTGGGCAATGGAGTGATGCCTTGTTTTGCCCACCTTTAAAGTTGTGACTTCATGTGAAAGCTTTGACAAAATAATGTTTTGTCTAACTTTTTAAATTGCAGTGACTGCTTTGAGGATTGGCTAGAGGCGCAAAAGATCACATCGGCTCTTCTGGAAAACAAATCATACGAGAGTCTTGTAGACTTTGACAACCATCTGGATGACCTACGAAATGACTGGACGAACCCTGAGATCAATAAATCTGTCTTGCATCTATGCTGAAGCCATCCAGAGGTCCTGTCCACCTAACCAAACCATCGATGCTTAAATGGGATGCATGTCTGATCTGTATTCAGTACTGTTAGTGACATGGCCTCTCTCACTGAGCAGAAGGATTTACAAAAGCCTAAATGGAACATCCCAAGTGCTGCGTCCTCATGTTTGAAAACACTGAGGTGACTCTAAGAGTCCATTGTCAGATGTTTTTTACTTGTTTTCATCCAGTAGTTTGTATAATGTAAGATTCATGTGGATGCTACCAGAGAAGTCCGTCATATTTAACATTTAACTAATTATTAAATAAGGTAATTTTGTTCCCCTGTTTTGGTAAGAAGCTTTTGTTTAAGTTACAGTTGTTGTTGTTGTTGTTTACTTTTATTAACTACTTAAACTGCTCAAATGAAAATGTTTTACTTCAGTGTATAAATTAATATATTTCCCCCAGAGATTCCTTTTATGTTTGCAGCAGACCAATAGTAATTTGATAATGGTGAAAGAATAAATATTTTTGGCTCTGAATTTGCAGTACATAAAAGGAATAGACTTTAGGTATGAGGTCTTGATGACTTAACATTGTATAAAAATCTTTGAATGTCATTGCTGCTTGTTTTGAGGATAGCACATGAACACTTTTTATGCAAAACATTTTATGGTTGAAAATAAAGGCAAAACATATTACTACACTTTGTAATTGAGTAATGTTAACTGTCCATCAGGTAACACAGTGGTTTTCAATAATGGTCACATTTTGTATATCTCCCTTATTTAACATACCAGATTCAGATCATCAGCTAATTAGGAAAGAGCCAGTCAGAAAATGTGCAGAGCGGTGGATTCCCAGGACCAGGATTGAAAACCACTGATCTAGACCAGTGTTTCTCAATCCTGTCCTGGGGACCCCCCATGACTGCTCATTTTGTATGTCTCCCTCATTTAACACACCTGATTCAACTTATCAGCTCATTAGTAGAGACTGCAAGACTTGTGCCCTGTCCAAATATCCGCACTTGTGGTCTTGGCCACTCGAGCGCGTGCATGCAACAGGAAGTAAGTGCACAAGACTGTCCCATGTCTTAAAAATGCCCAAGTGCAGTGCCCTTAATGCGCACTAAACCCACTATCTTGAATACCACTTCGGAGCAGTAAGAGTCTCTATGGCTATGTTCAGACTGCAGGCAAATCAGATTTTTTCTCAAATCAGATCATTTCAGGCAGACTGTCTGCACTATTAATTGCAAGTGATCAAATAAGATTTGTGTGTCCGGACATAACCAACCTGTTCGCATGGGTTACTTTGGTAATAACATAGGCGTACCCAGCTTTTAAAACGGATGCAGGAAAAATGGAAGTGTATCATCTCGCTCTCCAAATGAGCACCCTACTGAGTCATGGTGCAGAGTTCGAGTCCTGCTTGGAGCAAGCGATTCGAACAGGAGGGGTTACACAAGGAGACACACACTAACACAACGGAGATCAGACTAAGACTGAAACTAAGGGTGCATCTTAAATAGCAAACAGAAAATAGATAATTTGTCCCAGCTGTGTTTGATTAATTAACTCATTAAGACAGACAAAGGAGTGACGGGAAACTGAACAAAGGAACATATCAAAATCAAACTGAAAGTTCAAACAATAAACCGAAAACATGACATTTATGTAAATATGTATGAATGTATACTTTCACCATTTCCGCATCTGAAAAAATCTGGTTGGAATCCGTCACCAAACCACCTCCAAATGGTTTGAATCAGATTTGAAAAAATCTGATTTTGTGTGGCTTTTCGCTTTTCAGACTTAAAAAACCCATCTGTATAAAATCTGGATATGCAAAAAATTGGATTTTTGCTGGCAGTCTGAACATAGCCTAATATTCAGCAATGTTACTGATATGACATTTGTGAATTGCTTTCTGTACATTTGTGCATAGCACAGCATGCATTTGTGGATTTTGGAACATTTCTAGCCTCCCACCATCTACTTAACAGTTTTTACTAGCTATATTAGTTAGGACATTAACACCTCACAAGTGTAGTCAAACTTGTATACGCATATGGACACATATTCCTGTTATCCAATGTTCATTCCTGGTACTTTTTTTTTTTTTTTTTTCCTTCTTAAAGCAGTTAAACCACTATTTTGTAAATTATGTTTGGTCCGTTAGTTATCCCATTGTTTAATAAATTGCATTACAAAAAAATGATAAACTTAAGGGGAAAAAAAACACCTTGCATGCATATATAGTGCTTTTTTATGGCAAATATCAATTATTTGAACATTTGAAACCAGCAATTTATTTAAAATAAACATCTCCTTTAGGGGACAACAAAGGAATTAGTTGACATGCTTTCAAACATGAGTTTTGGTAACAGGACTGAGAAAAATGCATCCATCTTCCACTTAAAAAAACCTTGTAAAAAATTAAATAAAGTTACCTGAGATGGACCAATACATATTTTGAATAGTTAAATATGTTGTTATATTCAGTTATATTCAAAAAAAAAAAGAAGAAAAAAAAAGTTTGTTTGGAAGAGTTAAAACAAGCAAATGGCACCCATTCGGTGGAATGGCCCATATAGTGGGATTTTCTGCATATATGGTTTAAAAACATAAAATAGCCTAAGTGCTGTGCTGTCAATTAATAACAACTGCGGGTTCAGGAATAACCATTAGATGGCAGCTCTGAAGCGATGCTTCAGAGCGACTTTCGTTGCCTCGCCTCCCGGACGTCATAGACACAAGTCTGAGAGATACGCGGGAAAACTTGTCACAGCAGAATGGATCCAGCGGAGGTAGAGTTTCTCGCAGAGAAAGAGATGGTAAAAATAATCCCGAACTTCAGTCTCGACAAAATCTATTTGATTGGGGTGAGTAAATATGACATGTACATCATGTTGTTGTTTTATTGTTAGTAATGTGTGGCCGTGTGTGACGATGGTATTATGCGTTATGTTATTAGTATTGGTTCAGCCGCTATCAATATGCGGATTGCGGATTGCGGAAGACTGAATCTTATATTAAACTAGATTATCAACATTAATGAGTGACTTATTAATACATGCAAAACACTAGATGTAAATAACGTGTTTTGGCTGATTTATAAGCCTTTTTTTAACTAGTAAAAAGGCTTAACTAAACTTAAATGTCCTCACTAGTCGGTCGTCATAGTACAAGAGGACATTTGCCTCTCACAAGTATAGCCCCTGTACACAAACACAAACATTGAGTTACAGCCAGCACAAAAACACATTTTATGTGAAAATGGAGGAAGCAAGATGTCGCCCTGAAACATCAGTTAGTACTTTTAAAATAGTTTAAAAGATTAATCCAAATAATTAAGATGTAACGTTAAACTTTTTTTTTTTTTTTTTTTTTTTTTTCTCAATTTTGTAGGCTTATTTTGTCCCATGTGTTTGTGTGTCACACATTTTGTTATACTATAGTTAAGTTACACTCACTGATACTTAAGTGTTCATTGATTCCTGCATTAAATGCATGACATGATGTGTATATATGAAAACTTGCAGGGAGATCTGGGCCCATTTAATCCGGGTCTGCCTGTGGAAGTTCCTGTGTGGTTGGCCCTCAATCTTAAACAAAGGCAGAAATGCAGGATAGTTCCTCCAGAATGGATGGACACTGGTGAGTTCAATCACATACATAGCTGTGCTGGCACACCATCTCTCCTGAAACCTGCTCTAAACACGTGATCTTTTCATTTCCAGACAAACTAGAGGAGATCCGTGAACAGGAGAGAAAGCTAGACACTTTCACTCCCATACCGAGTCCATATTACATGGAGCTGACTAAATTATTACTCAACCAGTAAGTACCAGATCACCTTCAGCATATTCACATGAAAGATGTTTTGTGGCTTTTAAATAATGTCTGTTTGCTTGACGCATCTGTATTCATCTTAATAAGGAATGTAATTTTAGCTGCTCAAATCTGTGGAATAAAATTACATTTTTAGTGTTGGGACCAAGGAGGCAGCTGGCTGAAAGTATATTTGAAACCCCGATTGGATAGCCAAAACCTTTATTTGGAGAAAAAGCAGTACTGTGCACATGAAATGATCCAGGTTTAATTATTTCTCATGTAAATGAAAGCTGATAATAATATCTTGCCAGAAAAAAATCTTGCCAGCTTGCGTTTACAGTTACTGAGATGCACACCTGCTCTAATGTTATAGGCAGATAAATCCAGATGGACAACAAGCGTGAGCTTCAAGGGTTAGTTCACCCAAAAATGAAATTTCTGTCATTGACTACTCACCCTCGTGTCGTCCCCATAAGACCTTCGTTTTTCTTTGGAAAACAAATTAAGATATTTTTGATGAAATCCGAGGGTATCTGATCCACACATAGGCAGCAACGACATTGCACCTTTTGAGGTCCAGAAAGGTACTAAAGACATCGTTAAAACCGACGACATGACTACACTCGTTCAAACTTAAGGTGAGACACGGCAGGTGAAAACATCGTTTTTTCATGCAGTGGTCAATTTTGAGATTTTGGGCCAGTTTGCTCCCTTAACATGTAAGCTTTCATGTCAAAATAAAAAATATGTCAACATTACACATTAAGGTGGTTATTTCATTGTATTTTGTCAATTTGCGCCTTTAGATTTCTATCGGAAATCACCAAAAGTTAGCATTCTAACGCAAGCTCTCGTGCCGTCTCCATTCACAGAAATATGTCATGCCTGGTATCATTGTAAAGTTCTCAGTCTCATTCACAGCACTGTCTAATCCAAATCGAGAGTCTGTTGGAGGGAATGACAGCCGCGCCTCACAGGAATGGCTCATAATTCACGTCGCACGATTGAATTAATTAATCAGTGGTTTGTGTTGTCCTAACTGTGCTGGATCAGGGCTGAAAATTGACATCGGTCCACAGAATCATGGGTTCTGTAGCAGTGTGTTGCTGGAGTGTAGTCTGTGTGAGAGAGATGGGTATTGTAGAAGTGTTTACACATGTTTTTGTCGGTGTAGATTATAAAATATTTGCTGACAAAGCGCTGTTTATCTATGCATTTACATAGAACTATACTCAAACTGCGATCGCTCGCGGAGATAATAAATAATTAATTTCGATTGAGTTGTGTTTACTTGGATGTTTATTAGCGAATTAATGGTTATATAGTATGTTTATATAATTACGGTGTTTTAAACAAGCGAACCTTGTTAAAAGTTACATGCGGTGGCCGTGCTGGAGCATTTCCTGAGCATCAACCCGCTGAGTGAACAGCAGAATGCAGAAGACTACATGAGACTAATGATGAGCATAGACAACAGAGAGAGAATTAAATTCAGCACTTTTATTTCCAACGTGTGCTCATTCATGGCTGTATTATTTAATTCATGCAGTTACATCTTGACGGATTATCTTACGTGACTCTGTGAGCTTGTCTTAGAGACAAACTGCATAAATAGCTACATTTCAGGCATATATGTAACAGTAAAAGCCTTTGCACACCGAGTCCGAAATTTTCGCATGCGTTTTTTTTCGTATTCGTGATCCTAAAAATTCGTCACGCACAGAGATCTTGCACACTAAGTCCAATGCATATTAATGAATCCGTTGTAAAAAATTCGCAAAACAATACAAAATGGAGTCTTCAAGCAGTGAGCATGATTTAGTTGTCCTCTCTCTTCTTAAAAAGAGAAAAAGAAAGAGGAAATATTGGGTCCATCCAATCCCGAGACTGCATAGAGAGAAAGGAGAGTTCCACCTCACCAAGGAGCTGCGTGATTATCCCGAGCGATTCAAAGTATACTTCAGGATGTCAGTGGCTCAGTTTGATGCTTTGCTACTGGCACAATCTGTCTTTGTATTCTGCACTTTGTTTGTCATACAGTGCTACTGCTACTCAACTTGTCAGATGGCATTCGGGATTTTGGCGTTCGCTTGTACGGTGGCTCTGAATTGTCAAAACATCTCTCAAAATGCGTGCCACGGATGCGAAAAACGCAGAAAATCGAACCTGTTCCGAATTTTTTTTTATGACTGACAAAAGTTTCGGAGGCAGTGTGAAAACGTGATTGACACAATGTGAGGTCGTATTTATTTTTTAATGTGCGAAAATTTCGGACGTGAATTTCGGACTCAGTGTGCAAAGACCTTAACACATCTAATTTGTGCATCAGTGGCTGTTACGTTAAATAAAGTTTTTTATTAATTACAGCAAAGCAGGTAAGTATACTTTACCTCTGCACGCCGTTGTCTCATCTCCCCTCAGATGCGCTGTAATGCCGATCCTGCGCGCAATTCTCAAAACACCCACAAGACAGCGCAGTTTATCGGTAAATCCGATATTACAAAACCAATATCCGATTATGGTAAAATGCTTAAATAATGGGGAAAATATCGGTAAATCGATATATCGGTCGATCTCTATATATGTGTATATGTGTGCAGTTCTTCCCACACATAGACTTTATATTAAAGTCTATGTGTGAGAAGCCTTTATATTAATATAAAGCCTCTATATTAAAGGCCACCCAAGTATATTTGGTAACACATTTTTGCTTTTATTATTTTTATTCTCTTATACTTTTTTTATCCGCCCGAGATGATGAAACCATCCGCCGGCTGCACCACTTTCTCCTCTTTTCAAAAGCGCTTGTTGCTAAGCAATCATGATCCGCGTTCTCCATGAAGACGAAGTTTCAGCAAAGGATAAATGGATTTCCAGACCTTGCATTAGCTCTATTAGTAGATATATTTATGGAGATGAGAAATAAAAAATCCACCCTGTACAGGTATGATCAGCTTTCGATCTTTGCTTAGCTTTCGATCTCAATTTGAGTGCGTTCGTCCCGCGTCTACATTTAAAGTAACGAACTGGAGTGTGCAAAAGGTGCAACCTGTGAACGGTTGAAACTAGTGGAAAATCTCCCCTCGCTCTACGCTTTTCGTACCTGTTCGTTAAGTGTGCTTGAGAATTGTTTTTCCTACTGAATCCCATATGCTCTGCAAAGACACTCAGAGACGCGGTGGATATTTCACAAAGACCTGTAAGCGTGTTTGTGTGTGTGTGCGTGTGTGTGCGGGCGTTCATGATCATGTTCATTCCACAATGCATTTATAAGAGCGGTTGGACACATCCAGAAAAATGAATGGATCTCTATGGGTATTCTGTTAGATGTATATGGGAATTACACTTTTTCCTGCAGATTTCTCTAACCAGCAGATGGCAGACTTCTGCCCCTAACAGATCAATATCCAGAAACAACTCATATTTAATTTTGAGCATCATTAAAGTGTTTTTACATAAAAAAAAAAAATATATATATATATATCTTAAAAGTCCATGCTGATTATATCAGAGATGGCAGAGAGAATTATTAATTCCAGTGTCTGTTTCGCTTTAAAACAGAAATGCTCTGTCATATTCTGTCATTGTACCTGAAGAGCGCAAGCCTTCCCACATCGCGCTGTTCATGTCTGAACGGAACGTCGAAACATTCCACCGTCGTATGGCCAGATGATATGCAAAGTATGTTTCTCGGCTGGTTATAACAAACCAACGTCTCGATATGAAAGTTTTGATGGATGAGGATTGCAAGTTAGGATGATTGTGGTGACGTACAGGAGTCATACATTAAGCACGCGTGAGTCCCTTATATTGATGCGCAAACAAATCGTGTATGAGCGCTCTTGACGCACTGATCACATATTGTATTTATGCGTGGACACATTTCAGTACATTCACGTTGTTGTCACACACATTCAGGATAATGTTTGCATTTGTCCTGTGTATGTTGCTGTGTACTTCAGTATATATGCAGGTCAAGGCGGTTGGTTTAGGTTTTTTTGGCTTCTCCATGTGGTCCTGTTCAGTATCGTAACTTCACTTGTCTAAAATGTAAACAAGCTCTTTGCTGTTGCACATACTATATACACTGAATTCTGAAACATTTTTTGCTATGATAATTTTTTTTTTTTAATGGGTGCTTTGGTGTACATAAATGTATGAATTATATGAACTCATATCATTTGGTTATTTGGTGTCCTTTTGGAGTCTGCAAGTGTCCTTTTTTGGAAAGAAATCTAAATTTACCTTGAAAAAAGCTGAAAAATACAGTTTTGGGAAAATCACACTTCAATCTGATGGTTTACTTTGCTGGATATAGGCATTGATGGCAAAATGGATGTGTTAAACAAGATAAATGGTGTATGCTTCATTTCACGATAAGTGTGCGATTAATCGCAATCATTTAAAAAATGTAATCTATTGACAGCCCTAATATATATATATATATATATATATATATATATATATATATATATATATATATATATATATATATATATATATATACAGTGCCCTTCACAAATATTGGCACACTTAGTAAATATGAGCAAAGGTGGCTGTGAAAATAAATCTGCATTGTTTATCCTTTTGATCTTTCATTAAAAAAAAAATCACAAAAATCTAACTTTTCATTGAAGTAAAACAATTGAATGTCCCAGGGGACTGGGATGGCCATGGCAGAAGCTTCATTTTGTGCTCAGTGACACATTTTTGTGTTGTTTTTGATGTTTGATTTGGATCTTTGTCCTGATGGAAGATCCAACCACGACCCATTATTGGATTTCTAGCAGAAGCGGTCAGGTTTTGATTTTTTTTTATCTGTTGGTATTTGATAGAATCCATGATACCATGTATCTGAACAAGATGTCCAGGACCTCCAGCAGAAAAATAGGCCCACAACATTAAAGATCCAGCAGTATATTTAACCGTGGGCATGGGGTACTTTTTATCCATGTGTGCACCAAACCCATTTGGTGGCTTTGCTGCCAAAAAGCTCCCAAACAACTTGTGGGGATGTAGGTGCTGTTTGATCCTTTTTTTTTTTTTTTTTTTTTTTTTTTTATAAAGGCTTTCTGAGACTCAAGACTCTCTGCAATTCTCCAGCTGTGATCCTTGGAGAGTCTTTGGCCACTCAAACTTTCCTCTTCACCACGCATTAGGACGATTTAGACACACGTCCTCTTCCAGGCAGATTTGTAACATCTTTAGTTGATTGGAACTTCTTAATTATTGCCCTGATAGTGGAAATGGGGATTTTCAATGCTTTAGCTATTTTCTTACAGCCACTTTCTATTTTGTGAAGCTCAACAATCTTTTGCTGCACATCAGAACTATATTCTTTGGTTTTACTCATTGTGAAGAATGATTAAGGGAATTTGGCCTTTGTGTTTCCTCATGTTTATACTCTGTTTGTACAATTTCATGTTCATGATCACCCTGGTGTGCTAAAAATTTTTAAATATGAATATACTTCAGAGATATTTTACTCATAAGAATTCCAATAATTGTGGCCAACATGTTTTGGAGAAAAACATTTATTTCATAATGTGATTTTTTTTTTTTTTTTTTTTTTTTTTTTTTTTTTTTGAATTGTTTTACTCCAATGAAAGGTTCGATTTTTGTGAATTTATTGAATATAAGATCAAAAGGATAAACAATGCAGATTTATTTTCACAGCTGCCTTTGCTCGTATTTACTAAGGGTGCCAATATTTATATATATTTATATATATATCAAGGCCGCCAAAACGGATTTTTGTCCCGCCAAAGCCATATTTGATCAGTTATTGTGAGTTGTTTATGAGTGACGTGAATGACTGCTGCACTAGTGATAAGGGCGCATGTTAACCATAGACTGTAAAAAAATAGATGTTAACTGACGGAGAGAACAAGCAGAGAGCTCCTCCCTCGTGCGCGCAAACTCTCTCTGTCTTCAAACTAACAACTGTCTTTTCTCTCTCTCTCTCTCTCCCTCACATTAATCTAAATCAACGGACACGATGCTAAAAGTTTGGAAGACCGAATCCATGTTTCACGTGGTGCATTCGGAGATTTTTTTCCCTGAAAAACCGCTGGGTGTGAATAGTGCTCAAAAGAACGTTACCTTGTCTTCTCTGACAGGCGTCTCGCACATGCAGCTGACATAAACCACACTTTCATTAGACGAAAAAAAAAAATCCTATACAGTGATAAAGTGTTTTCTGTGTTGACAAATCTTTTGCGATGTCCTAATAACAGCCGCGATTCGCACACGTCCGCTAATGTTTACTTCGCGACCTAATGACTCATTTGAACCGATTCATTTTAATGAATGGTTAAAACAACTTATCTGTCCAACACTGAACTCACTAGACACCACTGTCTGAATCGGTATATAACAAATCATTTATTCAGAACAACTCTGAAATGAGAACGTAAGTGTGCTTACCCCAAGAGTGGTTAGTAAGATTTAGCCTTAATAATCCACAGTATTTTCAGGTTATCTATTTGACGATGTGTAGTAAATTACCTATAAAATCAGTTAGTTTATCCTGGAGTGAGGTGAAACCAGAACAAAGTTGTTGTTAGCTATGTGCATTCAATTGTATATGGTAGAAAATTAGACTGTTAGCATTAAAAAGTTAATTTAACTACTTTTTAATACTGATTATTCATTATTATTATTATTATTATTATTATTATATATACCAAAATAATTTTCAGGTCTAGCAAAGAAGCATCTTCTCTTACAAAGCTATGAAATCAGATTTTTTTTTTGCAAAGAGGATGAGAAAGGATTACAGTAAGAGTGGCAGGTAATTTATTGTCAGTATTGGGCTTGCAGATCACGTGGGTAGGGTACTTTTTACTGTTTGTGTGGATCACCATGTCTGTCGGCCACCACCGAAGACCATTTTTGACCCAGGAAAAACCCTGTAGGTGTGTGTGTGTGTGTTTGTATATATACACACAGGGTTTTTCCTGGCTCAAAGTGAGGCGGAGGTGGTAAAATCCTGATCACGGCAGAAGAAAACACTTTTTACAAGCACGTGTAACGACTGGATCGATCAAACACACAATTGTAAAAGTTTATCTATACAACCCCTCGCCCATGCAGACTCCGTGATGTCTGGTTTACCCACTGAGAACTATCACCCTCCTGCACCCCCGCAACACCGGCGGTTGTTGGTGATTTCCCACCGCGGTAGTAAAAAATTGCCACCGTCACAGCTCTAGTGTGCAGCAGCGGCAGATATTAAAGTGTCATTATGTTAATCAAAGAACAAAGGTAAGAGAGAGAATTACTCACTGCTCTTGACTAAAGAAATTAAACGTTCTGTTCCTTATTTATTTGGTTCCACATTTTGCATGGTTTGATTTTCCCCGCCCCCTGGTGACACCGGTATTACCGGTGTTGTCACATGTCGATTAACCGGTGTGAGAATTTTCTCACCGTCACATCCCTAGTGGGTATTGAATAAATTAAATAATTTATAAAAATTTGTTTATTAAACATGTTTATTAAAAATTAATAAACACATGTTTTTTTTTGTGTCATGCCACTTAAGATATAGACCCCACACTGCCACCCTGCAGCCTCACCTCCCACTTCCCATTACACCCCTTTATACATGTAGGCTGTTTCACTTTATCCACTGCATGTTTCTGTTTGTTCCATCGTTGAGTGTCGACATCGGAGTACTCATTCTCCATATTGGTCACAACAGTGACCACGCTGTTGTCATTCCATCTCACAATCAGTTTTCCAGTTTGTTGACTTTTTTCAGCTCCTCAAACACGGGACGCACCTCAAAGAAAGGGTCATTTGTGATTTTCATGTTATCCACAACATGAATGGAAGCCATTATCTCATCAAATCTGTTCCTCCGCATGGTCTCTTTAATGCTTTTGTTGTTGACATCATTGTCGTCTGACCAAAGAAGACGTCGTCTTGGGACTGAGTTGTACCCAGTGGTCAAAAGGAGCTCTTCATCAGTCAGATTGAGGGTGGCACCTTTCTGTGCTGCATATATATTCGACATTTCCAGGGTGATTTCCTGTAGTGATTTGGGATAGAATGTGAGAAAAATGTCTGCTGGATCATCTGACGTGGGGATTGGTTGATAGGGAGGGAGTTGATGACGCTTAGCCTGTATTGGTTTTTTGGCATCTGTCTTAATTTTCTTGAACTTCTGCTCTTTGTCTTTGATTTTCTTAAGCATAGGTCCAGGGTTTGTTGGACTATTTTCTTTTTATTCAACAGCATTGATGATGTTTAGCTCTGTAGATGCACTCACTAAGGCCGCAGGACATTCAGGTATATCTGCCATGTCAAGGAGGGTTAGTTGAAAAGCATCATCAGAGATTAAGCCCTCTCCTTTCAGCAACCTTGATGGTAGGTGTTTGTAATCACATGCCACATCATCATCAGATATATCGCTGTCACAGTCTGTGTCATGAGCTTTCTTCTCAGACTCCGGCACAACTGTAACATTAGAGATAGTGGCAGGGGGTTTATTTGCATCAAGAAATTCCAAAAGCTCTGCCAAGGTATGCCTGAAAGAAAATTACATTTTTTTTTTTTTTTTTTTTTTTTTTTTAAGGCCCATAGTATTCAATGGCTGACTGTAGTAGGTGATTTCATATAATAATGTAAATGTAAACTCATTATTTGTTGAATTTCAACATTATAATGGAATCATAAGCTACTAGTCATAAAAAGAATTAGGGTCCTTGACCGGTTAGAATGAAATGCATCCAAACTGGATGAAGGGGTCTCAATATTTTGCCCCTTACGAGACATAGTATCTTAAAAGGGAGAACAAGATAATCTACAGCAATTAATTCCATGCTTTAACTCTTTATCTCTCCATTCTTCCTTTTGTGTGACTGACTGAAGTTTGGAAACTGCTGCTGTCACTTGAAAACTGGAAACCCTTCCCCCCCCATGGCAACAGCAGACACGGGGGTGGGGCAGTAGAGCTGTGGAAAGATTGCTCTCTCATCTCCTTTGGTCTACTGTACAGTAGAGATGTCAGTTAAAGGGTTATGTTTTTTAGGTGGGATATTATGAAAGCAAAAAGCACTATACAAGACCAATAACCTTGATTTATTAACCTATTAACACAGTATACCGTGTAAACTCTGGGTCAGACAGACATGCTGTGATGGGCCACCTCTGCTCTAGCAGGCAGCTGATCATATAGTATGAGCTATTCCACCTTAAACTAACGTCTTGATTTAGCTTGTGTTCAGGTTGGCCCATTTGTTTTTGTTTTGAGTTTTGAACTGGCAGTCTCACTGTTTTTGAAATGTTCCACTAAGGACATAGCAGCTCCAGTTGCTTTGGTTATTTGGGGATTCTTCAGAGCATGATTTACCACTAGCTGTAATGTGTGGCCAGCACAGTGAATTGAAGATATCCCATGCCTCTCTTCTAATAGCTTGAGGGCTGCCACCACATTAGCTGCATTATCATGTACAACAGCCTGGATTTTATTTGCAGGTATTCCAAACTTTTCAATTGCTGTTTCAATCCAGGATGCAATATTCTCTGCAGAGTGTCTTTCCTCGAGTGGCATAGTAGTCAAACAGTAGCTTACGAGCTCCCAGTCATTGTTTATAAAATGACAGGTTATGCCCAAGTACGCCTCTGTAGCAATACTTGTCCAGGCATCTGTTGTTGAACTGATCACAGAACAGCATGAAGAGAGGGCATCTTTGACTTTCTGTAATTCATTACCATATTTCTTCTCCATCATGTTGGTGAAGCATGTTCTTTTAGGGAGAATGCAGACAGGCTGGAATGTTTTAACCATAGCACGGAAACCTTCGTCATCTACCATTGACAGCGGTCTCATGTCTTTGACAATCATATTCAGAACACTATCAGTAAGCGCTGCAGCCAGTTGTGGTGAGCCGTCCTTCTTTTGCAGGAATTCAGTCACATGGCTTTGCCTGCAAATGAGAGAAAAATAAATATAACAAAATTATATAAATGTAAAAATTCAGAGTGGAAAAACATTCCTAATGTTCTTTTAACTTGGCATACTCTTTTCATATTGTATATGAATATTATTTATTAACTGTGTATATATATATATATATATATATTTGTATTTTTAAATGTTATTCATTATGTCATTTATGCCGTTATGTTATGCCGTCCTTAAAACGGGAAGAAGTAAATTAAGTAATTATGGTAGGATACATCAAGCCTGCACATTAACAATCGCAGGCACAGATCAATCTAACCGTTACTGTGATTCTCAATTCTGAGCTTCTCTTACTTCAAAAAGTATTTAGCATCTTAAAGGACAGCGGATTTTAAAAGTTCTACCTACAAAGGCTCAGTTTAATTTAATTTAATTTAATGGACAAAAACACTTACGGTGGCTGTGGCTTTGCCTTTTCCGGCGGCCCATCAGCCAGAATAGCCCCTGTATGTTTCCTCTTCAGATGTTCATGCATCGAGCTTGTGCTGCTATGTTATGCCAATAGCCGCTTTTCCACTGTCAGGCCAGTGCGAGCCAAGACTTTCAGCGTGCCAGGCTAGGCTAGGCTAATAGCCCTGGACTTGTAGCACCAAGCCCAAAATCACGCTGCATTTCCACCGTCGGGCCAGTAGCTCCGCAGCGCTTCACTAAAACCCGCCCGTAACACACCTCTCTGGAACAACGTCACACAAACCCGTCATTTCACAAACAAATGGAAGTTTTATCAGAAAAATAATCAGAAAGAAATCACTGGTCACAAAAATAAAGTGGTATTTACTGTTATTTACAAATACAATTTTTCCACCAAAAATACGACCTGAGGAGCTTTAGCACTCTCTCCAGTGACAGTCCCAACAGTTATATTTTCAGTCTGAGAAACAGGAATCCCAAAAAAATATAGTTTCTTTATTTTATGAAAAATGCGAAGCTAAATATGGATATCAGACAGTCCGTTAAGAGATGAGACGTGCTGACAGATAAAATAAATACATGATTGTGATAGCCTACGTATATATGATTTGTCTGATTTCTTCAAGCCGTCGTATTTACCATGTTTACTATGGTAATAGCGAGCATAGTCTTGGTGATCAGAATCCACATTGGATCACAAACAGAAGTTATTTCAAACACTTGCTGCTGTCTAAAAGTGAGTTTTGAGCTAAAATGTTTTTAAAAGTCTTTAATAGCTGATGTTAGCTAATCATCCATGGCGCCTCCGTCTCCACACACAGATTAACTCGTAACAACCCCCTAAAGCCCGAGCTGGCCCGCTTTGGACCAAGGTATTCGGCGGGCCGAAAAACCCTGGCCGTTGGCCCCGAGGAAGCCCCGACGAGCCACGATCAAGCCCCGGAAGTGACCGTGGAAATGCGACTGGCCCTGGTACACACTAGCACGCCTGCTTTAGGCCCGACAGTGGAAACGCGGCTAATGAAACCTTAGAGTGTACAAACCACCTTTTTATTATCAGCTAATCTGAAGTACTCCCATACTTTGGACCCATTCAGCCTTTGAAAACTTTTGCTAACAAACTTGTTTGACATCGCACTCGAGTCTGCTTCACCCAACGTTCTTGGAAAATTTAGTATTTTAGCTCATACTAGTGGTGTGGAGGAAACTGTTATTTTAGTCCAAGCATGAAAGCGAAATTTAAAAGGTAAAATAACATAAAATCAGTCAATTAAAAATATTGACATCGACTAAATATCAGCGTCGACGCAGTCGATTTATATCGACCAATCGCGACAGGCCTATATGATAGGGCTGAAATTTGCATTTATGTTATGGAACATATGTGTGAAAAGATTACTGTTGACTGTCTGAAGAGCAGAATCATATCTTAACTCGTGACCACTGCTGTTGTTTGGCATGTAAATAGTGACTGATGCTGCACGATTACTGTAGCTGTCTGGTCTAATTTGAAAGCTGTGCATTCCACCCTCCACCAACACTGTCTCGTGACGCTTTACAGATATTTTTCTGTCTGTGCACTAGAGCTGCACAATTAATCATTAAAAGATCGCTATCTTGTTTCAAACACCCACACAATCTTATTCGTAAACACTCACAATCCGCCTGTGTCCAAAAATCACACCTGTACACTCAGATCTGCATTCGCAGTTATCATGTTGTGAAACCGCTTCACAAACAGTCTTTTCAACCACACAGTATCATTATGTTTGTCTTATAATAATCAAATGATCACAGAGGTTTATAAACAAAAGTTTGTATTTCGGATATAAACACTGATGTCTACGGTAGCAATCAAAATAGAGCAAATCACATATTTTAAAAGTTACTTGGTGCTTCAAATAATGATTGTATCGATTACATTGTTCTCCACTAGGTGGCGACAAGTGATTATTAAAAAATACATTTGTGATTGAATCATTAATTCAAGTGATTTGTTCAAAAATGCTGATTCATCCAGTAATGAAACAAGTCAAGTCACCTTTATTTATATAGCGCTTTTTACAGTGCAGATTGTCAAAGCAGCTTTACAGTGAAAATAATTTGGCTGCACAGCAGCTCTAGATGAAAGGTGTCATTATCCAGCTTAAGTAAAGTTCAGTGTTGATTCATTTTGATTGTAAAAATCATTAGTTATTATTTTAGTTCATTTATCTATACAGCAGCTCTGGAGAAAAGTGATGTCATCGTCCAGCTCAGTTTACTTCGCATACAATGGTGTCATTGCAGGCAGATCAAAAACATTGTTGAATATTAAGTGTCCCTTTATAAGCAAGTCATTTGAATCATTCAAACAATTTTAAATAGACTGCAGCAGTTCATATTTTGTCAGAACCTCTAGTCAATTATTTATTTCTTTCTTTTTAGTTTTCTGTTCAGTATGAGTTTTGGAGGAGGCATTGCTTTGTAGAGCACTCTGAAGGGAGGGTGGGATCTTTTCCCCTTTTAGGCTTTCAAAGCTAGCTTGTTATTGCTAGCCTCTACGAAAGCATTGTTTCTTTTAAAATATTAAAATAGTGTTTTTTGTGTGCAGTGCTGCAGATAACATTCCCAAAGCCGATGAGATCCGAACCCTGGTCAAGGATATCTGGGATACACGCGTGGCCAAACTGAGACTTTCTGCTGACAGCTTCATCAGCCAGCAGGAGGCTCACGCGCAGGTAAAACAACTGCTAGTTATTGCGACCAGTTGACATGAGTGGATCAGAACCACAGAAATACTGTACCGGGTGTGCACTCTGAACACAGCAGGTTTTCTACGGTTATAAAAAACCTGGAAATATATTTTCAGGCCTCTTCTATGTTAATATTAATTTTTCTCTATATGAACTCTAAAATATTTTGTCAGTGAGAAATTGATATTCATGAGTGCAATCTCTATGATTTGCAAGCCTTTTTCTATTAATAAAAAAAAATATATGGATTATTAATTTCATTGTTGGATTCCAGGGTTCAGATCTAAAAATTTTGCCATTTAGCTTTAATTAATGCTCTTGTTGGACTGTGGAGGGTTTGAGTACTGAACGTTACAGTGTGTTTTCATAATACATTATCTTGGAAGCTGAATGAAAATTCTGTTTAATACCCCTTGTCTGGTAAGTAGTGGGTATAGTTCTAATTTTGCAGGGTAAACAGTAAATATTCTTAATGTTATACCCTGGTTAAAGGTAGGGTTGGCAGGTTTTTTTTCTTTTCATAAACACTTGTTAACTTTCATTCTCTCATCTCTTTAGCTGGATAACCTCACGCTAATGGAGATCAACACCACACGCTCATTTCTGCTCGATTCTCTGAACTACATGTATAAACTGCGCTCAAACCTGCAGCCGGGCAGAAGTCAGGACTACTGAGATGTTATGAGATACTGGAGACATTCTCTACCAGATTGATATCTGTTGTTTTTTGTGTTATATGTAGTAAACCATATGATGGGACTGAAATTTGTTTGTCATTGAACAGATGTTTGAAAAGATTACTGTTGACTGTCTGAAGAGCAAAATCATATCTGAACTCATGACCACTGCTGCTGTTCAGCATGTAAATAGTGACTGATGCTGCACTATTACTGTAGCTGTCTGGTCCAGTAAAAACCTTTAATCAATGTTTGTATGTAATGGAATATATTTTTTTTAATAACCGAACTAAGCTGTTTGATCGTTCATATTTTTATCTAAATTTAAAATGTATTTACAAATTTTGCTGGCAGTTAAACCACAATGTTTAATTTGTAGTCACAACTTAATGAAGAATATTCAAGATCTGAATCGAAAAAAGTTATATCTGCTGCTGAGAGCAAGTGAAAAAATGGCAACATTTTGGGCATTTGAATGGGAGAATGGGCTATATGCACGGAGCGTTCTTTAGAACTTCCGCAATAATATAAGATAGCTCGAAAACTTACGGTGAGATGTAATTTGCTGGTGTGTTGAGCATCAGTAGTGTAATACTTAGTTTATAATCAGAATATAGTCACTTAAATAGTCAAGCATAGCATTAATTTAGTTATTCAAAACGTAAGACGACATAAAAAATAAAGACGTACCTCAGTGTTCCCCCTCGGCTAAATTCAATTCGACCATCAGTTTTCACACTTTAGTGTGGGGAAAAAAAAAAAAAAAAAAAAACCGTCAAAAATTAAATATTTATTGTGCACTTTAAAATAAATTGAATAAAATGTGTGTTTTTACAAGGGTGCCGAAATCATGATCTTGCGCTGCACTGACTGACAGCTGCCGCGTGATTAAGCACGTGCTCACTTTGTGTCATGAATCACAAGAAAAGTTGTTTTTCATAAGATTTTGTGAGTACTTCATACTTAACATTGACAAAATGTAAACCTAGTTATTTTATAAAGTTTAATATTAATCAAAAACGAAACTAGTTGAAAAACGATTACAGGAAATGGCTGATATATGCGCAAATAAATGCTACTTTGCCGCCACCTGCTGGTTATAGTGGTAATTATTGTCTTTTTTTTTTTTTAAATAAGTGTTTTCTATCAAATGTTGAATTTCCTACATTTCGAAACGTTCGGTTTTACAATGGGGACAATCTCAGAAGGATGGACAAATAATGTTTGTGGTCATCACATTAAAAATAACATTTGTATTCCTTAGGGGGAAAAAATGCATGTGTGTGTCTTTTAAATGGTCCCAATAGCTTCGTCTTTACTGCAATCAATAAAACTGGCTTATTGGCAAATTAGGTAAATGTGATAACTGCATTAAAATATGAATACAACATTAAAAAGTCAACCATTGATGGTTTTGTGTCGATGTACACAGCAAATACAGAATGAACAGCTAACAGTTCACCGGAAATGCCCGATCAGCCTTAACGACAACCAGGAAGTAAACGTGCATATAGCCCATTTCACCACTCCAATGCAGAGTGCCTTTCAGTCCACCCCAGCTCACTGTTGACTCTACTGTCCGTCACTTCACCCTGACTTTAAAGCCAAAACAGAATTCCTTTCCTCATAAAGGTGGGAAGTGTGTAACCACCATGATGAGGTGTCATTCCTGAATATGAATCCTGGATGTCTGAAAATATTGTTTCCTCAGGCAGTTGCTTATATTCATACTGCACTGACAATTCCATTCATGGAATTCCATTTGTATTTCATGTGTATTGAAAAATGGATAACCATTTTATTTATTTATTTTTTTAAAGCCTCAATCTCTTTAGTTTTAAAACATTTCACAAAGCATTGATCAAAAAAAAAAAAAAAGACAGGTGTGGGAATCTTGTAATGTTTATATCTGTCAGCTCGGTACAAGATCTTGAGGTGCTGCTATCTACTACACCTAAAGTCCGGCTCTGGAGATTTAAAACAAACTACAGCAATGTTGGTTTCATAAATATGAGCACATTAAATAATGAAAGAAATCCACATGTGGCAAACACGTTTTTGAAATATTTAATTTTTGTCTGAAATTACAGCAATATATCCATAAATACCTAATTACTACACTCAACAAAGAATATATTACATTACAATGAATTCAAACAAGTACATAAAAAAAAAAAAAAAAAAAACATCAAAAAAAGAAAAATAGAAAAAAAAAACAAACAAACATTGGTTTCACAGCATCTAATGTCCTCCATTGAGTTTGGGGGCGACTGTGTGTGCATGCGTGTGTTGGGCAGGTTTGTATCTGCACTCATCAGGCAGTGGTAGTACTTCATGTGAAGCCGATACACACACAGCGATCAATCTGATGGCATGCCTGCTCGGGGTCAGCATGGCTGAAATAAATGACAGTGCAACCAAAGTCCTCACCTGTGCTTCATCAAGATGCATTTGAGACACTTCTGTGTTTTAACCTTGCACTGAATTTAGATTAAAAAAAAAATAATAAAAAAAATGGCATGTGGTCTGTTTATAACTGCATGCTGTAACGCTGTGCCGTATACATGAGATACAGCACACGTAACGGGTTGGGATAAGTGCCAGGAAAACAAACAGGTGTGTCATTCCCAGGTTCTACATCATCTAACAGAATAGTATAAAAAGGTAGAAAATAAAAGATATTACAAGCAGTCAGAGTTCATAAATGTTTTTAAGGCCCATATTCATGGTTTTTGTCAATGACTTGTGGTCATGTTAAAATGCGTCATTGATAAGCTATGGTATAAAAACTTGGCAAACAAGACCGTCTTCAGACGGAGCAGACTTTCTTTGGAAAAACTTTTGGAATTTTCCAATTACAGCAGGATTGACTCAACTCATCAACTTGATCAAGCTTTGCTTTTGACTTTTTTTGGCATGCCACCTCTAAAACTTTGGCACAGTAATTGTCAATGGCGAAAATGTTTTCTATATAAAACAAATTATAATTATTCTTACTGTACAACATTATTTATGGATTTAATTTTTGTGCATGTCAATTCCTCTGACAAACTCTCATTGCTTGAGCTCTCTGTGAACACAGATCAGAAAATCATGTTTTAGTACAAATGCCCTTTTTAATGCAGGAAACAGAAATCCAAAGAGGCTGCATGCTGCTTCATGACAAAAAAGACAACTCAGTATAGCAGTCCAGAACTCTTGAGAGACGGTTGACCACTAGGCAATGATAAATGACAGTAGACATCCTGGGTCATACATATCAGTGGGTGTGTCATCAGAATGCAAGGGTAAAGTTATTCTGTGATGCATGGCCTTGTGGGATAAGAGGAAACTGTGTTGGCGGTAGGTCCTGGGTCCGTTGCTACTGTAGTTCAGGCAAAAAGGAAGTGATGCCATCACTCCGCAAGTCCTGAAAGCATTATTCTGACCAGTAGCCGAGCAAACACTAAAAGTAAACCATTTGCTTAACGCCAAAAAGCATTAATATATTAGAAAAACAATGGCAGGCTTTTTTCTTCCAAAGAACAATGATTTAAGTAATTAAAAACATACAAAATTCTTTTTTTCATTGTTTTGAAATTATTTACAATACAATGCTGAAGCACCTCTTTAAAAAACTTTATTCTAAATCTTGAAATAAAACATTTTCCTTTATTTATCTGATGTTTTTTGTTTCCTTCCCTAGATTTAAAAGAGTCATCTGTCATAACAGTACCTCCAGATAGTTTCTCGGGTTTTTTGTCTTTAAGTGCATTTCTAGGCATGACCTCCATGGGAAAGAGATGGCAGGTGGGCGGAGCTGTGTTTCAACTGCGTTCTTCTTTCTCAATGAGTGGTATGGCATTCTCTGTGAATTAGATGCATTCGGAGGCTTTGATGTCTATTCATGTGTGATTTCGCTCACAGGATGATGTCGGAGGGGAGGTCAGTGGATGGCAAATTTGTGGGCCAGATCTTCTGTTCCTCACTATCTCTCTTTAGGCTCTCCGAATGGACGGAGCATGAGTCTGGGTTTGGGGGATTGGGAGGGATGTGGGGGGTGGTCTAAGTGGGTGGTTGGTGGTGCCGAAGGATGTCACCTGGGTGGATAGCCCTTGAAGTGAACCCTAGACCAGGGGCTTTGAGGCAGCGTCAGGCACTTCTTAAAGTGCTCCAGCTCTGCCTGTAGGTTCTCCCTCTCGGCCGCCAGCTTCTGCTTCTGAGCCATTAGCTCCTACACACAAAATGCACACGTTAACTATAAGACATTATAAAATTAAAAACAGGAACTCATTACAGGGTAGGGCAGCAATAGTATGACCAAATCATTATTGTCGATTATTAATGTTGATTATTAGAATACATAGAACACGTTTTTATGTTTGGGAAAATGACACATGTTCTGGCTTCACAGACAAGAACGTTTATGAATTTTATGGCTTAAAATGTTTATTGCTTTTTACGCATTAGAAAATGAATCTCTTAATTGTGTCTGTACTTTGTTGTTTACTTTACTTTGATGAGAGCCTACAAGCTCAACAGAAACGTGTGATTGGTGGTAATGCTCAATGTTGAAAAAAAAAAAAAAAAAAAAGTAAAAATAATCTGATCCTACATGAGCGATTCTAAATGTAATGCCACAATCAATGTATTTCCCTCATTTTCATATTCCGCTTTATTTACAACAGCTGTAATAGATCGTTTAATTGTGCAGGGGCATTTTTGCCCCAAACTCCTTTTAATTTCTAACCCTGAAATACACTAATGTAGAGGATAGTAGAATAGTGTGCAGTATAAACAAGTATAAATCTATAGCAGGGGTTCTCAGCTCCGGCCCTTGATGTCCAATTTCCTGCAGGGTTTAGCTCCAAACTTGATCAAACTCACATGTCAGTAACACTGTAGTAATCCTGAAGACATCAGACTAACTTGTTCAGGTGTGTTTGATTAGGGTTGGAGCTAAACTCTGCAGGAAAGTGGACCTCGAGGGCCAGAGTTGAGAACCCCTGATCTATAGTACCACAAGCTGTAAGAACATAATGTAGAACAGGGTTCAACAAATCCAACCCAGGAGGGCCACTACCCTGCAAAGTTTAACTTCAACCCTAATCAAAGACTAGGGTATTGTGCAAGCTAATCAAGGTCTTCAGAGTTACTAGAAAATTCCAGATTGATCAAAGTTTGATCACAGATATTAACATTACAAACTTTATTCAAAGACTCCGTTTACACATGGCATTAACACAATTTTTTTGTGATCGTATCGGATGTACAACAACACAGATTCCTTTTCGTTCACTTCCTTGCTGTGTAACATGGGTATGTTTATTCAATAATATTTGTGCAACGCACTCAACGCTCCCGTGAAAGTGACGTAGAGTGTGAAGAAATAAGAGGGGAGTTTCTTGATGAAATCCAACCACAATTGGTCACAGGAGACATGTGGAATGCATGTTAATTTCAAATGGAAATAGTAATGTGTCTAGGCTGTCCACTGAAAACAAATTTTAATATCAGGTAAAAATTAAGTCAAAGAGAGGTTCACAAGTTCACACTTACAAATAATCAGATAGTTAATAGTATGCGTATCAGATAGTAATAGTATGCGCATTTGACGTGCTGTCCGAGGAGAGGGCTCCGAGCTCGGTATTTGGCCTGAACCCAGAGTACTCCCCCCATATTTCTGGTTAGGAAAGTAAGCAGGCGAGTGTGAGGAGACGGGGTGGTGGAGGGATGCTGAAATCTGTCGAGAAACATAGGTGAGCCTACTGCGTATATATAAAGGTCTCCACTCATGCTGATTGGGTAGATATGCTGATTGCTGACTGCTTTGTTGGAGTGATGTGATGATTAGTTAGATCATTTGAATGTGTTCCTCCCAAACTTTGTTAATAAAACATCATTTAGCGTTTGTGTGTTTCTTACCCCCATTGAGTGTGAGAGCTGTTCAGCAGTTACACTGAGATTATAGTGATGCACCTCCAGCCGTCTGCACTGACTGTGGAGAACCTGTCGCTCAATGCTTTGCTCTAGAGACAGAGTGAAAGATACAGGGAAAGGTAAGCGTGAGGAAGTGTCCTGCATTCTCATTTGCAGAGACCTCTACACACACTGTTCATGTGAAAGACAACTGGGTCAAATAGTCCCTTGGCATCACATACACCAGCACACCACAACTTAGGAATTTGCTGAGCTGTTCCTCTGCTGACAAGAACTGTGATATCCATCATGCAACAGTACCGAGTGGTACCCAAGAGACCACACATCTTACCTTCTGTGTACTCTTGATAAGCTTCATAGATGGCTTCAATACCCTGCCACCTGGACGTGGAGGGCTCATCCTCCTCAGTGTCATCTTCCTCATCCTCTTCCTCAGACTCCTCGGCAGAGATCTCCTGGTGGGAGGGCTGTGAGGGGCAGTGCTGTCCATTGGGCTGAGATGAGGGAGGGTGTGGGTAGGGCTTGGACCGGCCTGGTGTGCTCTGGAGCTCAGGAATGTTATAATGCACGGATGAATCCACTGCATGGTTCTGTTCTGACATGACCAAGGTACCACCTGATAGAGAAAGAGAAGTTTTGATTCAGAAGTTGTTCAGAAGATAGACCTGTTCACACTGAGCACCACAAGATCTTGAAATGAATCCTAAAGCTCTGCTCCTAAACCTGTTTACATATATGCAAAATGTTCTCTGAGAATTGAGCCACATTACTAACAGTTTTTTCTCAATCCTGTTCCTGGAGACACAACAGTGCACATTTTTGAACTCTTCTCTGAACTCTTTGAGCGTGACTTTTTTAACCGGGTATGCTGGGTTTTGCGTCATGTAAAAAAAAAAATGTGCCCGATGCAGACGCTCGCCTATATATATATATATATATATATATATATATATATATATATATATATATATATATATATATATATGCAGCTTCAGATTTTGTTCCAATACCATGACAGGACATCTGTTACATTTTATTGATCACTAAAACGTAACTACATACAGTTCATGTCATTTGTTGCGTTGCTCTTGCTGTGAACAGATACCAAGACACTGTTTGTGTGAAGAGTTAGTGTTGAGTAAGTAATGAAATAGCAGAATCTAAAAGACAATTTGAATTGATAACTACCTTTACTCTTCTGAAGGGCTTTTTGGGTGGACTGCAGTACTGATTCATGGAACTGCTGGGCAAACTCCTCTGCAATAAAGCTCTCCCAGGGTTTGGTCTTTCCATTGACACTAACAGAACTCTCTTTAGTGAATGGGGGCTGTCGAACACTGTTCAGCAGACTAGAGCTCTTGCCAGGGATGCTGTCATTGGCTTGACCTTTGTCAGGTAATGCAGCAGGGAAGGAAGAGTCTTTCGGTCTCAAGGGATCAGAGAGGGATCGGTGCTGATCCGAGATGGACAGGGGGTCCGCTGGGGGCTGGGGCACGGACACAGATGGGGAAGGACTGGGGGGCCGTCCATTCAGCAGCTCTTCGGATTGGACTGGAGACTGAGATGATGGGTCTGCAAAAAAAAAAAAAAAAAGTTTGCATGCTGGTCATGAACATAGCAAAACATCAAATCTTGACCAGAATGGACTGAAGGAATATCATATTATAGTATATATCACAAGAATGATTGTTGTTCATCCACCTCAAAAGGATTTGAACAACTTTACAGCTCAAATATCAAATGTCAAATATTAAACTGCATGTCATGTTTTTGAACACAAAGAGTATCCTGTGTGTTGCCCTCTAATCATCTCTGTACAGTGTGGAGATAAACTGTCAAGTCAAGTCACCTTTATTTTTATAGCGGTTTATACAATAGATTGTTTTAAAGCAGCTTTACAGGGATAAACAGGATGATTCAATAATGCAACATACTTCAATTCGGCTGTAAGGCAGCTCTAAAAAGAAAAAAAGTGTCATTGTTCAGCTAAAGTCAGTTCAGTGTTGAATTCAGTTTCAGTGTAAAGATCATTAACTATTAAATTAAAATTCAATTCGGCTATAAAGCAGCTCTGCAGAAAACTGTTGTCATTGCCCAGCTCATTTCAGTTCTCATCTAATATTGTCAGTGCAGTCAGATCAATAATAGTTTTGAAAATTAAATGTCCCCAACTAAGCAAGCCAGAGGCAATAGTGGCAAAGAACCCAAACTCCATCAGGTGATAGAATGGAGAAAAATAACCTTGGGAGAAACCAGGCTCAGTCAGGGAACCAGTTCTCCTCTGGCCAAATAAAACAACATGGTGTGGTTTAAAGGATTAGTTAAACCAAAAATGAAAATTATCTCATAATTTACTCACCCTCCAGCCATCCTAGGCATATATGACTTTCTTCTTTCAGCCAAACACAATCAGAGTTATATTAAAAAAAATATCCCGGCTGTTCCCAGCTTTATAATGGGAGTGAATAGTAACTGAGATTTTGAATCCCAAAAAAGCGCAGCCATCCATCATAAAAGTAATCCATACAACTCCAGGGGGTTAATAAAGGCCTCTGAAGCGAAGCAATGAGTTTAAGAAAAATATCCATAATTATAACTTTATAAGCTGTAATCACTAGCTTCCGGTAACATCTGTCCGCGTGTTGACGCGTATGACGTAGGATGTACGTCAATGCGTCGGGTCAATATGTCAAAAGATCACTCTTCTGCCGGAACTCGTGTATGGAAGCTAGTGATTCTAGTCGATAAAGTTATAAATATGGATATTTTTCTTACAAAAACGTATCGCTCCGCTTCAGAAAGCCTTTATTAACATCCTGGAGCCGTATGGATTACTTTTAAGATGGATGAATGCGCTTTTTTGGGCTACTATTTGGGTTGCCATTCACTCCCATTATAAAGCTGGGAAGAGCCAGGATATTTTTTTAATATAACTCTGATTGTGTTTGGCTGAAAGAAGAAATTCATATATACCAAGGATGGCTTGAGGGTGAGTAAATTTCATTTTTTAATTTTCATTTTTGGGTGAACTAACCCTTTAATTCTAGGCTGCATCACAAGTCAGAATTCCACTTGTGTATTGGTATCAGTATCACTGGCCCCCTCTAACCAACTGTACCACTCAAAATGCCACCATAATCACAAAATTAAAAGTGAAGTACATTTGCATATTTTTATTGGACTTGGAAAATATTCTGAAATCTATTTCAGGCAATTAACATGTTATCATAATGTGTTTTTGGTCCATCCCTGACAGTATACCATAGATACTGTGCACAGAGATGGATTTGAAAGTATGCATGTTACCATACAGCACATCTCCTGAGGTTCATCCACAAAGTGAAATACTCAGTATGTGTCATGGTAATGAGCTGAAAAAACAGACAGTGAAGAACATCTGCCGCTGTCAACTGCTTTCACACACTGATGACACACCACAGTGTGTGCTGACACAAGAGTCACTGTGTGGACAAGAGTTACTGTGTGGACAAACACGTGCACACAAACGCATGTGTGAACGAAGAGGAGTGCAAACTGACCCAAGTATGGGGCTGCAGGGCTCCTGCACAGTGGGTGAGGATTGTGTCTGATGCTGTCTAGAGTCACACTCTTCTGTTTTATGGCCTGCAACAATTCCTCAACTCTCTCATTATCTGAAACACAGGAAGGAAAAGAGAAAGAGACAGACAGGCATTAGAGGTACAGCTTGTGTAAGCATCTTGGTGTTTGTTTACTGCCAGAAGCTCTGTGGCGAAAGTAACGCTGCGTCACACATGGTCCACATCGACACTTCTACCACCTTTCTTCAAATTTTCTTATTCGACTCTGAAGTAAGCTCTATTGTGAAAATGTCCAGAGAAATGTATTATAAAAAAACAAACATACAGCATCAGTATAAACATGATAAACTGCATGAGTACCTCTTCTCTGCTGCTGTGTGACGTGGTTGAGGCTGAAGATGGTGAGGAAGCGTTTCTTGTCCTCCAGCTCAGGGCTGTTGTTCATGTCCTCTGGGGTAAAGCGGGTTATCAGGGGGGCAGAAGTTGGCCGCTTGCTCTGAACAGCTGGTGGGGAGGGACTCCTCTCTCTCAGCATGCGCCTCCTCTTCCTCCTCTTTACTTCCATCATCTCCTCCCGACGGGCCAGAGTGGTCAGGTCAAACATTTGCAGAAACTCCACCTTCTGTTGGAAGAGAGGTATATTAATCAAGAAATACTGCTTTTACTGCTTTTAAGGTCGTGTGAAACGTGATGGAATCCTCAAAGAACCAAAAATCTACACAACGAAAAATACTTGCAAGCAGTACTCTGGTAATCATGCATGATGTTGTGGTGATTTACCTCGGTGGAATCGTCTAATTTGAGTGGCGGCTGTTCAGCGACCCTCCTAAGATGAGCTCGCACCTCTTCCTCATCACTCTCGTCATAAGAGTCGTCCAGCTCGTAGTAGTAACCTACACAAGATATCAATGAACACTTAGAAATGACTATCAAATGATTCCAGCTAGTCCTATTGGATAAAAACAGTAAGAATAAAGGCCAAAGAATACAGTTTTGATGCGTATGCTTAGCGCCAAACATGTAGCCTTTCAATGTATACCTCATTTGATAACATGCACGAACCCAAGTGATCGACACATGCACACTAGAAAGTTCCATCCTTGTCCAGTGTCTGCTCTATTCAAGGCGCCAATACTTCATGCGTATTTCACACATTCACATTTTTATGTGTACATTGGGCTTAATCTATAGATATATACCCATTTTAAGATTATTTTCATTGGCTCATCATGCAATTAAAAGAAGTGTTCGCTAGTCAAAAATATTGTTGTATTAAGCTACTGAAAATTTACCACGCCTTGTCAATGGTCTGCTTTCTGCTTCTGTATTACATTTATATCATCTTATTTGCTTACACTAAAATGTATTACTTGTCAGCATAATATCTGCTGTTGGCTGTCCTGCTCCATAGATTCTCTATATAAACAATATTCGTCAACCCCAACCAATAATTTGTAGTAATAATCATTTTTTCTGGACAGCAAATTCAGCATTTAATGATTGACAGTTAACCACTTACCTTTCTCTCTGGCTTCTCTGCGTCTTCTCTCCTCCAGGTCTAGTTTGCTGACAGCTCGTCTGTGCTGCTGCAGGAACTCATCATACACTAACATGGCATCCGGTGCGAGGCGTGAATGCCCCTGGAGGCTCTTAAAAGACCCGCTGGACTTCAGGCCTGTGCTTAGCTCTCCGTACGGCCCTGAAAGACTTAGCGGTGCCCTCTGCTGATTCAGGAAGCTCTGGGTAGATTTTTCCAGCTCTGCTAAGAAAGTGTTCGGCTCAGAGAACCCAGTGGGCCGGATGGGGGGATATTTATCCAGACTGTCCCTTTTCCGAGATCCCTCTTCCAGCTTTTCAGAGTTGTAATGCCGTTCATGTTTGGAGGGGGGTAGGGGAAGCCGACTGATATCGTAGTGACCCAGACTCGGGGGGTCGTGCAAGGTGCGTCGAGAGTCAGAGGAGGTCTCGATGAGTGATGCAGGGTTCCAGAGCGTGGTTGGAGGTGGGGGGGCCTGATCTTTGTGCTGGTGTTTTGGGGAGATAAGAGGGGGCGGAGCTCCCAGGAGAGGATGGGCATCTCTGTCTCGGTCACGATCTCTGCTGTTGGGCTCATGATGGTTTGGTACAGGTCTAAAAGAGGAAATACACTGTAATTATCACTGTCACACACAAAAACACACACATTTTCCAGGCTCTGTTAGCTCTGACCTCTGCAATGCTACAAAACCAAAACTACATTACTACATTAAACTGTATTAACACACAGTGACAAAATCTGAATGTGAAGATGCAGAAATCTGAGCTGCTCATTGAAGGCAACTGGATTTATACCAGTTTTGAACCACAACTCTAACATCCCAACCAAACAAACTAGACTCTGATCAAGCAGTTTAATACCATCCCCACCCATTCCAACAGTTTTCACTAGGTTTCTAACTGATTTATAATAATTTTATTACCACCCACACTTGCTTAGTTTTTCATAATTTTGCATTTCTTTTTTTTCAAGGTGTCATCTGTTAAAAGTATATAATGTATGTAATGTAAAAGATAAATAATGTAAAAAATATAAAATAAGTGTGGCCTCTTGTAAATTGTAAACCAGTGTTTCCCAACCCTGTTCCTGGAGGCACACCAACAGTGCACATTTTGGATGTATTATCTGACACATATATTTCAGGTATTGGAGTCTCTACTAACGAACTGATGAGTTGTGATTCAGGTGTGTTTGATTAGGAAGAGTTCGAAAATGTGTAGTGTTAGTGTGCCTCTAGGAACAGGGTTGGAAAACACTGTTGCAGACTCCCCAACCGCCGGTGTGAAAACGCCCCTACCTGTGTCCCTCTATATGCAGATCTGCGATTTCCCCCTGTCTGCCCAGGTCCAGGTGCTGCTCTAGGACCTGTTGACGGAATTCTGACACCTGGTACTGCCTGTCCTCTTTCTCTTGTCGTAGTTTCCGTTGCCGGGCCAACCAGCGCTCTTCCTCATTAGTGCGCTGCAGCATGGTCGCTGCTGTCAGACCGGCAGGTCCCGCCCCCCCAGGGCCCAGATACATGCCATGGGCAGAGACGAGGCTGGGCACAGGGTGGTGGGTGGAGTTTAGAGAGTGGTGGAGTCCAGGCTGGATGGGTTTAGGGGTTGTAAGAATGGGCTCTTTGGTTTTATCTGAGGGGAAATTATAGGCATAATTATATAATGCACCCTTATCCATTATCTAAATGCATCTTATTCATCTTATTATTTCATCCATGCATAGGTTTCATGCCGGACTTCTCCAATCATTTAGTCCTCCTAAATCTGGCCCTTTCATACAATTGCATTCAGATCTGCCTAAATCCAAACAGCAACTGATGGACAGAACTATGTTAGTGCATTACATTTTTTCTTTCTTTCGATAATCCATTTCACTCTGGTGTATGTCACAATATGGAACAAAAGATCTGTTACATATCTATTACCAGTGGAATGAATCTAACAAAAACAACAAGCCACTTCTTAAATATTTGGGATCATCAAGCATTCATACTCATTTTGTGGTTCAGCACGTGTAAATAAATGTTCATACCGGGTCTGTTCGTAGTGATTCTGTCTGCAGGTTTGGCCCTGTCGTCTGGGGGGCCTCTCAGCCCATGAAGCTCAGCCAGATAGTGGCTCTCCACAGCCTTCTCTCGTGCCGCCCTCTCCTTCTGTCGCTCCATCTCTCTCTCACGCTCTCTCTCTTTTTCCCTCTCTCGCTCTCTCTCTCTCTCACGCTCCAGCTCCTTCTCTCTCTCCCTCTCTCGCTCGCGCTCTTTTTCTCGCTCTGCCTCACGTTCTCGCTCTTTCCCTCGCTCTCTCTCTCTCTGACGCAGCTCGTCCTCCATCTGAAGTCTGTGGAAACACACCACACACATACAGATGAGCTCAATAAATTTAATAACAAATAAATATGAATACAAATGTCATACGAATAAATTTAAACTAGTTGAACTACAGTCCCCTCTTTAAGTTACATTACAAGTTATGAATAAAGTAGCTAACCTGCATTAAAGCTATTTAAAGGGGCAATATTTCTAACTATTAGATGCAGTCAGAGCACTACATAAATTATAATATTTCGTATAATTATTAACACACACAATTATATATATATATATATATATATATATATATATATATATATACACAAAATAATATCTACAACAAGAATATATTGTATCATATATTGACTCTTTTAACCGTATGGCCATTACCATTACAAAAAAATGACTGTGGTACAATATAATATAGTATAGTGATGTATCAGATGAAAATACATTGATATATTCCAGTATTAATGTTGACGTATAATCAAGGTGTTGTTGCATACCTTTCTGACTGAAGGCTAGACAGTGAGGGGTGGCTTAGGTCTCCAGGGTAACGCACCCCAGGTAGGTGCATGTGTACTGCAGATGGGTGTAGAGGAGGTAGAGCTCCCCCTGTAGGCAGTGGATAGAACGGCGACCTCAGCGCTGACAGACAGAATGGATCATCCATTCTAAGAAACACAAAGATATACTTTACACAAACTGTTAGAATAAGCAGATGCTTAGTCAGCTATAAATAAGCCATTCATACATTGACTTCTCTAAAAAACAGTGTGGCTCTTTCAAAACCATGACAAACTCACCAACTGACGATAACGTTTTGTTTTTATGTTGAAGTTATCTCATCTGCCGTTTTAAATGCTCAAGCTCTTTAAAGGTGATGTAAGATTTTTTATGTTACAATACATTCTTTTAACCCAGATTATTGTCCATTGACTACCATTAGTATGCCATTCATGGGTTGATTTTCCAAAAAAGTTTGAGGCGTGGCTACTCTAGCAGGCAGAGCCAAAGGGTGTTTACCCAGTGTGGGACCATGACTGATGCATTACATGTGAAAAAACATTCAGCTTCGGTTACAGAAGTGCAAGCCAAAATTCGCTCCATTTAGACCTTCAAAGATTAAACAGGGCATGAACATGTTTAATTAAACAGGGCATCGTGATGCAGCGCAATACAATGGATGCATTAATAGCATACAGCATCATCACGCACCTGTTCAGAAAGACAACTGTACCAGTTTATAATGTTTACTTTGATTTGTCCAGTGTAGACAGCCTTAAACAGTTGTGGCGTGTCATGTCTATAAATTCGCTTAGTGCAGATATGTTGGATGGGTTTATTATAAGTAAGACACTCACGTCCACTGTAGACAGTGTTAGTCTACTTAATTGCCTACTCATAACACCTGGGGCGTTTGCAAAATATGCTTTAATTTTGTAATTCCAATAGGTGCCACTAGTTTCCCCGTGTTGTTTTGGAGTGGAACAGTAAGAATCACATTCATATTCATGTATGCAAAAAGAGCAGTGTGAACATTCTGCTAAATGTCTCCTGTTGTGTTTCACAGGAAAAAAGACGAATTGTTAAGAACCTGAGAATCAAGATATGAGAAATTTTATTTCACGATAATTATATATATCGCAATATGGCTATTTTTGATATTTAATTTTAGTTATTTAAAATAAGAACAAAGAAGCAAATAACACAAAAAATAAGACTAAGATAAAGATAAATAAACCTTCAGGTACCGTATGTTTATTTAACAAGAAAAAATACTATAGAAACTGAAAAATCAAATGGAGGAAAAAAAAAAAAACACTACATAGACTTCTCAGTATGAATTAAATATAAATTGATTCTTATTAAAGACAGAAATTTATCCAAGTTATTATAGTAATCCAGAAGACACTGATTAGCTTGATCAGGTGTATTTGATTAGGGTTGGGTCAAAACTCTGCAGGGCAGTGGCCCTCCAGTTGCCCATTCCTGCTCTGCACGATTTCTGCTCTGCTCTGCATTTTGACATAATTGTCAGTGTATTTGAGCATTTAAGTGCAATAAGCCGCGAAAGAAAACTGAATTTGGGATTGCATGCTGTCTGAGAGAGGCATCTTTCTGTGTGCGTGCTTCTGAGGTGTCAGCAGCCAGTGCGAGCACCGCATTGAATTTGCTTTTCACAGCTTATTGCGCTTAACTCTTTTAACAACATATAAGTCATGTTTTTATCTGCTACATGGATATATTTACATACCGGCCAGCCCTATCTAAGAGCGAGTAGTAAATGATGACAGAATCATCACTTCTTTTGTTTTGTTTCATTCTCATGTCTCCGTTAATGTCTCTAGGGGTTTAAATGTGTTAGCTGTTGCATGTTTGTGTACCTGTAGTGTGAGAAGGAAGGATGGGGCAGATATCCAGGATGGTAGTAGGCAGCAGCAGCTGCAGCAGTGGCAGGATCAAGCCCCAGTGGTAACGAGGGCATGCGTAGCTCCTCAGCTGTGGTGTAAGGACGAAACCCTCTCAGATATTCCTCTGGAACACTGGTCGGGGGCACAGCATGGGGCATCTGACGGGGCAGGCTGTCAGTGAAACAGAGGAAAATAATTTAAAGCAATAGAGCCAATAAAAAATAAAAAAAGGAAAAGGATGTGCTGACATGAGTTGTGCCTGAAGTAGGATGGGAGTAGTGTTGTCAAAAGTAATAGTACTTCGGGACCGAGATGATACTTAAAATTAAAAACTTAATGATTCCAGCCTTTCTGCAGTACCAATAGTACCAGGTCAATCCAGTACCTTCTTATAGGCAGCTGCTTTCAAAGGTTTCTATTCTGCTACACAAGTACACTGCAAAGTTTCAAGAGTGACAACTGTATTATAATGAAATCTTAATTGAATCTTAAATTTCTATGTTTGACATTGCGATAACCACCAGAGCAATGGACAGGACAAAAAAAAAAAAAGAAAAAAAAAAAAGAAATCTGATATGCAAAAACAGATCTGTGCATTAAGTCTTGCAGTGAAAGTGCAATAGAACTGGCACTTGTTCTCTTATCTGTAATGTTTTTCAGTTTATAACTTTTCGTTTGATCTTTTTAATGCAATGCTTACTTAATTGAACAATATTTCAAGGCTATTGTTTTTGTGGTTCAGCACATGCGAATCAAAAGCTAATTTTTAAGTATTATTAACTTATAATTATTAATAGCATTAATAATGAACTAATTTCATTTATTTAATATTTTTATTTTGAAATAGTTAAATAAAAATAACTATTAAAATACAATATTCACAGTAGTTTTTGCTATGGTACCAAAAGTGGTACTGAGAACCGAAAATTTTAAGGGTATTGAAACTGTAAATTTCAATACCCTTAAAAGAGGAAAGGTACCACTTTACAATAAGGTTTCATTTGTTAACAGTAGTTAACTACAATAGTTTATGTAAACTAACAATGAATAATACTTCCAAAGCATATTAATCTTAGTTTATATAATATAAACCACAAAAGAGTGTGATTTATTTCAAAGCATTTTAAATCTTCTTTTTGTGTGTTTGTGCTATTTTTCTTGATTTGATGTTTTATCATGTAATGCAATACCATTCATGTATTTTGAAGTGTGACTTAAATGAATAGACACTTTTTTAGACCACTGCACTGCATATACAAAATCTTCCTAACATGTTTCAACAAATGTCTTATAATAATAATAATAATAATAATAATAATAATAATCACTCAAAATATGAAACTATATTTATCTTTACCATAATGAATAAATAAGTGGAGTGTATTTCACCTTGCTTTTTTAGTCACTGTATTTTAGGGAAGACGAGAATTTAAATAATAGTATAGTAGCACTCTTGGGAAGGAAGGAGGTCAGTAATACTCACTTAAGGGGCTGAAAGCGCGAGTCCTGCATCACAGATGCAGGCGTCAAGCCAAATGCATAAGGGTTTCCAATTAGGTGGGCTGGGACAGTGGGACCCCCCTTCTCTTGGGTAGAAGCAGCCTCTGAACTTAACCTGTCCCGGCTGAGTCCACGAGGACCTGGCTCGGCCTAAAAAGACAAGAGAGAAGTGCTTTTGTGAGAAGTGTGCAATTATAAGTTCTTTAACACATTGAGAACAGAATCGAGTCCTGAAAGAAGAAGCCTGCCTCCAAACGAACATCCCACACACTGACACACACATGCTACCCAACCCCAAACAAACGCCAGAATCTACAGTACTTCTCAGATGTGCCTAAAACTTTCAACACCTTGTCCCCTTGGAATTATAAAGTTCTATCTGACATTTTTGTCAAAATTGAGTTATTTACATATTCTTATTCTGTGACATTACATTATATTATTTTTTTTAATGTTGTGTACATTTTGAGACTTTTTATTAGAAACAAAAAGGTTTTATCTACAAAGTCAAATGGAATGCAAAAACTTTGAAGCTCAATATCTCAAAACTGCTCAGAATGCAAATAGAACCTTAATATACTACACATGCTCCAGCTCCAAACTTCTTTTATCAGCCGAACTCCTTAGACATAAAAATATTTTTAAAATATTTTTTAAACAGTTTTCTGATGTCAGTTAAAGCAGTGGTTCTCAAACTGGGGGCTGCCAGATGGCTCCAGGGGCCGCAAAGAAGTTCTAAAACATTATCTAAAAATAATAATAAATAATAATAATAATAATAATAATTGAATTAAAAATAGGATTATGTAAATCAAAAGTTCAATATTCATCTGAATTTACTGTGAATAGTAAATTAATGTTCAATATTATTCACTTTGTTAAGGGCTGTGTCGTCAGCATGATAACTGGCCCACCGTGGTGGCCGAGTACCACCTGCAGTGGTAAGCCAGAATGCTGTTTTATGTGGATATCAGGTCAAGAGTGAAGAACCAAGCTTTGTTTACAAAAGGAGGTTAGCAACCAAATGTTACATCGCGACCATGGAAACACGTGCAGGTAAATTCAGTTTCGGTTTCTTCGGCAGTGCAGCATCAAATAGCTATTCATATCCTGCTAATGTGGAAGAAAAAATTCACTCTTCCGACCTTTTACAATCAGTGTCCATTGCTTTGGAACATTGGGAGAAAGATATTAGACAATAGACGGGCTCTGTCCTGCTAGTGTCCCATAGTCCTCTCAAAGCACAGAGCGGGATATATGACGAAATATTTATCTTTGAATAAAATCAAACTTGGCTTACTTGCAAATTTCATGTAATTCAGTGGTTCCCAAACCTGTCCCGGAGGACCCCCAGCACTGCACATTTTGGATGTCTCTCTCATCTAACACACCTGATTCAACTCATCAGCTCATTAGTAGAGACTGCAAAACCTGAAGTAGGTATGTCAGATAAGGGCGACATACAAAATGTGCAGTCCTGGGGGTCCTTCAGGACAGGTTTGGGAACCGCTGATGTAATTTCTATTGCTTTCCATGTTCAAGGACTTTGCCTATTGTTTTTATTTTTAATGCACTTTTAAAGTTTGAATCACATTAAAAGCATATCTTCATTGTTCATTTCTGCATAACATTCTGCATAACCGTGGTTGGTGGCCCTTTACAGAATTGATGTTCCAGCATTGTGTAATTTAATATGCTTTTTTTTTTTTAATAAAAATTTAAAGTTTGAGGCTGGGATAAAGGTCACATGACATGCAAGGAAACATATATATATATATATAAGAGAGAGCGAGAGAGAGACTGCACGTCTTGGCCAAACAAAATATATTGTCATTATTTTGTCATTGTCTTTTTAAGCAAAAAAAAAAAAGAGACTACTTCCTGTTTTTTCAACACCAAATTTAAGACCTCTTTAAATGATAATTAAGACCTGTTATACTATACAACTTTTATGACCTCAGTCTGAATTTAAGACATTTTAAGGACCTGGGGGAACCCTGGACAGAGAAGTATGTGAAATAAAGCAGAAGATACACTGAACACACAGTTTTATGTAAGGGCATACTCAGACTAGGCATGGTTGCCTTGTACCGAGGCCTGGCGTGATTGCCCCCCATCCCCACTCACCCGCTGGCCAATTATTTATTTGAAAAATTGAGAAGTGTACTATCCAAGTAGTAATAGAAGATGTTTTATGTCATAATGATGGCAGTAGCGCACACAAGACTAGTAGCTGTTTCGTGCTCCGTTATGGTTAGCGATCACACTACATGTGTACTGCGCCCAAACCAACTTCTTCAAGCGGGCCAGGGCAAGGTTCAGCGAACCGTGCCCTGGCACAGTACGGAACAATCACACTAGTCAAACGAACCAGATTTTGGGGGGTCAAATGTGCTCGGGCACGGTTCAGATCACCTAGTGTGAGTACACCCAAAGACAGAAACTCATTCTTCTGGTGTGATGGTAAGATGGGAAACAATAAGAGAGACAGCAGAGCAAAACAGCCTCCTAATGAGGAACAACATAGTGTGGATTCCAGAAGTATTTTCCCATTCATTCCCTCCGCTCTTCAAAAAAAGAGACTTGAACCAAACCAACCATCTTTAGGATAAATCACAGTATTGCTAAAAAAGGTAAAGGTAAAAAATCATTGTAAATGACAATACAGAATGTGAACAGTAAAACACAAAAACTATTGACTTACAGTCATTGATTATAAGTATAAACAATCTACTTTACATTTATTGCAAAACACTCCAATATATAAACTGTTGAGAGTGTAGGGAGACTCATTATTTGCAGTGCTTCATGTGTAACTTTTCTGATTGGTTGATCTCTCTTTAGAATTATGGGTACAGTACAGTAGTTTTTACTATTAAATACATTTAAAAAGTAAGAAGCATATATCATTGCTTAACAACATCAGAGCTCAAGGTTTGTCTGTCTTTAAAAGTCTATATGGTTATATTATACGCTCTGAATGGGATTTTCACACCTGGAACCACACTGTTGTAAACATTACAGCAAAGCCCATTTAGAGCACCATTAACTGCAGGATGCGACATCAAATATGAATCATACTCTCTCCCTTGCCTCTTGTTGTATAACACAGTTTACTTAGCAACAAAGCAACCTCCAACCGTGCACACACATGCACCCCTTTGAACCGCGCCTTCCTCTCTTAACATTCCCGTGATCTCTCGCGGGAGGAGAGGAAGGTGTCCGATGTGAAGTTGGCCAGAAAAAGTGGTACAAATATGACAAAAGAAGAGAAAATAACAGATTGAATAGGAAAACCTGGGATAGACCACTAACTTTCCCCACCCTGATCCATTTATTGAGCAAAGAACAGGCTGCTGGAGAAGGCAAAGACCTCGCCATTACCCACATCGCTTTTTCTTTATGCGTTCCATGGCTAATGACATTTAACTGCAGCGTACAGAGGTTATTGAAATCCATAAAGCACCATTAACAGAGTCTGGAGGACATTTCTGCGCCTCTCATTTAACACAAATATAAATCAAACAGATAGAGATCTTTGGGGCTGTCGAATGCTGTGAACATCTTCCATGTGATCTTTCTGCTATGTTGGGAATCTGCAGGGTGTTCATTTAAGAAATAAACTATGAGAGGTTGTGCTATATTTTTAGTAGTATAGTCACGATTAAAGGATGCTGTTAGGCATTATATATATATATATTGCATGACCTTAAATGCCTTATTGCATTTTTTTTTATTATTATTAACCAGTTTTTACATAATAAAAATATTAAGGACAGATAAAGGCCAATTCACACTGCACTGACAGACTCAGACCAATGTTGACAGTCATCAGATTCTAAAAAATAACTGTAAAAACAAATTTACACAGGAAAATACCGTTTTCTATTGAAACAGTAATATACCATAAAACAATGTATTTGGGGTAATATTTGACATTTGATTTGCTGTTCTTTTCTTTGCTTTGGCATTTATGGGGTTAATGTGTTGGATTATCGGATACAGAAGAAAGCATGTAGAGAACGCTGTTTTTGTTGTGATCTAAGGCACTCGCTATAATCCTATAATCCTGAATAAAAGCTTCAGTGACGGACATCTTCTGTTTTGTCATCAGTAAGACATTACAACACTTTTCATTTTATTTAAAACACGACACTGCAAATGACAATCTATACGTTTTTCCACTTTATCAAAAAGGATGAACTATGAATATAAAATTGACAGTGTGACAAACAATGGCACATTCATTCATAATTCCATATCTTAACTCCAAAGTAAACTTTATTTGCCACAACCATGACTTATAAAGCATATGTACTATGCATAAATGTTTCAACTATGTAACTGGATATTTTTCAACATCGGAAGTTTGCAAAACTATTCCACAAGCATAATCGCAGGGACACTGAAAATGATTTTAGTTTGCAAAACTATTACCCAATCATAGCAGTGGGCGTTTACTTCCAAGCCTCGAATGCATCATGCCTATCAAAATGGAGTGTTTGAAAGAGAGGGTCAAAAACAGGATAGATAATAGCTTATTACTTCTAAATTAGGATGGTTTTTGGTGTAAAAATCTTGGTAACATTATAAGTGGACCTGACTGAAAATTATCAAATTAAAAAAAAAAAATGCAGCTCATGACCCCTTTAATGCTGATGTGTTCAACAGGTGATTTTTAAATTAATCTCTTTTAAATAGAGAATCCCATTTTTATGGTCATTGTAACTGGTTAAAAAAAAATCAAAACAATAATATAGAGTAAATAGTAACTGTTAACTCTACGCCCTCTTCTGGTCATTGACTGCATTACAACCTCTGTGTGAACGTGGGTTTACTAGCCAGAGTTTGGTGACAAAATTGTGACAAAAGTTTTGACAAAACCTGGCAACCTCAATTGTAAAAAATGAATAAATAAATAAATAAAAATATGAATTAAACAAACAATATGTCAACATTTTCTTTAGGGCTGTGGTTCAGGTTACACTGCAGCCATTATAATTAGCTTGTGAAATCAACAGAAGTCTATGACATGTCCTCTTTTATAGAGCTATAAATGTGTGTTTGTGTCTGTGTGTATATATGTGTGTGTGTGTGTGTGTGTGTGTGTGTGTGTGTGTGTGTGTACAGGCCAACAGGTGTGCGGTGCGGCTTAGGCACATTAAAAATTGAGGAGGAGTGTGCTGTGATGGAGCCCGGGGCCACCTAATGCCTGGCCCCTCTGTCTCTATGTCTCCATGGCTTTTGTCTGGCAGTCAGTCAGGCAGGAAGAGACGCCATCTGAGCAGAGGGAGGACCCCACACTTACATGACACATCTCAGTAAAACTCATACAACTATGCATGACACCATTTTGAGAAAAATCATACTGAAGTTACAGTAAGCGGATAAGGAGACAGTTTATGATTTAGGACTAGGACGCTCTCTGCAGGCTTATGTAACCAGAGGGTCAGAGGTCGAGGCAGTGGGGGAAATCTATAGAGCCTCAGTTTATAGGATTAACCCCCATCCCCCCATCCCCGCCCTGCCACGCCACACCACATGCACACACACTCATTGATAATAAGGGTTGAGCAGCAGACAGAGCACTCTTTTTTCACTGTGTGTGAGCTATGACCTGAGTACCCCTGCCCCTAACCCTGAACTATACTGACCTAGAATCCTTCAGAATGTGCGGTCGAACCCCTCCTGTCAACAGTGATGTCAGAAGTGTTCAAACAACCTCAGCTGGAACAGTATGCTGATGAGGCTGATCAGAGACCAGAGTTCAAGCAGAACGCTGCATCTCTCTCTCGCTCTGCATCACAGATTCCCCGGCTGAACGCCAGCTCCATTTTAGTGGAAAAGGGAGCCCAGTTTCTCAGGGTGAGTGTAACAGTGGACAGAGGTAGCACATAAGTGGGACTAGAGAATGACCGTAATCCTTAATCAAAGTGAGTGCGCACATACTCTTACAAGCAAGATCTGCACTTGACTGCAGGAGCTTGAAGGGGGTGAGGACACAGATGTTTAGTGCCTTTGCGGGGCCATTGTTTAACACCGGGGGGCAGAGGGCGTGTGTGTGATGGGGGCGCTGGTCCTGTTGTTTGGCTGTATGTCACCCGAACATATGTCACACACATTCTGACACACTGTGATTTACAAGCCATATGGAAATCCAGCACTGTGCGTGTGTGATTGTGATTGTAAGCATAATTCCACAAAACAATAAGCCACTTTTTTTTTTTTTTTCTTGGCATGTTGCTTTTATAAAGTGACACAAAAGAAACCTGAATTTTCAGTAGCCATTACAGCAGTCTTTCATGCCACATGATTCTTCAGAAATCATACTAATTTGTGCTCTGGTGCTCCAGTAACATTTCTAATTATTATTACAGGTTAAACAGCTGTGCTGAATGCTTAATATTTTTGTGGAAACCATTATACATATTTTAAGGATTCTCTAATGAATATAAAGTTCAAAATAACAATTTATGTGATATTTTTTTGTCTTTACTGTCACTTTTAACTAATTTAATATGTCATTTTTGAGTGAACTAACCCTTTAAGGAAAATGCTAATGTAAAGTTCCACTGAAATCAACTGTGGGAATAAATTGCGTGTCTTGAGCACTGTGTTGTACACATGATTGAATGGAACCTCAGAAACAACTCTGTTAGCATGTCAGTTAGGAAACTGTCTATGTATACAGTGAGACAGCTCACTAGGGTTTGGAACAGAACTTTTGTGTTGATGTAAATGTTTAACTCTACCTCTCGTACAGGTCGGCTCTCGCTCCTCCACAGGCCGTTGACAGTTTTGGTGGGGGCTATAGTGACCACAGGTGGGGTACTGGGTACGCTATGGCCCCCAGGAGGCACTATAACTGGACCCATGGGGCCCCGCTTGGGTGTACTGACTGGGGAGCTGTGGTTAGTGGCCGGAGATGAGACAGGAGACGACTCGCTGCTGATGGAAGATCCTGCTAAAAAGACAGGAAAGAGGAGAGAAACAGTTCATCAGTGATTCAGTAGTCAACTTCGTGCCACTCATCAGGGTATTGTCTCTTTAAACATATGGATAAGAATGAATATCATGCTGTTTCTGTGTATGATTGTAGCTTATAAATAAAAGCAAACTGAAACTGAAACATTGCAAGCACACACACTGCACCAGCTTCTTACAAATGCAGCTCGACACTTGTGCGCACCAGTTTCTTTTCGACTAGTACAGTTTGAAGTGGAAAGAACACACACTATATAAATACACGTCTCATGGAGGAGTGGAGAGACAGACACACAGCCTACAGCAAAAATTAGATGGAGACAGTGAATAGGGAGGAGTATTCATGAAGGAGGACAGATGACAGGATAAGCTACAATGAGGAAAAAAAAAACAAAGAAAGACAAACAGAGGGGAGAGAGAGACGGTGTGGTTAGTCCTGAAGTCTTCATCAGCATGGACATTTAGCCAATCACAGGCCAGTGCTTGATCATCGCTCTCTAAAACTGTCATCATTAGCGTACCTCTCCTATCACTCCATCTTTCTCTCAGTCTGTCTGCTGTGAGCAGGGTCTACAACGAACTCTCGTCAACGTAAAAAGTAAACAAAAATGTGGAAGATATGGAATATTCCTCATTTAAAGGAATAGTTCAGCTAAAAACATATTAAAAAGTTGTCATTATTTTTGTCATTATTTTCTCACCCTCAAGGATGATGTTAAGCAGATCACAGCTTCGGTCACCGTTCACTTTAACTGCATATTTTTTATATTTTTATAAATTATTTATATATATTTATATAAAAAATTTAATTATTAATATGTGTGTATATATATATATATATATATATATATATATATATATATATATATATATATATATATATATACACACACACACACACACACACACATATATATTATATATATATATATATATATACACACATGGCAGAACGGTAAGTTATTGAACTAATATTCATTTTCATGGTATCCCATATGCAAAAAGGGAAGAAATAAAATAATAATTTAAGTGCTTTTTTTTTTTTTTTTTTTTTTACAAATTATGTTCTATTTACCATGTAGGCTAAAAGTTGCAGTTATTATTATGCAGTAAGTGTAAATAGTAATTAGATGCTATTTATTGTACTGGCAGATACATACTATTTGCACCTCAGTATTGTTGCAAATTAACAGGATGCAATAATAACACAGTGTAAATTATTTTATCATTATTAAAGCAATTTACTTCCACTTTCAGAACATTTTCTTCATTTTTATTGAAAATAAATGCCTTTCTGATGTGATGGGAAAGGGGAGAACAGAGAGCTCGGCAGAAGGCGGATTCAAACCCAGTCAATCACATCGCAATTTAGTTCTCAGCGTCCAACGTGCTACTACCTACACCACTGAAGCCATCAATCACATGCATTGATTTTAACCTTGTATGACATTGATGGGCGGGGTTACTATAAATCTGTACTTAGTAATAGACACTCCGAATAATCTTGTTTTCCGTTTGCATTAAGATTATTATTACCACACTGGCAGATAATGATAATTTTAAGTAAAATGCACTTAATTTAGATCCCCCCAGAAAACAAGACTAAAATATCTTATATAATTTCCTTATATAGAAAATCCATCTTGATTTAAGAATTTTTAGATATTTGTACTTGAAATAGGACAAAAAAAACTCAAAGCATTTTTGCAGCATGAATGAATGAATGAACTATTTAAACATCACTTGCACTTTAAAAAGGGGGAGGAGACCGAAGAAAACCTGCTCCCGACCAGGTTAGGGTCACAGAGTAAGTTACTATGGTAACTGACTCTGAGTAAGAGTTACCTTCCTTTTAGAAAGGGCTTGACTTACCCTGCTTTCTTGGGTTTGACATACCTCCCTTTCTGAAACAGAAAACCCAGAGTTTCCCTCATTTCTGGGTTAACATACTCAGAGTTTTCACTTAACCTCCTTTCTGAAACGATCCCTTGGTAAGCGTAGCGGATCTAAATGCAGCATAAACATTTATTGAATAAAACAAAAGAATGATATCCAACAAGAGCAACAGTGTGCTAAAGCACATACAACATTCGAAAATTAACTGAAAGAATTGAGGGCAATATACTGCACAATGCGGTGCGTCCCAATTTGCGTACTTATGCACTATTCTATGACGTTTTTAAGTATGAATAGTGCAAGTGCGTTCACAGAAAATTCCAAAAATAAAAGTGCACTTTAAATACCCAGAAAATGCACTAAATAAACGGAAACAATGAAGTGTGGAATGTTGGACATTTTGTTGGACATTAATTATGTAGCGGAGGGGGAGAGACTTCGATGTTGAATGACAAAATAACCTTTAACATAAGTACACAGTGCATAAGTATATAGTGTATAAGTGCATATTGTATAGTGCATCATTTGGGTCGCAACTTAAGATAATGAACTGAAAGGAAACAGGAGTAAGATAATCAATGAACCAAGGAATTGCCATGACAACCAATGCAAACATACTTAGTAACCATAACAACAAAAGAAACACAGGAAATAATAAAGACAAACTAAAAGTCCTTGGGTGCGTCCCAATTTGCATACTTATGCACTATTCTATGACGTTTTTAAGTACAAGTAGTGTGTTCACACAGCGAGTGGTAAGCGAGTAGTGCGTTCACACAGAAAATTCCATAAAGAAAAAGTGCACTTTAAATACCCGGATGATGCACTAAATTAACGTAAAAAACGAAGTGTGGAATGTTGGACACATCATGCACTCAACTGTCGCAGCTTTAATTACGTTGCGGAGGGGAAGGAGGGATCAGACTCCGATGTTTAATGACAAAATACATTACATGGATGAGTACATAGTGTATAGTGCATCATTTGGGACACAACTCTTGAAAATAAAACTGTAAAAACAACAGAACATGACAACATGTTTTCAGTTTTTATAATGTTACAATGTTTCCATTTATTTACCAGTATTTTATATTATTTCTGAAAGTAATGATCAAATGTGACTTATACACCACCACCAATGCAACTTTCTTTCAGCAATCAAATTTTACAAGGTGTGGAAACTATGGTACATTAAATCTCCCAAGCTTTAAGTAAAACATAATAGAGTAACAATTCTTTGTTCAAGTTGGACATGATGAAATGTATGAATGAAGCTTCAGTAAGTGAGTCAGATTAATTTAGCAAAAAAAAAAAAAACAGCTCATAAGAGTAATTTGTTGTGCTTGCATTGGCAGAGAAATGTGCATTTAAAGGTTTGGTTCATATTGTCTTAAAAATGAAGCCGGATAATAATCTGAATAAGAACCAGTTTTCAGTCATCACAGCCCTGTTCTTAATTTGTCAAGACATTCATGGCCAGGTGATGTCTGAAAAACAGGCCTGTCTTGGGAGAAGCCATTAGGAGCTGGTGTTCTCTGCAGAAAGCTTTTAAGAGATGCCACAAAGGTTTCTGTCAACAGCAAAGGAGGAGCAAAGGTGAGTGGAGGTGAGGAGACGCTTGCTGCAGTAATTACAGCTGCACACCATTAAACATGTATGCAAGCAGAGAGAAAGAGAGAGAGAGAGTGTGTGAGTGATTGAGAGAGAGAAAGTGAGTCCACAATAGCAATTAGCAGCTGAGTCCCAGTAAAGACCCGAGTGTCTCCTCCTGTCTTGTTCAGTCAATTAACACACTGATTACTGCACACACACACACACACACACACACGTACACACGCACACACACGCACACACACGCACACACACACACACACACACGCACACGCTAACCTCTGTTCCAAAACCAGTATCCATTACTCATGAATCATCCTGACTGAAAAAGGGCACCAATTGGTTATTCTGCTAATAACCACATTGTTAAACTATATCATGTTATAAATAAAAAAACAAGAACTCATACAGAAGCATTACCTGCAATTACGACTTTGACTGGAAGACAGTATGTATATTAAAACATATAATTAATGTTAAAATCACATTATAATGATTTAAATGACTGATAAGAACCGAGTGCAAATGCTGACATGCTGATGAATGGAATTACATTAATCATCGCAAAGATTGTTCTAGAAAGTGTTCCAGAAGTGGTCCAAAATGAGCAAAGGAAGAAGTGAGAGAATACATTCTTAGATAAAGATATAATGATGTTGAAAAGTGATGTTTGAGCTGCTAAATTTTGAAATATTTTTAGTCCCTTTCTCTTGATAAAAATTGCGATACTACCGTAGCACCGTGCAAACCTACTGGGTTTTCATTCATTGTTTTTTTTTTTTTTTTTTTTAAAGATCTCACGTGAGACCAAACAACTAGTCCACAGTTCAGCCCTAAACTGCAACTGAAGCTTTTAAATGAGTGATCTGGACCACTCTACATGAACAGCAACCCGTGAAGCAAATGAAAAACCCCACCTACAACTGATTCCAAAACATTCAGCTTGAAAGGAATGGTATGACACTCTAATAAGCAGAAATATACATAGTACACACAAATTTATTGGAAAACAGCCTGAAAACAGTTTTAAACTTTTATTTATTTTTTTTATATTTCAGCATTGAATGCGTAATTGTACATTTATTATTGATATACTGCTGGCTTCATCTGCCATCTTAGATTTTTTTTTCACTGAGCTTAGGGCAGTGCATTATGGTATTGCCTTCTCCACGATGGATGAATGCCATTCTGCCTGGATTTTTGCCAAAATGAGGCAAGGAATGAGGCAGCATAGTTAAGTCGCCTACCTTTTGTAACGGCCTTCATTGTCAGGAGTGTGATGTCTATGATGCCTATATAAGCAGTTCTCTGTCACACAGGAGTGGAGTGACGCCTGTGGTCATCACTGATAGCTTCTCATCTGCAGCTGTTTCTCACTGTCTTCTCGTTTGTTTCTCCCAGTGTGACACACAGGACAGTGTGAATAATTCAAGCAGGACTGCAGGCACATGTGCAGCGAGATCTCCTCCACCCCACCCCACCACCACCCCTTTACAGATTTTTTCTCTTTTATTCAATCCGGCACACGCTCATCCATCAAACATCATCATCCACCTCCTCTTTCTCCAGCTCTTGTGAGTGTGGATCTGTCAGACACACATTCATATTTGATGTGTCTTTAGAGCATTAGCGCTAAATTATTGCACCAAACATCATCACAAGAGTGTGTGTGTGTATGTGAGAGACAGACATCAGGTCTCCCTCAAGTAGGTTTTATTGGTGCCTTTTCTTTCAACTGAAACACACACACACACACACACACACACACAGGCAGATGGGCCTCTTATTGAAACACACACCATCTGAGTCAAACTGGTGTGCTTTTATGAGATGCTAATGATATTCAAATGTATTCAGTGCAATGCGTCTGTGCAAGCTGCTCTCAAAGGAAGCTGTGCCCATATATGGCCGAGAGGTTCCAACACTTCCTGTCACGCTCTGAATGCCACTGAAATGAACAGATTTCACATTGCAGAGAGAGTGTGTGTGTGTGTGTCGGTGTGATTAATGTGCATCTCTGCTCTCTGAGGGTTCGTCTATTAACCCACCTCTGCCTAACACTGACCACACACACACTGACGTTTTAGGCTGCATTAGAACAGCATCAGCAGTTAATTAAACAGCCCATTTCACACCTGGTGTGAGAGCAGAGCTCAACACGCCTTAGTCCATATGCTACCCCATACACACACACAAACACACACACACACACACACGTGACTGTTTTGTGGTGCGCTCGCCGCTCACATGGTTCATTCCATGAAACAGCAGATATCACGACCATTCTGAACAAACACACATCAGTTCTGTTCTTCCCAAAGCAGCATCTCAATGAGATAGAATCATGTAAGAGCCTGATTCTATACGCTCTACAATAGTCAGCAACTTCACACGTCACACAAAGGGGTCCAATGTTTTTCGGACCACAATGTTCTTCAAGATATCTTCTTTTGTGTTATATAGAAGAAAGCTTACAGCTTTATAACAACATTTGAACCTCCCACTAAAAAACCCTGAGAAGATTTTCTATAAAAAAAGTTTAACTTTTTTTAAAGAAAATATTTAAACTGGCCTATTATCTATTCCTTTCAGAATTTAATGAATTACATTTCAACCCAATATTTACCTTGCTTTGTCAACCATCTTCAATGGATGTTTTCACTGAGTCTGTCACATGCATTATAGGACTGCCCTATTCTCAGGCAATATCCAAATGGATTGCCCTATCTGAAGCATACTTGTGATGCCTTTTGGAACAGCCTTCACATCAAGTGCGCCCCTATGATTCCTTCTACCAGCTTGTGGAACAGAGCCACCTTTACGTTTGAGAGTGTGACAGTGTGCTTGTGTGTGTATATGTAGCCTGTTTCTCCAGATGGAAGGCTACAAAAAACAGGGCACCCCCTACCCCCCAGGGCCACGCCTGCCGCTCTCTCCTCTCAACCAGAACTAGAGACTCACTCCTCCCCTACACTTCTGTGTCTCTGTCTCTGCTGGATAAAGGATGAGCCCTTTAATATCCAAGTCCACATGGAGCAGCTAATTAATCACACACACCACACCTGCTGTGAGAGAGACAGATTGGCTGTGTACTACTAGTGTACTGCATACTGCAAGTATTTTTTCCCCCAATAGTTTCTAGTATGCAACCATAAACATGTGACATCAGGTTGCATCCAATTATCATCTCAGAAATAAATGGATATCTTGCAGTTGACAGATATATCACCATTTTTTAATTATCGGCATCGGCTGATGAGCTTTTCTAGGAATCAGGACTTATTTTGACACCGCTGAGAAAGCCAGTGCATGATCACACAGTGTTCACATTCTCTGTCTTCATTAGTTCACGTCTTTGTTTAACAGTTCTGTCTAATATGTTGTCTTACATTATTAGTAATAGAAAGGCAATCACTGTAATGCTTTCTCATCTACCGTCAACATTCAGCAAATTAGGGCTGGCCAGTATATCAAGTTTGTATAATATAGTAACAATATAGGATGAGATAATTATATCTTTGTATACTTATATCTTTGTATAGTCTTTGGTTTTATTCACTGTCTGGTGTTGTCTTTACGTTAGTGAAGCTGTTATGTTGATTCCTGCCTTCTAGATTGCCTTCTTTGTCTTTGTTTTTGTAAATAAACTAAAACTTCTGCAATTTGGGATCCTCTACTCCTCTTCCCTTGCCTGCCCTCTGACAATGCTTTAAAATGCATTATTTTTGTTTTCATATTGTATTGTTTTTATAATGTTAAAATGTAATGTGATTTTAAAGTCGGTATAAAAAAGAAGTTGCGATAGACTTTCTTCTCTATTGTGATATATATTCAAATGAAACAGCTTCTGGAATGAGAAAAAAAATGTAGGGTGAGAATTGATGTCGTCCTCGGGAATTGGTTGGAGCGTAGGAAGTTGGGCATTGCTAACTAAATTGAGGCAGATCTGAATGCTTGTTTGCAGTCAGTGTGGATATTTAGTCAGACCCTTCAATGAGACGTACGTCACGAAGAGAATAGACGTTGTTTCGAGGGGGAGGAGAGGATAATCTTTTTGATTACCAGGGCATATGAATTAAAAAAATAATTATGTGCATGGATAAATCATTTTATTTTTATTTTCAAAATTATTTTTTGTCCATATCGGCCAGACCTACAGCAAATACACATTCATATCATTTAAACAAGTCTTTGAATATCTAATAAACATTTAATTTCACAAACCTTGCAGACTTAGTTGAATTCAGCTGTGAAATGATCTGAGGTGTGCATTTGTGGAATGCATATGTGTACTCTGTGGATAATGGTCGTGCGAACTCTTTACTACCTTTTTATATATTTTTTCTTTTTTTTTTTTTTAAACAATTTCTTTATTTGGGAAAAAATCTGTAATAGGATTACAGAATCAAGTTACCATCTAAAGTATATGTCTATTTATTTTACAGATTTATATTTTAATTAATTAATAATTTTCAATTATTTTTAATGTAATAAATATTAAGTAAAATAAAGATAAATTTCATTTCAGCAATTATTATTCATGTGTTTTTACTATCTTTACATTAGTCTGAGATTTATATATATCGGCCACCCTGCTCTCTAAGTCAGATATCAACATGGGCCATCAAAAAAATAAAAATAAAAATAAATAAATAAATAATAATAATAAAATAAATAAATACATAAATGCATAAATACAGACATAAATGTATAATAAATGTATTTAAAACAATAAATGGAATAAATGATTATTAATAATTTACTGAAAACATTAGCAAATTAAAAAATAAATTGAAATAAAAAAATGAAATAAAATGTAAAATGTTTGTATACAACTCAGTTTTTTTTTTTTTGTTGATTCAATAAATTTGATTAATTGATTAAATTGATTATTAAATTAACTATTTTCAGTTTTGGTTTTTGGCTAAATGAAAACTTGATTTCAGTGTTTCGGTAAAAAAATAATTTTGGTGCAGCACTAATTTATTTATTTATTTATTTAGGTATTTATTTACCATTTAGTTTGTGTAGTATACATTTTTATTTCACATTCATTCACACTTATTTACTCATTCATTATTTTTTTTTCAGGTTTTGTCCTCGAAAGTATGGTGCTTTTTAACAGAACGTCTCACTGCGAAAACTGCATGTTCATGCTCTTGCCTCTAAAGTAGCTAAAATAAATGAAAGTTTTGGGAAACTGGACATCAGTCTACACTCCACCTGCCATCATTCAGATCACCCATTTAACTGGACCAGTCTGTAAGCTCCTGCAGTCTACCTACAGCTGTCTGGACTGGAGACAAATCAGACAGACACTGGGCAGAGGCGTTTATAGAGCTGTTTTTAACAGTGCGAGTGACCTAATCATAGTGTGCATCAACGGCCTGTTTTTAAACGCCACCCACAGACGGGCCACAGAGACAGACATAATGAGAAAGAGAAACAGAGGGCAGAGTTAACACAGGTGATAGAACACTGCTAGCTGAGGGCTAGTGCTGCTGAGTATCAGAATAACGTCTCAACACTGCAGCTTATTCTGACCAAGAACCACTCACATAAGAGACAATCTGCTCAACACTTAAAGCGACCAACCAGAGTTTGTTTTTCATGTGATGTTTGGGGGCAAGTAAATGTGTCACTGGATATAACTCTGAGAACAAAGGTGGGGTTTTTTTTTATATCTTATTCAATCAAGTCTAAGTGTTTCTATTAAAACTTTTATAATCTGTAATAAATCTCACTAATTTTGTCAAATGTAAAGACCAAATGTAGCAGGTGTGAATGGTCAAAATCCAAATAACACACTGAACAAGAAACAGTGCACAGATAGTTGGCAATATACAAAGTGGGACACGGGGGGGGGGGGGGTCTTACACACAACACCTTAGGGTACATCACATTAACGTCCAGAGAGGTTGTGTTCAGAACTGGAGACATTCTTCACAGCAGGGTGCTGGAGCCATCCACCCCAGAGCATTACCTCCCTGGAGAGCTCTTCCTGGGTCTGCTAAAGAGCACTCACACTAGGAGACAGGCAGGAGAAGACAGGAAGCATGTGGTATATCACAGATTCTGGCAGACTGTTAAAGACTGCTTCCCTGCTGAGAAGCTGTCTACAAACACAGTCGAACACCATGTTGAGAATGTGTGTGTACATACGTGTATGTACCTTCCTTAAGCTACATACACAAACACCATCCGTTTGTACAAAGACACGCACAATTAACATATCTGTAGCAAGCGCCACTCTCTGTGGGCACACAGTAATGTAGCAGGATCTGGTTCAAACTGGCTACTTCCTTAAACATTTAAAACAAATATTCTCAAAGACAGCAGGTTAAGATGGAGGTCTCAGCAGACAGCATTTATAACCTGTGATCATCATCACTAAAACCCATCACTAATGCCATCCCATTCAAATGAGAAAGAACTGTGACAGTCAACTCATCTCTCCAAGTGGTGGTGGGGGCCACTTTTTGGAGAGCCTGACAATAAAAACAAAAGGCTCACTGTTAAAAGCCATGTCCCAAGCACTTCAACATAAATCAAACATATACAATCCAGTAGCCTAGTTTGAACCAGTGTAAGATTCCTTAACTTTTAAAATTAATTTTACACTCCGTTGGCCAACTTTCTATATCATACAGATCTATTGCCTTACAAAGAAATAAAATAATGCCTAAATAATGGAAACAAGTCACGGGACAACAGTACTTGCCTATAAAGAATCAAAATGCATGTGCCATAAATAAAATGGAATAGCCTACGCACAGACAATAATGAAATTATTTTAATTAAACTATATTGTTGATGAAAATAATTTGAGAAAAATAAAAGTGCTAGTTATTATTAATAATGCATCAATGTTTTTGAAAAAGAAACAAATTATCAAATTATATATTATATATATATATATATATATATATATATATATATATATATATATATATGTATATACAGTGCTTCCCACAGGTTTGAAATATATTTGCGGTGGTAGCCAGGTGGAAAATCCTCCTGTTACCCACAGCACAAAAATGATCTACTACATGTGACAAACATCAAATAATGAGTAACTTTTAAAAATATTTTTATTTATTGAAATTCATTTTGATACAGATTATGCTGTGTTTTGGGGGATATGAAGTACTTTTTTATCCATTTACCACAAAAAAACACTTTAATGATGATCAAAATTAATTATGAGTTGTTTCTGGATATTGATCTAGGTGTTAGAGGCAGAATTCTGTAATCTGCTGGTTAGACAAATCTGTAAGAAATACATTTTTAGTGTAATTACCATATACATCCAGCAGAGGACCCATAGAGATCCATTTATTTTTCTGGATGTGGCCAACTACTCTTATAAATGCAATGTGGAAGGAACATGATCACGCGCACACACACACGCGCGCGCACCAGGCCTTTGTCTGTGAAATATCCGCCGCGTGTCTTTGCAGCACATGTGGAATTGTCAGTGGGAGTAAACAGTTCTCGCGCACACTGAACGAGCAGGTACGAAACCCGTAGAGCGAGGGGAGACTTTCCAATACATAGTTAGGGGCTGTTCACGTCGCGTCTTTTGCGCGCTTAAGTTCGTTATTTTAAATGTAGACGCGGGACAAACCCGCTCAAATAGAGATCGAAAACTCTGCCAAGATGGACTACAGCTGATCATACCTGTACAGGGCGGGTTTTTTATTTCTTATCTCCATAAGTAGTAGTATAATCTAGTAGTAAAGCTAATGCAAGGTCTGGAAATACATTTATCCTTTGCTGAAACTTATTCGTCTTTATAGAGAACGCGGCTCATGGTTGCTTAGCAACGGGCGCTTTTGAAATGTGTGGGAAGCACTGTGTGTGTGTGTATATATATATATATATATATATAACACACACACACACAAATAAACATAATATTATAACATACAATTGGGCTGTGAATGCACAAGCGAACTGTGCTAGTCATGAAGGTGTTACTCTGTTGTGGATGTACTTATCCCGTAACAACGCACTAAAACACAGGCGAACAAATAATTCACAACATTCTTTTACAGCAGTGTGCTCAGGCTACATAAAATTATATAATTTTATACCGATATGGTGGCTGATATATCGTGCATAGGAATGTAGGAAGGCAACAAGGCACTAATCTGATCGATTTTTTAAGGCAGCACAGATGTATTCACTGCTTAAAATATCCCACTATCCTGTGTGTTCGATTCAGTGACAGCTGAGTAAAAATAAAAATGGCGTCTAAAAGTTATGTTTGGTTGTCAGTTTATGTGTAACTGTTCTTTTTTGGCCAAGTTTTCCACTTTTGATGTAATTTCTAATGAGAAATTAGTATTGTAGTAATAAATCTTTGCTAAGGTATCATCCAAAGCAACATTTTGTTGTAGATCATTAAACCTTCATCCAGGAACTGGGTTGAGAAGCACTGTAAAACATATTCAATATACGACATTGCTCAGCAATCATAAAAACTACTTGTAACTAACATAAAACCTGATCAGAACTTCCTCCAAACATGTTAATGTGTAGCATTAGAAATAGCAACATTTACATTATCAGCTCAATAAACAACGATCTTTCACCCAATCTCCAAAGGGCCCTTGAGAGCCAACAGCATCAGATCATGACCCGAGCCATGAACTATTGACCCTGCTGAGATGATGTCACGGTATACACTGTGATTCAGCTCAAGTGGGTGACTAAACCAGGGGTTTTCGTGCACTGAAAATATTTTGGGGGCCGCCAAAATTAATCTTTGTCCAGCCAAAGATAATTTAATGTGACGATACCTGACGTTCTGCAGCACTGGTATCCACTGATAGCCAGCTGCTGTAAAACACTCCTGTGAGTGTTTGTGTAAGCACTCTGTGAAGAGCGTCAAATGATTCTATTTACAATGTATTTTTGCAGCGTTCGGTCATATCTGTTGAGCTCGTGAATGCAATGGCCAAACAGAGGTGTTTAAGTTAGTCAGAATCTGCTCACTGCTCAAAACAGCAGAGTTTTTGTTCCGAGCGAGCTCTGCATGCTCGTAAATCCTTTCATTATTACCAAAATATAAATATGATGTCAATAAAAGATTCATTGTACAGCATAGACAGGTTCATTGATTATAACGGGAGTTTTTGCAATTGTGCAGCTTTGTGTACTTTGCGTTGTAATTAACAGCTTCTGCGATTATAATGGCAATGATATTTGCTCGCTTTGTGTATACAATTTAATTTTTTCATGCTGCTAACTATGCATTGCAAGTTTCTGGATTGATAACCGCATTTAAATGCATGATTGAATCCGATTGACAGTGATAAACATAGCAATGTACAGAACAAAACAATCTGATACTGTATGTCAAATGACCTGTGCATTGGAAGTCTTGTAATGTGCAATTTGTTACTTTGTTTTTCATTTTATTACTCTTTTCAAAGCAGTCACTCAGTGACTTTTACATATAAATTTACAGATTTTTAAATATAAAATAGTTCTAAGCACTTTGTTTTATGATCTGTCCTGACAGTAATTATTTTTTATTTCATGAATAAATAGGATGTTAACATTACAAACTGTTTCTTAGCATTCTTGGATTTACTCTCAGTACTGGGCTCGCAGTTTGTTGATAACGATGATCAGACAATATTTTGCTGAGTGTGTTATTGTGCTGGTAATTTGGCAGGTTTAGGACTGCCATGGACAGCTGACTCTAAAAGTTTTGGTTATTCTTCATATTTTGTGTGGTGGTTAGCTCACAGCAGTGACAGAAATTACATTTTCCTATAAGTTTAAATTGATTTTTTACCTTTTATCTCATTATCTGCATTTTTACCTTTATGAGGGCATTTTCTCACCTAATTAAAAGTAGCCTATGCATCATTTATTATGTCAAATTATTACATTTAATCAAATTCAATTAGAATAATAAGACACTATAGGGCTGTTACCAATCAAATGAAATCAGTATCAATAGAATTGCAGAGGAAAGTGGCATTTAAATGTATTTACACAGACTGAATAATGCAGCTTAGAGGTGTCAAATGCATTTAACCTGCAGTTACAAATGCATACATATTGTTTTGATGTTTTAAAAATAAAATATTGATGATATATGAAATTATTTTAAAATTGAATACTCAAACAAGGGCATTTTTACTACATTTTAATAGAGTAAATCACGCAGTGAGAGCGTGCACTCTAAATGCGCACACGCAGTAGTCCAACCTAAACCAAAAAGGCTACAACACGCAGTGTATGCACTCTCTAGGTGTGTTTTTGTTTGGTTTTTGCAAAGTGCCAGATAATACTTTATAATGTCAGATTGCACATCGTTAAAACAACAATTATGATATTATCATAGACAATATATATCGCACACCCCTATGGTAGGGTACTTTGTACTGTGTGTGGATGGCCGAGTTCTTCCGCCATCACCGAAGACCATTTTGGACCCAGGAAAAACCCTGTAAACATGACCAGGAATTGCAGGAGAAGCAAACTCGAATTATTCCAGTTCGAATTCCACTAAAGGGTAATTATCATAGCAATAAAGAGTTATATACGATAAATACAATACCCAGAGTGCATCTAAGTCCTTGGAGCACTGACACATGGGTCAAGGATCAAAAGTCAGGGGGTCGCGGCTTACCTCGGGGTTCCTCTGCCTGCTTAGCCAGCTTGCGGAGGGCGGCGGCAAATCCCGAGTGGGCGGATTGAGACGCAGGACTGCCATTGGGCACAATAGAACCGTTGAGGGGAGACGGGGTGAGGGGACTGACGGTCGCCGTGGTGCGGGTCGCAGTGGAAATCATGCCTAACGATGGTGACTTTGGCTCATGGCTCATGCCTGAGAGAGACGGAGAAATGGAGCGAGATATTAGTAGCAATAAACAGGAAATACATGGACCCCACACTGAGGGGTTGACTCATGGAGGTTGTAAACAGCCTGACACAAAAACACTGTCCTCAACAGCTGCAGGACAGAGGTGAAGGAGAAGAGGTCAAAGGTTATGCCCAAGGTCACAGGCGGTTTGTCTGTGAGGATTCACACACACTCTCAGAGTCTGTACCAAAATACAAAAACATCACCAACAGATTAAAAATGCTATACCTCATTTACACTGATTAAACAAAGAATCACCAAAAAAAAAAAAATCCAACCGGACTAGAATAAGAATAGAGGAACACAGGCCTGGAAAAATGAAGGTTACCATATCTAATTTATTATGGGGCACAGAGAGAGAGACAGACGTTTCTCAATGATGTAATGGTGCCCAATCAGGCTCTGTTCTGGCCAGGCATCAAATAATTAGACTGGTTTAGGGTGACCTGACTGCGATCAGATGTATTTCACAGGAATTACCTGTAAAATTAAATCTGAAATATTTTGCATAAAATGAATCAAAAGTAAGACTGCAAAATGAATGCAAAATGCTGCAATTTAGTCAAATATATATGTTCAGCATACATTCAGAGAGAATGAGCAATTCTTCAAAATCTTCTATCTACACCATATGCTCAAGCATATATAATGTTGTGTTTTCAGTGTGTGATGCTCCACACACAGTCACACACACACACACACACTTCATCTCCAGAACTGTTCTGTGTTCAGCTCTCAAGCATTTCAATATTTTATTTGTAATAGAATGCTTCTGAAAAACTACCGTCAAATACACTCAGTTTTCTAACAATATAAAAGCTTGGTTTAACTGAAAAGAAATGGACAGAAATTTATTACTTCTGTATAATAAAACATAATAATAATAATATTAATTTACATTTTAAGTTTTAATAATTATCATTATTATTATTGTAACATCATAAAAAGTAAGATTGGGGGCGGGGGATTTTTTACAGGGCTTAGAGCCGATCACAGATCCACCGCCATTTCAGTAAAACGGGCGGGTGGCAGAGACAGACATACAGACAGACAGACAGACAGACAGAAGAGCTCTCTGAAGACCTGTTCACCCACTGCACTCCACACGAACTGCTCAGAGCAATTAATAATGAAAAACAGCAGCAGCAGCAGCACTGAAACACTGATCTTCATACTGATCCATCGCACACAGCGCAGATGTAAACCGCTACTGTTTTCACATTCCAGCTTGCAGATGCATAATGGGAGGGAGTCACAAACACACTGGCTCTGAGAACAATCACAACACCTTTACATTAACATCACACACACACAAGCACATAGCCTGTCTGTCTAAGTTTACTTCTTTGTTCAGTTCACAAACTGTCGCTCTTACAAAGACTGTTTGGAGCTTATCTAACAAAGCAACACACACACAATCCCTTTTCGTCAAGTCAAATGTTCAGTGTAGCAGCTGCTGCAACGTCACATGACCCTCCTCTCCACCCATAATTCCTCTGCCCTTCTGAGATAAAAGAGAAAGAGAGCCCCATGCCTTTCTTTCTCTCTCTCTCTGTCTGTGTGTGAGGAAAAAACTGATCCAGAGGTGGTGGCATGTTCAGACGTGCTCTTCTATTGCAACAATCTCCTTCCCCTATCTGTGTCTCGTTCCCTCTAAAGGCACATCTGTGCTCCACCTTCTACATAAACTGCAAGGCAGATGAGAGCTCTAATGGCCAGTTCACACAGAGAAAGACTTTGTAACACAACAAGCCTTTTCATTTAAAAAAAAAAAAAAAAAAAAAAATGCATGGACCTCTTCACGCTGGCTGTGAAAAATTGTGTCATATAGGAAGAAGAAATCAAAAAAAAAAAAAAAAACCATAGAATATCACAGTTATTTTCTATCACCTAACCCAACCCCTACTCCTAAACCTGTGCAAAACACTAGATTTAAAAAAAAACACCTTTTGGCTGATTTATAAGCCTTTTAAACTAGTGAGGACCAGTTAAATGTCCTCACTAGTAGGTTGTCAATGTATTTCACAATGTATAAGTGAGGACATTTGGTCCTCACAAGTATAGCCAAAACAAGTACACACACGTACACACACACACACACACACACACACACACACACACACACACTGTAGCTACCTAGAACTAGAGCATGATACACTTTCAGGTATGTTGGCTCTTTCAGAGCCTAACCATAATTTTCACTGGTGATTTGTGAGATCAGGCCTTCACGATTAGCCACGATAAGCCCAGAGATGCAGAAATAAACTCAATTCATTTAAGTTGTAAAAATTCATTAGTTTCAACCTGCCAACACAAAAGCAGGGAGTTGCAGGACGTGAAGGGTTAAACAGAGGACTAGAAGTCATCACCGCAGGCCACAATGACTCAGTTCTCTTTCCTCCTTTCGATGCTCACAGCTTTCTCACACAGAGAGATACACAGAGATAAAGAGAGAAGGCAAAGGAGGGACTCATCTCAAAATAACAACATGGCTAATTCTGCTGCACACACACACATGCAGTTCATGATGTAAAACTGTAAAAACAGTATCAACCACTCATCAACCAGGATCTTATTACTTGTTATTTATTCTATGTAATTATCAAATCAAAAGAAACCATTTACTTGATGATACCTTTCTTTTTTGTAGAGTATAAGCCATTACTTTTAAGTATGCTACTTAGATGTGAAATCATTAAAAATGCCTTGAGGGTGTAAGGGGTTAACAGTGACAGTCAACAGAGAGTTTACATATCACTTATAGCTTAAAGCTTATAACTTAAAGCTTGAATGATCGGGACCGGTACCGATCATGATGACAAGAAATTGGTAATCGGTTTTGGCTGTAAAAATCCAGATCGGAGCATCCCTAGTTTAGATTGGGTATCTTGTTCACTGTATTCAGATGCTGAAGATCTACAGCAAATGCAATAAAAGCACTGCATCAAGCCAGCTTTTGAATGCTCGTTGTTCCCAACTCTACTGAATCATGAAAGTGTCTACTAAGATTTTTTCTTACGTTAATGTTTAATAATCTATACTCATGATACCTGATCGGCTGCTTGCTGTAAGACTCTGCAGAGCCGCTGCCTTTTAGACACAATCACAGGCCACAGCATAACAAAGCACACAAGGGCTGAGTGAGCAGCCCACTTCTGACCTGACCATGCGTAAACACACACAGAGGCAATAATCCCAGTGGCTCCGCTATGCTGTGGCCTACTGCTGAGATAAGAGGTGTGCTGCCCTGGAGAGCATTTAATCTTTAACCAGCAACGGATTTGCCTATCAGCTCATTAAAGCGGTCCAGATCTGCAGGACAGAGCTATCTACTGTCATTCATCTGGAATTACCCGTGTGTGTGCGTGACTCAGACTAACATGGCCCTTGGGGAGAGTGTGTGAGGATATACAAACAGACATACAAACACATGCTTGACCCTGAATGACTGGTTTTATCACTGCAGTCTGAATAGATGAGATGACACACAGAACCAGACACACACACACACACACACACACACACACACACACTCGCTCAAAAGGGAAACAGTCTTCACAAAATCAACACACTCCTCTTCCACAGAGCACTATCTGCAACTGCACACACTCATCTTTGTTACACGCACATAGCAGTGGCTGCTCATATACTGACCCACACATGACAATTTCACCTTTTACAAACAGAGGAAAGACCTGCTAATGCAGGGGTTTCTTTTACAGGCCTAGGACCTCTTGGTGGATAGAGAGACCATGGACCCCCTGTTGACTATTATACAACGACCAAAGACTTGAATTATGGGTAATGTGGCAATTCAGAAAGGTCACTCCTTGCTTTCTGGAGATACATATCACCAGATATGTGACTGATAAATACTGCTGGAGAGAGAAAAATATATGAGCTACTTCAGCCGTGCAGCTTTAAACACACAGACACGCACACCATATGACATTCAGCTGATCTGGCAGCTGGCTGTGGCACTTCCAGGTGGTTCATAATGAAGCCTTTCTCCTGTGTGTGTGTGTGTGTGTGTGTGTGTGTGTGTGTGTGCGCATCTCATGCACACAGCCTATTGAAGACAGCAATAGCAGAACAACAGTGTTTGAGCACTGTGGGGAGTGAAGAATGCTGCCTTTTTGTGTATTGTGTGGGTGTAGAGGATTTTGGGCCACCACTGTTGCTGCCCCTAAGGGTTTCCTGTCAGCTGAGGACAGTAGACCAGTGTGGGCATTACCGGGACTGAGCTGTAAGTGATCAGGTGACGTTAAACTCCTCCAAACTGCCTTGCTGTTTCACCCCACCCGCATGAACCTCGAGCCCTCCAACACACCAAAATGAGACGGCCGTAGACCTGGATAACACACACAGAGTAAGCACTATGCCGTATGAACTGTGGGCCGATAAGGCAAGGTCTGGACAAGTGTGTGTCTTATCTCTGGCTTCAGTGCTGCTCACACTGCGTTTGTTTAGCCATATCTTATCGCCACCAGAGGGATTACAGCAGCTACTGTCACACACTGCTGTTGTGCTCTCGACGCTCACGTCTGGGGCCAAAACTGCTGCTCTACTGCTGACGTCACACACACAACAGCTCAAATCCACTGAGCTTTCCATCCAGCGCCCCTAAAACTTATGACAACCAAAAGACCCCACAATTAAACAACTGAATAAACCTCTCTTCCTATTCATGCTATATATATATATATATCAAGCACTCACAATGATTTTGGTGAGCGCATGAAATTAAGCCTCAGTCATGCAGAATAACACAATGATTTTAATGAGCATTTTATCTGGCCATTCAACTTTCCCGAAAACCATGTCACGTCTAGTTTCTGACTTGTTTTCTGACTTGTAAGTTTGAAAGCAGAGACTTTCAATAACTGTTTTAAACTTTAGCAGCAAAAGTTTTTCATGTTAATGTTCATTTATTTGTGTTATCCCTCAAAAAACAAGTATCCTTGAACTCTCTTTTTTTTTTTTTTTGTCTCTAGAGACTTGTACTGTGCTTTACAGTTTACACTGAGACAGTTTGGTTGAAATTATGTACCTCTGACTGAAAAACAAAATAGTAGGTAAGCCCTTTATGAACAAATACATAAACAGTGAGATAAGTATTAAAAATAGTATTAACAAATTTCACAGCCTGACACGTGTGACCCAATCAATTTAAAATCCCGCTCTACATTATTTCCAATTTAATATTCTATCAAATTAAGCAGTTAAATGCTGTATTATGTTGTCTTTAAAGCAATAAGCTCCTTTTACTGTTGCATCGCACCGTATCAAATTCACTCTTGAAAACACGACTTCTCTGGCATGTTTTAGTGACACAGACGCTGCCGAGTCTGATACGAAGGTGCTGACAGTTGAAAGGTCTGGTTTCCAGGTCGTGGACGCTGAATGCTGCAACATGTCGAGGCTGATCTGGTGTCAAAGATAACATCAGATAACAGCTGTGAGCCGGGGACGCCCGTCACCGCCTGCCCTGCACATTACCCAGCATGCCTGAGCATTTGCATATGCAGGGCCAGGGCTGTGTTTGACTAGGGCGGATAGGCAAATCAGAGCAGACTCTCTCTGTGAGCTGAGGTCGTCACAAGATTGAACGATATGTAACTGACGGTTGCTTCTGTGCGTGTGTGGTCTGTTGTGTGACTGCCTTGTAGCTACAGCTTGCACACAGGAAGTGCTCACTTAGCTGGTTTCTATTCATATCTACACTATGTGGTTTGGTACAGCCACACAAAACGAGAAAATAAGTGTGTGCTCAGTGTAGTCAAATACAGCCCCCAGAGGGCGCTATCACATATAAAGGTGAAGGCTACATGTGGGGAAAACACTGGAGGACAGTGCGAAACTAGAAACATAACCATATAAAAAAGCTTTCAGTTACAATAACTCCCTTCTCGTGTTTACTCATTTACATTAGAGAATATGAAAGCAGGTGTTAGTGAAAGCACATGGTTATGCCTCTAGTTTTCTTATCATGTGGGCTGTTCATATAACAGCTGACATTTAATGGTTGAATGAGTGAAAGCAAAACACGTTGCATCTGATCAAATCCATGCGATTACTGTAGAGATCTGTTGAGACTCATCACAGAACATCAAACGCAAACACAAAGAAGAAAAGAGGAAGTCTGTCAGAAGTATACTGAAAGTGCCTCACGGTTAACAAAAGACAGCAAGGCTAGAGGTGTGAAATATACAAAACAACATTTCCACAGAAAGCTTATCTGCTTGCATTTCATTGTATCTAATAATGCAAAATGATATTTTAGCTGTTTAACATTATTGTTAAAAAATGCTATGCATTTCCAACCACTTTAGTACATTTTGAGTAAATATTGTATAAATTATGTTTAATTTTAGGCTATATGCCAGGGGTGTCCAATCCTGCTCCCAGAGGGCCACCTTCCTCCAACCCCAATTAAACTGGACCAGCTAATCAAGGTCTTCAGGATGACTAGGCAGATGTGTTGGAGAAGGCTGGAAGCTGGCCCTACAGGAGCAGGACTGGACAGTTTAAATGTCAGAAATGAAAAGTAATTGCAATTGAATGTCAGTTTGAAAAGTAATTCCAACTCTCTAGGACTGGACAGTTGGAAGTGTCATCCATTTCCAGTTATTTGAGCTGTACAAAAACAGTCCATTATGCTGCTTGATATTGCAAACTGGTATTTGTTATCATATTATTTTCATTTATCATTTTCATCATAATCATAAATACTTTGGTTTGTAGCATTTTACCAGACACTGCACTTTGTCATTCTTTTAGTTATTTACCTGCAGAACTTCCCACACATAGACTTTATATTAACGGCCAAGTATATCTGGAGACACATTTTTGCTTTTATTGTTTTTATCCTCTTATACTTTTTATCCGCCCGAGATAACAACCTCCCCTCGCACTACGGGTTTCGTACCTGCTTGTTCTGTGTGCGCGAGAACTGTTTACTCCCGCTGACATTCCCACGTGCGCTGCAGAGACGCGGTGGATATTTCACAAAGACAGGGCTCGACAGTGCGGGCGCTTCTGTGTGCAAACTGTAAAATGTATTTAGGAGCAAGTGTGCAAATAAAGCAAATTCCCTCCGGGTGTGTTTTCTTAAATTTAATGTCATAAAAAGTCTTCAATACATGAAATGGTGTAACAAACGTCTTACTGATCATTTTAAGATGTCTTATATATTGGGAATGGAAAAACATAAATCGCAATACATCCTATTGATCATTAAACTTCAAAAGACTATGAAACTAGACTTTATGAAACTATATTTCATAAAAAGAGCTGCACGTTGCAATGTCACAAGGTGGCGCGAGCCTGTAGAACGCGCAACAGCGCTTCAGAGTGATTTTCAATCAATGATTAGTGCACATATATGCCAAGCGATTGCTAATGAACTCGAGTTTATGAATTATAACAATGTCTACTTTATGGCCTTTATATAATATGTTTTAGACGGTTGTAAGAGATCATATTTTATCTCTCTCATCTGAAGGATCAGCCTGCAATAGTATAAACATTTCAAAATAAGAGTCCCTGTGTATTTCGGGCTTGTTTTTAATTAAAAGTCACACACTATTTTTTTCTTTTTCTTTTTCTTCTGGGCATTATTGGTATTGTGGTATCCCCCACAAGAAGAAAAGAATAAGAACATTATTTGACACATATTATCCAATATATAGATTTTACAAGTATCAGTAAAATCTGTGTCCCATTCACTGAGAAAGACACTACATGACCAAGCAAGGAGAACTCTAGAATTTAAAAGCTGTAATTTTGCATAATTTACAAAGTATAATATTAGTATGTAATTAAATGTAATAGTAGCCTATGTAATTCAAATGAATGTCAATAAATAAAAATGTTGTTATAAAATCACACATTATCTGTTATTTGTCACATGTAGTAGACCATTTTTATGCTGTGGGTAATAGGAGAATTTTACACCTGGCTACCACCGCAAGTATATTTCAAACCTGTGGGACGCACTGACCTGTGTCAGCTAATGATTCAGAAGTCTTGCACATTCACAGAAAATAGCTTACCTCTGTGATACAAAATAAGGTCAATATGTGAATGTCTAACAGCTAAAATGAATGGCCATTTTATAGACATCCAATTTTCTAGATACTGCATCGGCCATTGAAAAAAAAAAAATGCTACATGCACAGACATGGAGGGTAGTGTGCTCAAAGATCTCAGGATACGGGTGAGAGTGCTCGTTTGGTTCCATGAGGATAAAGGCTAAGCACTGAATGAATAAAGGAGTAAGAGGGAGGGGACAAGGGTTCGAGAGGGCAGCAGGGGGTGCCTGTGAGCTTTTCAGCGGGGGTTTGCCCTCTGCAACGGCCCACAGCAGACAGGTGCTATACGACATGTTGACACAGCTGCTCTGCCACTTCCTGTTGATCCTTCTCAAAAAGAGTGTCCATCGGCAAGCGTGAGGACCCCCACGCGAGCACCCAAAGAGAATACCCAATTATTTCAGAAAATCTGTAGTCCATAAGAAGAAGAAAAAACCTTGGCAGGAAAACACCTCATTACAATCAAACCCGCCTGCAATTCTGGCAAACATCTCTTTGAGAGAGCTGCACTGAAATGCTGTTCTGTGCCCTTTCCCACTGCCATCAGAGTAAGGTCACGGCTTTGGGAGATAGTCAAATGTGAGTTCAGAGAAGGCAAATGTGCCGTGCCTCCTCCAGCACAGGGCTATGGAAACACATGCAAACGCAAGGGGTGTGTTAGCGACCGCTCTACTGGAAGTCTTTTCAAGGATTTGGTTGTGATGAGGACATGCAAAACTGGGTCAGCCCTTTTCTTTAGGCCCTGAATGTAAACACCAGAGATTACAGCGGCAAGCTTAATTACTTTTACAAGATCCACAGCTGCCTTTTACTGCCGACAAACTGTCACCGTGTTCAAAAAGTTAAGAACAGCACAGCACATTTATTAGTCATTAGAAGAATGGAATAAATAAAATCAGAAAAGACTGTTTTCCACAAATGAACAAATAGCTTTTGCCAAATCATATTTGCCAATTATGTATTGCTGAAAATATTCTGGTAGCCCTTTATGTAAACGACAGTAGGAAAATGTTAAAGAAAGCAGATTAAGTGATCAGGTTGCTTTTCAGGAACATTACATTATCTTACAATATGTAAATGAATAAACTCAATAAAGCAGCTGTGTATGACCATGGAAGAGTGTCTAAACTCTGTCATATTACACACATCTCCAACACACATTTTCTGCATAAATTCAGTACATTATTATATGACTGTCTCTCAGTCTGGATATGATAATGGCACATGAGCCAAAATCCCATTTATAAATAAATATGTGCAGGGACTTTTGGTTACTATAGGTCACATTTAGTCAAATCGAAAGTAAAAATAACATTTTACTTTAAAAAAAACAAACAAAAACAAAGAAAAAAAAACAAAAAAAACAGTCGGTTCATTAGACACCACTTCACGTTATGAATGAGTAATGAGCCTTAATAAGCTTATTGTTAATGATATATGATAACTGTAAGAACAACAAGCAGAATATATGGCCGTGTTTCAAATCCCTCTGAACTCTCAATTTAAAAAGCTACATTTTGAGATATCATAGTAACGTAGCATCACCAGCCGCTGACTCATGACGTCCTAAACTGCTTCTCTCTAGATAGGGAGCTGACTAGGTTGAGACACAGCCCTGGTTATGTCTCTAATAATCGCTGCCCTAACACATATGCTTATATTCAGAAATAATAAATCCAATCAGACCCTACTGAGAAGATGAAATGTTTATTTTTACGCAAAATGAAAGCAAACACACACACACACACACACACACACACACATTAAACAATACATACACGCGCGCCAGCGCGCACACAATACACACACACACACACACACACGCACGCACGCACGCTCTCGATGAGCGCTGACTCTCTTTATACTGCGACGGTTCCTTCTCTCTCTCCCCTATATAAAGCCAATATTTACACTATCATTCTTTTAAAGCTCTATAATAAATAAATACATATACAATCCTCTTACCTGTAAAGAAAGTAAAATCCTATTTCCGTCTTATAAATGGAAAGGAGACGCGTTTATCCATCGTATCACAGCGCTCGGCAGTACATTGTTGACACACTCGTCGACGGAGAGCAGAGCGGAGCCGGTGAGGGGAGGAGCTTCCTGTCTGATGTGGGCAAGGCCTACGTGAGGAGTTTCCCGCCTCAGGGAAGCGACGTAACCAATCCTCCTACATCAAGTAGGGTGCGTGACCGCATGCTACTAAGCTACGTCAGCGTGACTAAATTGATATTCATGAGATAATACTTTAGCATAGTGAAGAGAAGGGGGAGGGGTAACGAGCACCTGCTCTCAGGGGCCGGACGCACCCCACATTAAGTGGCAGTGTTTCGAATTAAATTCTCTTCATACAAAAGGAGAAATATCAACAACAGCCCAAAAAGACTACTACACTTAACGGTGTATAAGTATATGATTACAATATATTATAATATATACCAATGTAATGTAATATATATTACAATATATTCAATATATACGTTACAATATAACTTCCTGTAAAGCTGCTTTGAAATTTGTGAAAAGGGCTATACAAATTAATATCAGTTCAAGTGAGATTCGGTGAAATGAGCAGCAGGGGGCAGCACATCCTCTTCCTCATCAGGGACTCTCAATAAAATAAGAGTTCATAACATCCTTAGAGACACTGTCAGTGATATTACAGCATTTTCAGCACACACATTTCCTCATATCAAAGACACACGTTCAATATTATGCACGCCTGAATATAAGGCGTTTTTCACTTCCCACCTTCATTAAAAATTATATATCACTTATAAATGATTAAATACAAACATAATAGTAGTTATTAAGATTGATGTGGTTTGGAATTGGTAAAATGTGCTTGGGAAAAAATATATATTCAGAATATAAACTTGCATAATAATTGCGCACGCACTGTAGAATGCTCAACTAGCTACATCAGCTTCATTGCAAAGATGCAGTCTTCACACTGTCTTGCTAGTGAACAGCATGGCTATATGGGTCCATCAGCCTTAAACCAGAACTAACAAGCACAAACCGCAAAAGTTGGGTCTTTTTTTAGCAGGGCAGATACCTGCTTTGAATCACATTTAGATCTTGGTTTATCAGCTTGTCAGCTACTGACTGGTGTATTCATAGCAATATGCATCAATATACTACATTAGCGTGAGACAAAACCTTTACTTCTGTGGTGTCCTGAAGGTATCAGGACAATTAAAAACCTAGGAGAAGAATTTAAACATTATGGCTTGTGCTTTTTCATTTCTGATGGGGCCATGCCCAAGAACCTTTTTTCTTTTTGCAAGTGGATTAGAGAGAGGAAATGTGAGGCTGTCTCTCACTGTGACATTCCAGAGAGCCACCCACTTCTCAAGCAACTTGACCGGCACTTCCCTGGGATCTGAGCCAGGGGAATGTCTAAGAGACACCCTTACTCTTGTCAAAACATTAGAACACTCTCCTGAGCACCAGATCCTCTGTGTGAGTGTATATGTATGTAAACACAAGATGTCAGCTTGCTCATCTCTCTGAGAAGCCTTTAGCCTTTGTGTCGCCAAGGAGAGCAGGTTCAGTTGACGACATAATCCTGAAAAATGTGCCGTGTGATGTTACGGCTTTAATCATCTGCATGCCTGCAAGACATCCACACCATCCAGAAATGAGAGGGTTACTTTAAAAATATATTCAGTACAAATGACTAATTACCAGGTCCAGATGGATTCTGAAGACTTTTTTCTCACATTTTCTGTGCTGATATTTGAGAAAAATCAGCGGAATAAATGGTGAAATGTGTTACATGGACTCTTGTTGTCTGCTTAACCTGAAAATGCATAAGTGGGTCAAAAAGGACCATTTTTGGGGACATCATTGTCCATTTTAATCCTGCCTGTAACTCCCACTGTCACAAAGCATATCTGTAATCTGAATTGTAAATGAATACAGTTCCTATTCTCGTGTAATAATCATCATTCGAAACAACGGTCTATGTATTCAGTTACTCCTTGAGCCAGCATGTTCTGTAACACGCAGCATCAAAAGCCACAGCGGAAAGAAAGAGAGGTCATAATGTATGTGAAGTGGGCTAATTCATTATGACATTAAACATTCATGATCTGAAAGATGCTGTGAGGATGTTTTCCAAAAACACACATTTACATTTCATATTCCACAGTGTAAAGTGCGTTCAGCTCAGCCTGGGGTCTGATGCATCAAAATCTCCCCACACATCCTGTAATTTAGATCCGTCTGTCTCTCTCTGGCTCTGGCCTGGGGCAGCTTTCTCTTAATTTAATAAAGGGCTTAAGCTTCAACCCGCTTTTGAAGGATCTTACTGCTATTAAATTCATTACAATATATCACCCACTGGAGACAAGGCTGTGGGCAGTGAGTGGCCCCTGAAATGAATTAATGAAGAACTCAAAAAGAGAAAGAGAATTTCTGCCTATGATCCACCCTGCTTCAGAAGTTATCTATACATAAAGGTAACAATCTCCTAGTGGCCTATATATAATTGTTCTCATTATTGTCGTAAAATCCAATTATGCTGTATAGAGCTCTATCTACATACATGTGTGTATCCTTCACAGATGCCACACCCATGGTATACTGTTTAACATACTTGGCTTTCACATTAAGCTTAACTGTGTTTTAATAAGCTCTGTGTCTCAATCCATGTTAATCACTTTTTTTTTCTTTTTCTTTTTTTTTTTTTAAATATATGCAAATTAACTCATTGAGCATTAACCCAGGGTTTACAAATGTACAGTTTGAAATATGGAAATTGACTACCAAGAATTAATTACTAAACCAAAAAAAGTGAACACTGTTAAACATGAACAAAATAACCCAGGATTATTTAAAAAATGACACAGGCATCACTACATGGCATCATAAACTCAACTTAAATGTCTTTCCTGACTTTTCTTCTTTCCAGTGTGTTGATGAGATTCGGGTTCACTCCTTGCTCTACGTGTTTTTGATCAGGCAACAAGTATCATAGTAGGGTTGCACCAGTCGTTTGAAAGTTCTTAGACTGGAAGATCCACACTAGAGGCTTAGTAACTACTATATAGTTTGTAAATAACTCTGTACTTCATTTTATTGATAAGCATAAACTCAAAACTCAAAGGAGGAACCATAAAAGGGGGCTGCAATTTGTTTGCGGCGCTCGGTGACTGTCGCTGTGTCCGAAATTGAGTAGGTACTACATTTGAATTTACTTTGTGATCGTTAAAAAAAGCACGCTCTAGTATGAATATGGGTAGTATGAATGAAATTCGGATATACTACATCCGCCATGTTGCCACTGTTACGTGATCTACCTAGTTGCGTCGCTTCACTTCAATTCATAATTCCCCTCCCGTGGCCTCACGGGATAGTAAAGTGTCCCCCGAATGCACACTAGAATTTCGGCGGAAATAGTAGGTCATCCGGGGACTTGCCTACTGTTTTTTGAATAGGGAAGTCTTCAATTTCAGAAGCAGCTTATTTGTCTACAACTCTGCAAAGACTCATCATGGAACACGCTGATGATTTCTGCATGATCAGGGTGCACGGAGGTATGGAGATACATAGGTTGACAGGCAGGTAAGACATTCAGTCCGAATGCAATAATTGGACAAACATTTTTTGGTCCCGAGACTTTGACATATGATATATGTACATTTTTAAAAAAATATTTAGACCACTTCTATTATTGTTTGCTATCAGGATGTGAAGACAGAGTTTACACTGTCTACACAGGACATGTCAAAGAAATAAACAAAGCATATGTTTACTGTCTGTGACTCGACACGTCACATTTAGTGTAGACAGTATCATATCAATTGTAATGGCTTTATTGTATGGGTTCTATTGTAGTTGGGTTTAGTAGCTTCTGATCAATAGGAGCAATTTCTTATTAAAGCAATATGGTTGATGAGGTCAGTTCCTCTGGTTTCAGGCCACATTCACACATTTGATTTTATCCGAACACAGAAACAAATAAAAAAATTTATAAAAATATTTTGCCATTGCTACGGATACAAATATTGACTTTTCTGCATTCCACTATTTATATGAATAAAACAGCCTTGATATAGAGTATAAAAATGTGTAGCTTTTGTCAACAAGCTGAAACATCATCAGAACGTTATTTATGTACTTAGTGTGTGTGTTTGTAAAGGTAAGACATGAAGGCTGTAGCCTCTGCTGCTTCCCAGCTAACACACAGACCATCTATTCCCATTGCATTGCTCAACATCAAAGACCTGCTGACCTTCCTCTGCAAACACACACGCTGAATTGGCTTGCTGTTTGTCTTTCTCTTCATAATATCAAACAGTTTTCAGTGTCCTTCAGATTGTCTGTAGTACAGCTCAGGCAAGCTTTAGCTTTTTACAGACCCATACGGACACAGCAGGCTTTCACCAGAGATTTGGATCGTTCATCACCCAATATGACACACAGTTTGACCTCAGGGTCATAAGGTCATGACAGACGGTACAAGACAGAGAGAAGGAAGAGGCAGAGTCTGTGTAGTGGGCAGCAAGTAAAGACCACAGTTCAGTGAATGCGTTAAAACCAGACAATGATCCGGGGATGGGCTAGCTTTGGGAGCTGTTTGCTAATTGTTGTCATGTTTACTGGACTGCCTTAGTAAATAGCCTGTCTCCGCTGACACTGTAGGTTTTGAGTGAGAGAAAAACTAACAAAGAACATCTTTCTTGGGCTTGTCTAAAAATTTAGAAATGATTGAAAGCAGCCATGGCATGAGGAAACAATTTTTGCTCAATATTTTCATATATAAGAGTTCATTATATTCATTATAGGAGTCACCAACATAATATTTTATGAAGTCTTATTTTTATTTTTTTTTTTTTTAATTTAATTTTATATTTTTTTTTAATTATTGAAATTGTATAGAAATCTAATGCAGATCTGCAATGTGCGAGTTGAGAAAATATTGAGTTTAAGATTTGTGAGGTAAAATAAAATAAACATTGTAAACAAGGCTTTGTATTTTTAATATCGTTTAGATGAATCTAATGACTCAACAGATGAAATGAGTCAGAGAAGAGTTCCACGTGAAAGAAGGCGAAGCCTCAGTGCACACCTCCTATTACGTTATCGTCACAGACCAATGCTAGAACAATAGTGGTGCCGAAGGGATGGAGCAGCCCGGTGTTGCCAAAGGAGTGGAGGGACCAGGCGCAGCCACAGGCCGGAAGTCTGTAGCGAAAACCAGGGTGACGATGAACCAAGGCAGACACAGTAGGATGAGAGACCCTAGTGCAGCCGGAAGGATGACAGGCCATGGTGGAGGCAATAGGTCGAAGGACTAAGGTAATCCTGGGCTTGGAGCGTTGAGGTGGAGCCAATTAGTTGAAGCTCAGAGGACCCCAATCTGAAGACTTTGGTTGATCTGGGATAGCAGGAGGCCGTGGTCGTACTGGTAGAGCCAGAGGGCTAAGGAGAGCCAGTGGATCAGGAGGATGAGGCTGGGCTTAACCAGCGGTGGGGGCAGAGCTAGAGAACTGGATGGAGCCATGGAGCTGGATGGAACCAGCTGAGATGAAGGAGCTAGGAGGCTGCATGGGACTAGCGGAGATGAAGGAGCTTGAAGGCAGGGGGAACCAGCAAAAGAGGAAGGGCCAGGGAATTGTTCAGTACTTCAAGCAGGACCATTGAGGAAGGTGAGAAGTCAAGGGTGGGAGCATGGGGAGTGCACTCCAGGGTATCCAGGTCGATAAGAGCCTGTTCCGTTAATGTGGCCGAGTCCGTTTTTGGGAACACTGGACTGGGGATCACTGAGACATTGGACTGGGGAGCTTTGGACCACCAGACTGGGGAGTGCTGGGACCACCGGACTGGGAAGCTTTGTGACCACCAGACAGGGGAGCTGTCACAGTAAAGGAAGACCCGCTCAACCACAGAGTATAATCCATGTTCTGGGCCATGGTACAGCTGATTTTTTTCTCACTGGCATCAGTCAACTGATGGAATCGTCAAGTCCACTCCAAAAACACACCTTCAAGTTATGTCACCGTTCCAGGACACAAGGTAGCTATTTTCCAAAAACTCTTCTACATAGTCCTCAAGTGTGTGGCCATTCAGCTAGAGGGCAAATAATATGTGCTCACGGTAGAAGGAAACTGCTGCTAGATCCATCAGTGGAGTTAGTTTTATTCTGTCATGGTTGCTGGAAAGAGGGAATTAGTAGAAGTGTGGATCTAATTGCTTGCAGAAAACACAACACAGATACATGAAACACTGGAGCAAACCATAAAATAAAAGCAAACAGACATCTCAGCAATATTAGCTCTAAGAAAATAGCTGCCACCCAATTCAGAGGCTGCATCCTTCAAAGGCCATGCTTGCACTGTCTGCAAAGGTTGAATCAAGCATTGTTAAATGGGACGGTGTAGCTTATGGAGAACTTCTCTTTTTACCTAGCAACTGTGACAGCTGCCATTGACGAGTGGCAGTAACGTTTGAACTGGACTTTTTTGAAAGTTATAGGATTCACAATCTGTCTAAATATGTTCACCTTGGTCCATTTATGTACATAATAAAGAGAATACAATATCTATAAAATCACATCTTGGGTGGATATAAGTCAACATTTGAACTTTTTTAAAACATTTGTATCGTTAGATATTTGAGTAAGTTGAAACCCAAAACTTACATTTAAAAGTACAATCCGGAATTTTCTCTTGTACGCAAAAAATGGTACTCTGAATTGGGACACAGCTAAAAACCAACAGAGTGTAGACTGAAGAGGGTTTAAGCACACAAAGCTCACTAGATGATTAATAAGACACAAGTGAACCATATAAGGGCTAATCAGAAACCACAGTAACTGATACAAACACAGGACAAAAAGGATGATGATGATGATGACGGACACAGCAGGGCAAAATAAAAGTCAAAATAAGAGTCCTAAGGCAGATAAATGTGACAGATAGTGCCACAGAGTCAGAGTGTTTACACTTTTGGGGGAAATGAAACTGAATTATTTCAATTAATTATTTAAATATTAAATCTGCGTATTAGGCTGGGATATGAGAAAGTATTTCAACAAAGGAAAAATGATAGGCCTACTCTTCTGTAATGTGACAATTTGACTGGATTGTAAAAAGTGAGTTATGATATTATTAATATTATTTTTTCCTGCCCATTTGGCCTTTAATACATTAGCAGAAAAGCTATTTGAAAGTTACGTTAAGAAACAAGTTAAGAAGTTACAAAAGTTAAGGAAATCAGATTTTTATCTTCAGAATAACTGATGAATCATTCACAATAATAGCAGAGACCTTTATTATGAAAGTGAACAAAGAGTCAGTGTTGATTTCATGTTGTCATTAACACTGGATGAACTAAGTGAATTAAATGAGAAACATCTCTCTAATGCTCTCACCACACGCACACACACACACACACACACAGAGAGAGAGAGAGAGAGAGAGAGAGGTGCTGCTCTATTAACAGACATAGCAGTGATGTCTGTCAGAAAGGCTGATCCAACTATTACACTGCTTCTCTCTGCTCAACCCTTCTATTGATCACTGTACCACACACCATTGATCCAGCAAACCAAGCACGAGTAGACTAGGGGCGGTTTCTTCATTAGGGCGATAGGGTGACGCACCACCAAAGTGGGAAAAGGGACAGATTTTTTTTTTCCAAACACATTCAACCACACAGTCATGCTGTCACTGCCCTAGACTGTTTGTTCTGCCTCTGGATATAGTCCAATCAGCGTCAAGTCACGTTCTGTGGAGTACCGCGTCTTTTTGGGCGATTTCACTCTGGCCGAGAATCGCCCAGAGTGCTCACAGGCTGCGTTCCACTGCATTCGCGAACTTCCCTAAGCACTTCCCCTCGGGGGAATCCCTGCCACCATTTTGAAGTGCGTTCCACTTCATAAAGTGGATGAGGGAAGTTTATATGGACAGACCCTCACTCCCTTGATTTTGACAGAGGGAGCGAGTCTAATTCATATGTACACTTCAGGGAGCTCCATATACCACAATGCAACACGATTGTGACGTGACCGCATATCGCGTTTAATTTACCGCACCACTCTATGATATATATATTATATTTTAAAATATTTAAAACAACCCAAACACATTTATATACATATAGAATGCTGCATTAAACAATTTCGTAAGGGAAAAAAATAAATAATAAATCAACACTATAGCGGATTCCAAGCGATCAAGGGCTTAGGACATTCCAATTCAGCCAATGGACTGCTTGTACAATATCCGCGTTCTACTTATTACGGGCTCGAGCGTTTCCGGTCAGCGTTCAGCGCAGAGAGCTTCTCATAAAAACGCAGATTATTACTACATTTTAGGACTGCCAAATGTTTTTTTAAACAATTAATCATATTCTGTGCATTAACATTATTTATTTTCAACCTGCTGAAACGTTTATTAATATATTTCCCTTCCAAATGCGCATTCTGAATAATAAATAAATATATTTCCCCACTAACCTACCACTGTCAAGTGCTTGTCTTCTCATTAGCAGTGTTTTTCTCTTAGTCATCATATTTGATACCTGTTAAATTTACATTTAAATGAATTTCACCGATAAACACCCTTAAGAAAGCGCATGGTTTTACTATGGTAAGTGTAGTAACTATGGGTGACAACGCATTATCACGATGGCTAGACTATTTTACGTTACAGTTGCACTGCAAACAAAAACAACTTAAAACTGTCAAGCATCACTGATTCCCTCCTGACAATCTGTTAACAGAATGACAACTGTAAAAGTCCGTTAGCACCGTTAGCATTGCGCGCTAGCTGCTTTCTGACTGTAAAGGAGCAGAAGAGCATACAAGTCATGCACAAACCAAGCTGACGATTAAACAGCAGTATAACTTACCTTTCATATAATAGTTATAATTAATCAAATACTTATGAAGGCAAACCATGGTTTTACTATAGTAAGAGTATAGTAACTATGGTTAATTTTCATACGAGCAGTATTGCTTGCCTTGGTGCTCTTTTATTCCAGTGTTTGAAATAGTTGAATGAATGTGATAACTACCTTAACGATGTTAAATATTTAATTAATCTTAAAGGACTCTCATTTTAAGAGGGGTTTAGTTAGCTATGTGATAACGGCACCAGAGATTGTATATTATAGTGAGATGAGAGGGTCTGTATCTCTTACCATTGGAGAAATCGTAATGGCTAACTTAATCACGTGCGGCACCTCTCAGGCTATTGTGTAATGGCAGTGACATCAATCCCCGCCGTTCAAAACACCTTCCCTGCGTACCACCACAGCCGAAGCCTTAGCATTAGCCGTTATGCTTTTTTGGCTAAAGGCTACAGTTTTGCCTTCCAGTGGCTTTGACACAACATCTATTGTTCTGTCTGTTAAACAGTAATGCGGCACATTTGCTGTTGGTAATGCTGTAAATGAGTCCTACATGTCACAACATTCCCTAGTCTGCCTTCTCTTAAAAAAATGCATTTTTATCAAGCTAAAATCTACATATAGTTCCCAACGAAAGTATTGTTTAGTGTAAAACATGCTGAAGATTAGCGAACAGGCTGTCAATTAATTAAATGATTAGCTATTTCCCCACAAAAGCTGTTTAATCAGCATAGTGAAGCCTCTCATCCATTGACATCCATTCAAAAAACGGCCTCTGGCCCTGCGTACCCGCCAGAGGCGGAGCGTTAGCATTAGCCGTTACGCTTTTTTGGCTAAAGGTTGCAGGCTTGCCTTCCAGTGGCTTTGACGGCGCATTGAAAATATATACAACCAGAAACAACTTGAGCCGTAATATTTCAAACCGGATGTGTGTCACGAGGCTCAGTAGAAGTAGTCCATTGCAAAGGTTCCGCCAGTAGTGGGCACTCATGCAACGTAAGCAATGACGTACATCCGAGTCAACGAGACTGAGGGAAGTTAGCAAGAGAAGGGCATAAAAAAAATGAACTGGAACGCAGCCTCGTAGACTTCCATTCAAATAACTTTTTTTTCGAACTGCAGGCACTGCAATGCAATCGCTATGGGTTAACCTTAACTTGTGCAGAGATTGGTGGATACAAACATACCTCTATTAATAATCTTTAAGCTGAAGTGACATCAAATAATTTCCTCAGTGTATAACTTACATTTCACAGACATATTCTCCGTCTGTAAATGTTAGAAAGTCGAGAAAAAATTTCCATTTTGCTGAACAAGCCTTCTGCAAGCACAAACTTCCGTGAATGAGCGCCGTTGCCCGCATGCGCGCCAAACTGGCGGGAGCAATAGAAAAGGAGTGCAATAATTCTGACTAAAATATACATTTTGCTAAAAATATTTGTTGTTGAATATTTGTTTTTGTTGGCGAACATAAATGTGCCATATGTAGAATTTCGTACCTACAACTAAGTGTATTTTTACGATAGCAGTAACTGTGACTATTGTACTATTGTCGGGTAGGCTACTATTAGACTATTGTAGGGTAATCAAAATATCCTAATAATTAGTCTGTGCTTTTGTTTTTCTTTATTTTCATTTTTAGTTTAGTGTATTTTACTTCTGCTTTAAAAACATTTTGTTTTTAGATTGTAGTTTTACAATGTTAGAATGTAGGCCTAATGTGATTTGACCCCTATTTTTGCACATATTATAGCATACACGGTTACATTCATATTTGTTTTCATAGCCTTCAATATGAACATTGTTTGTAGGACAATATTGGGTAGGATGTGAAATAACATTTTAATTTGAATTAAATACATATTTTTAAATACACATTTTTTAATACACATTTTTTTAGTTCAATTAGAAAAGTGTACAAAATACTGAGATTATACATCGCCATTCAGCCCAAAAATAGAGATATGATTTTTTTGGCCATATCGCCAAGCCCTTTTCATTCCTGCATTTCCAATTCTTTTTTTTTTTTCTTTTCCTTTTTTTTTTTTTTTTTTGCGCCCCCCCCAAAAAATTTTAGCACCAGCCGCCACTGGAGTAGACACTGTCCTACCCTCTCCTCCACCTGTACATACACACTCTCACATCTGAAATCTCACACCCATGGGCGTCAGTTTGTTGGTTGTAGTCTGGCTGGATGTGATGTCACATAAATCTAACATAAATAATATTCATCATTGTAGTTTTTATAAAATATTATTCTATGCTAATGCTATCCAGCTATATGGATAGCATTAGCATAGGAAGAAGTACTACACTGACTTCTTGTTTATGTACAATATCAAATGGACCAACTTTTTGTTTTTATTACCATAACCTTTTGCTGTCTTGATAAATAAAAAGCGTATATGATGTGTCAATCTTCAGACTGAGTTTTAGTAGAACGTTTATTAATTTCCATGTCAAAACTGCATTATAATCAACAAATTATATATCAAATTACATACAGTCATCAAATGAATTGTGTTAACTTCATCATAACTTCATCCTTACTTCTTTCATTTTCAGTCTTCGGATATTGAGGGTCAGCAGATAAATGCTTCCATTTAAAGTTGTAAATCACATGTTAGTCCATATATAACCTTTTTACATCTAGTGCGAGTCATAAATTCGGACAAAGCAAAAAGTGGTAGGGACATGTAAAAGACGTCTATGTTTAAGACACAAACACACAAGCACATGAAATGCACCTGGAAAGTGTCCAAGTGTGGAGTTCTCACCTCACAGTCTAATCACTCAGATGGTAAGTTCTACCACAAAAACTTTCTGCTCCCATCATTACCGGCCTGTCATTAGCATAGTGGATCCTATATAATCTTAGCTCTCAACCCTCATGTAATTGAGTTCAATTCCGTTTGCAGTTGGTTGCAGATTTTAATAGGTGCATATTTTAATTTGACTGCTGGGGAAGGAGTGGGAGTGGTCCCTAATATACCATAATGTATGTCCCTATTTAATTTATTGGCTATTTACCGCTAAGTCCCACCCCTAAAAGGACTCGCCCAATCATCATAAAGAGAAATCAGGCTTTCAGAAATGACAGAAGTACGTTGATTGGAAGCTCATTGTCCATTGAACAATCAGATGCCTTCTTCCCTCATGTCTCTCTCTCTCAAAGACTCCCAGTGAAGCACAGCATTTGGTCAGGATCCAATATGACATGTGTAGAGCCTCTTGTCCATTGAACATCAATCATTGCTCCATTAACATCAATAGTACAGGAAGGAGCACTTCAGTAGTGTTCTCTGGTCCACTGAATCCTACACACAGATTCATGTACGTAGATTAAAATTGATCATGAACAGCACAGCACAATATTTAGCTATATTCACTAAAATATTGATTTTGTTTTGTATAATATAAAGATTATTTAAGCATAGATAAATTACATTTTCCTATGCATAAATTTTAGTATGATGAAGAATTCCAGAGACACAGGCAGAGGTAATAGAGAAAAAGGGAATTATTCCAGGCTAAGTAGTAAAGATGTCTTGTGGTTGATAAGTTCCTAATGGAAGAGGGCAGAGAGACAGGAAGAGACCGTACGAGAGAGAAACGGACGAGTTCAAGCTTTCACTAATGGACTAATCACATTGATTTCCATTTAGTTGCCGACTCTGATGTTATTTATCATGCTTAACAAAACCATGCGTCTCTCTCACCCTCTGTTTTTCTTGGCATCACCCGTTGTTTAACCAGCGGTGGAATGCTGTCCTCAGTGTTTTCTTCCCTCTCACCCGCCCGTCCGCTGACCCGCAGCTCTAAGCCGCCAAACTGCTCTAATGTATTGAGGTCTCATCGTACTATAAGCATAATTCATCATGGTTTCAACATTCCTACCTCCACACCCTCCAGCACATGACCCTGACATGTAGTTTTTTTACTGACGTCTTACTTTACCAGGAGAACATTAGTGCTTGTTCCTCAGGCTGTGCAGTCTGGCAGCATTACTGTTTTATCTAAACATGTTTCAGATAAAATCTGATGTATTTTCTGCTCATTTGCTCCCAAAACTGATATTAAAGACAAGAAATGGCATTTGCTTCTGTAAGGCATTTCTGATTATTTACCAGTAAACAATATATGATGGGGCGTAATAACATCCATCAATCCAAACAAGCTTACTGGCTTTGATGACATCAGCAGGAAATAATTTCAGATTCAGAGCAAGTTGTTACATTTCGATGAAAGATTATAAAGACAAAGATTTTAGTGTAATATAACATGCATAATAGGACAAAGGAATATGTATTAATAAAGAAAATCAAGTCAATTTCGACCTTAAAAGAGGGAACTGAAATGGTTCCATGAAAGCAGCGGGATGAGAAAGGGTGTAGACGTTATGTTTGTAGCATTAATGTGAGCGTCACGTCTGTTCTCCGCTTATCTCATGACTCCATCTTGTCCTCTTACTGGAAATTAGCAACAGCCCCATTAAAGCCTGCAGGCTGCTGCGAGAAACGACACATTAGTGAAGAACGACAGAGACAGAACAGAGAAAGATGGACACTGCAGGAAAATCAGGTGTGTAACAGGAAGATTTCAACCTGGTCTAAACTTGACACTTGACTAGACTTTCTCATCAAGAATAGTGTTGAGAAATTTGATTCATTTGCATAAATCTGTTCCTTTGAAATGCATGTTCATTTTACCGCTTTCATTTGCCATTGCAGTTTAATACTACTAAGTTACATAAATTGGGGTGTTTATTAAAATAAGAGATTGATTAACCTATTCATATCACATACCATTTAAAATGAATAAAAAATACCACTGTATTACGTATTACTATCAAGGTAGCATATAAATAAATGTATATATGTAATGTGTATATATATATATATATATATATATATATACACATGTGTGTGTGTGTGTGTGTGTGTTATATAGTTATACCATAGTTTGTTTTTCTAAAGGGTATGTGGTTCAGTGTAAAAGGGAGAGAAACAGATCACTGACAAGCAGAAACAGAAGACTATAATTATGTTACACATAATGGCTCGCATACACACAATATCCTACTTCATGGTGGATTGGGTGCTAATTATGGCTTTGATAAAGTTGACTCTTCACTCTTTCAAACTGCAGTGTAACATTATTTCACAAGCAGATAGGTTAATGAATAACAGTAATAAAGGCAGACACTGCTGCTTAGCCCAATCAGCACCAGAATCAAGAAATGACTGAAGAAAGCCAATATCACCAGGTTGTGTGACCTACAGCTTTATGTGATTCTAATGTGTGTGTGACTGAATGCATTCCATCATATGGGGCAAGAATGTAAACAGAGAATTCAGGATGTACATTGCCAAAAGTACCATTTTAGTTCTCAGTCCTCACATCCTTCTATAGGTGTGCGGAGGAGAGTATCCTCACATCATGTGTCATTGTGTGTTATGGAAACTGCTCTGCCGCCGTGGTGAAGTCTGCGCAGAGGATCACTGGCAGCAGTTTTCAAACAATTGAGGACATTTACACCAGCAGATGCAGGGACAGGGTTGCCAGTATCATGAAAGACTCCTCCCACCCTGCCTAAAAGGGACTATTTACCCCGCTTCCCTCAGGAAGAAGGCTGCGCACCAGTACAACCAGGCTCAGAAACAGCTTCTTTCCAGAAGGTGTTCGATTTACAAATTCTTCCTCTACTTTCATGCGCAATAACATCCATATACTAGGGTCTTTCACGTGCAATATTAATGTGCTGTATTAAGAGCACACATTATAGACTTTCTTATGTGCAATAATGTTCACATTAGAGTTGTCAAAAGTACAGATTTCAGTATCAATCAGTACTGAAATTTTAAAAATGTGATGCTTTGAGCGCTGTTGAGCGGATTCGTAAACACCTCTGATTGGCCATTGTGTTGACACACTCATCGGATATGTCTGTGATTGGCTACAATGACCAATGCATGGGAGCGTTTGAAAGCACACAGAAGTGTTTGAATTTGAAAGCGTTTTGAAAGCGGGAGCGGGAGAGTTTGAAAGCAGGCGTCTATCAGCGGACTGGTCCGTGATGGATGCCTGCTTTCAAATGCTCCTGTGTGAATCTGTGTAAGTGCTCAGTGAAGAGCATCACTGATGACTATTTACAACGTTTTTGAAGCGTTGATCATTGAAGCCAATCACAGACATATCCGATGAGCCATGAACACAATGGCCAATCAGAAGTGTTTATGAATCCGCTCAACAACGCTCAAAGCGTCACATTTTTAAAATTTTAGTACCGACGTGGTACCAAAGTCGATACTTTTGACAACTCTAGTTCACATTATAGATTTTTTTATGTGTAACATTTGACTAACAAAATAACAAATTAACAAAATAACATTTGACTATTTATATTCCTACGCTCATTATTTGCATTGTCTTATTCTTGCTTAATCTGAGATTATATTGTTTATTAAGGTATTTTATTAAAAAATTAACATCATTTGCTATAGTCTTGCTTTCCGCTCTGATCTTACAGATTATAGATATATTATATTGTCTATAGATTTTACCATGTTTGAAATCAACACTCCTCTTCCAATGTCACAACTCAGTAACTTAATCTAGAAACATCTAGAATTTTGAGTTTTCTACTTTGCTTGGTTCTGGTACTCCGAATTATGATACTTCTGACTGCACTTAAAGTCGCTGTATATTCAATTCATGAACCTTCAGTTCATGGTTAGTTTTTGTTTTAATGCAGCCATCTTTAAATTGGCAAGTTAAGCTGTATCCTTTTGCTTTTGAAATGTTCTCCTTGTTATCTTCTGTTAATCCTGCATATTATTAATGTATTTAAAAGCTGTGATTAGTGTTTCACTCCTTGTCTCCAGCAAACCGTTACAGTAGCAAGCACAATGCAGAAATATGAATTTAAATAGAATTAAAATTGTATAAAAATTTAGGAAAATTCATTAAAAATCAGTATGAATTAAACAAGTTATCATACATAGAGTTAGGGTTACATATAGAGTATATATTCAGAGTATGTATTTTAAAAATCAGTATTTTAAATGCCATCTAATTAAGCATTTCTAGCTATTTTGTATATATATTTTTCAGTATGTGTAATTCATTTCTGATGCTGAAGTGTTCATTTCCCAAAATGTTCTAATTTCCCCCACATTCTAATGTCAAAATGTACTACAACAGTTTATAGCAAATAGTTTATAGCAAAATTAAAATCTGTTTTGATGGCTGTGTTATTTTGTATAGAAATTGAAGAGTAAAGTCTTACTAGTTGAGGAAAAAATATTCTACAAAATAGGAAATCAACAGGCATACCTATGGTGACCGGGAGGGGACATGTTCGCCATGTAAGGAATAATTGGTGACGGGCCTTTGAATTCTTAGAAAATAATGCACACCCGAGGTGGTAATGCAGCCACGATGAGAAGCGGAGTGGCTGTTACTCCTCGGGAGTCAATTATTCTGCTTATACTATGGTTACCACACCTCAAGAATCACACCTCACCTTCCAATGTTGTATTTCCAGACATTTGTCAGGTTTTTGTCCTTAAAACACTCTTGTGTGTGGGACTAATTTCTTACGCATCTCATCCCAAGCCTCCGTTGCTAATTCCAAAACGTCATTTCAGAATTAGTAACGATAGCTTGAGCCTTGATAGCAGAATAATACCGTTGATACAGTTATTAACACAGTTGAGAGAGAGAGAGAGAGAGAGAGAGAGAGAGAGAGAGAGAGAGAGAGAGAGAGAGAGAGAGAATAAGCATATGTGAATTAGCCTACCTGATCTGAGCCTATTGAAATAAAAACATTTGGCAAAGTGATATGGAACTGCAATGCGGTCAAGACCTGCTAGAACTACTTAAGCCGTGCCTTTCCCTGAAAATAACTGCACACCTTAGAATGGTGGTCAACCAATTCGAGCATTCAACAGCCCCGTAGTATAAGAGATATTAATTCGTGGGAACATCATATTTACTTGTGGAACCGTGATAATAAGTCGTGGCCACAAGATCATTTTGTCGAGGTAACGACATCCTTATGTTGTGGCCTCGAGATCCTATGTTGAGGGAACGACAATTACTTCTCATTGCCACGAGTTAAAAGCAACCTGGAATTATCAAAAATGGATAGACCTATAATAATACTTATTTTTAATTAAGAAAAAGCGCGGAATTAAGAAATGATTATATTAACATATTGCCTATTGTATTGCGTGTGATGGTGCATAGCAGCATTCGAATATCAATAAATGTTATGCGTGTACATTTTTATCTATCCCATCCAACAGTCTTTTAAATCTATTCACTGATTGTTTATTTTTCATTTATTGAATACTTTTATATTATTATCATTACTGGTTATATTTTTATTCATTGTTACGTATTTGCTTTATTTTCCCCTAGTATCTATTTACCTTTCTGTGTATTTACCTTTCTGTGTATTATGTTACTTAAGTATATATTTTTTAAATACTGTAAATGCCCGATCATGCCAATAAAGTTTTGACTTTATGACTGTATTTCTGTAGACTACACCAGTAGCCTATGTGATGATAAATGAGCGCCTGTTTTCATTTGTAGCCCCTTGTGTAATCTCGGCCTCAGACTACGTTCCACTTCAGTTTTAGACAAGTACTCGCGAACTTCCCTAAGCTCTTCCCCTCAGGGGAATCCCTGCCGCCATTTTGAAGTGCATTCCACTTCGTGAAGTGGACGAGGGAAGTTTATTTGGACAGACCCTCGCTCGCTCAATGGGAGCGAGTCTACTTCATATGTACACTTCAGGCAGCTCCATATACCACAATGCAACACGATTGTGACGTCACCGCATATCGCATTTAATTTACAGCACCACAAACAACTCTATGACATATTAATTTTTTTTTAATATTTAAAACACACATATATACATACAGTATAGAAAGCTGCATTAAACAATTTCATAAGGGAAAAAAATAAATAATAAATCAACTCTGTAGCGGATTTCAAGTGATCAAGGGCTTAGGACGTTCCAATTCAGCCCATTGCAAAGGTTCCGCCAGTAGTGGGCACTCATGCAATGTAAGCAATGACGTATATCCGAGTCAACGAGACTGAGGGAAGTTAGCGATGGAATGGCATAAAAAAACGAACTGGAACGCAGCCTCTGACGTCACGCCGAACATGTCGCGTTCTTTAATGGTCCGCCTGGAAACAAATGCTGTGACACAAAACCCCCTTGTGGAAGAATAAAGTTGTTGTGTTTACAACAGTGACAATGAGCACTTTCCAGGATCAATTAAACACTGGATTTTCAAAAGTATGTGAAGTTTGCGACTTCATTGTTGCAGTAAACTCGCACAATGTTCTTGAATGAATAATTTTAGATGCATGCCAGTCTATTATTGTAGGGACATTGACTTTACATTTTCACGTCCCTAAACATGACGCGGAGCAAAACGAACTGTGATTGATTGCGTTACATATCAGTCAAAGGTCCTCTTGGGCGGTCCTTGGCCATTGAAAGCTGCGATAGAGTCCAGACCTTCTGCCGTCAGTCTGAAGGTCTGGCTACACGAGACTACCCCTCGTGCCCGTAACAATATTCGAATGAAGTTTGAATAATTTGTTATTATTAAAGTCACAATATGTGAGAATTTTGCAGTAAATATCTAAAAACCACTAGGCCAGTGTTATATATTTTGTTCAGCTGAGTACTTAAAATATCCCAAATGTTTCCAACTATTTGTAAATCGTGAGAAAATCGTGATTTTAACCAAGGATCTGGGATGTGTCCGGGAGTCGCCTGTCAATGGCGTCATACCCGCTTTACCCTCTGGTTTCTGGTTTTATTTTGTAGAAACCATGTAAACACCAAAGATGCTTTAATATATTACATGTTTTATTAGACAATGGAACACCTGTTTGGTTACATTTATAGACAGAAAACGAATTATTGTTATATAGCTCAACACGTTTAGTTTTATTGTTTAAATCTAGTTCTCTTGATTTTCCGAGAGTACCATGCTTTTACCATGCCTCAGAGAAAAACACTATTTTGTCAAGTAGCTAATACAGCATTTTCTCCATCATACAATACGTTTTAAAATTAATTCCATGCCATCAACACAAGATACCCAGCATTTATTAATATGATATTCTAGCTTACTGCAGTGTGCAACAAGTGTCTCACGTCAGCCGCTGAGCGAATGCACAGAGTAACGTTATAATATCATTTTCAACACTGTCAAATGTATCTAATATGGTAAACAGCACCGTGTTACCTCATACACTTGACCGGAAGAAGTGACGCCGGCGACTGCGGCATAATAAAAGTGTGTCGTGTTCGTCTCTCATTAGGAATCGCTCAAAGGGACCTCGTTCAGCTCCAACATCACTCGGCCCTGCTCTGCTTCATACTACAGTAACGTTAATAATCTCATCCATCAACATGATTTCTGCTCATGTCCCATCCCGATTCTTTTCCACTGGTTGTGAGGTGAAGATGACATTTCCCAAGATTCCGCGCTCAAACTCTGCGTCATCAAGCTACGCCTTTGTTTTGAATAGGCGACCTCTAGTGGCAAAAAAAAAAAAAAAAAACATATTGTAGCTTTAATAGGCTATATATGTTAAAAGAATATTTAAGCGACAAAAAAAAAAAAAAAAAAAAAAAAAGAATCATCTTATCCCAAAGTCTTTTAAATTAAGCAATTAACATGCAATTAAGCAGTTAAACCTGAAGTTTAATGTGTGAGAATTCCTATAGGTTAAACAGCAGTCAGGTGGCAGGACTTTGAACAACCTCTTGGGAACTGTCGTGTTGATGCAGTTAGGCAGATAAAGGGTGTTTTACAGTAGCCTTGAAAAGACTAGGGCCTGCAGAGAAAGCAGAGGTTGAGGAAGGATCTCATTTTGTGATATAAATGGCTGAAGAACTGTTTGTCACAGATGACTTCTGATGTTTTTACGCAGCTGAAGGTAAAGTGTGTGATCTTCAAATGAAATAGAGAAAATTTTAGAGGAAAGAAGAAAAAGAAGAGGAGCTGTCAAAAGACAAAAGAAAAATGCTCAAATGGCAAGGAGAAAAGTCAAGAGGTGATCGCTAAAAGGATACGGCTGTCATAAACCTGATCAGAGATAACTGCCTACACACACAAAAGCCAGAAGAGTAAACCTCATGCTGTGGATGTCTGGTGTGTATGTGTGTTTGCCTGTGTGTGTGCACAGATGGCATGTAAGAGCCGAAGAATAGAGTGGTGTGAGGTCTGTCCACACGGGAGGGAGGAATTAACTCTCAAATTTTACTGCCAGCCTCTTTCCATCTTACAGCCATTAACATCTGCTATCTGCACAAAAACCAGCATCTCAGGTCATAAAGCATGCTATAACTAACAAGATCATATCACTGGCACATTCAAACCTGAACACATCTTAATGTGCTTTTCATTTTCTTGTATTAATGGCTAAGATCTACATGGTTGTGTACATTTGAGAGGAGACGCCATGTCGTAATCCCAACAGCCAGCATGGCTTAGATCAGTTGGAACAAACCTGGCCTGACAGGGGCTTAACGGGGCCACTGGCCTTTGGCTTCTTACATCTGTGGCGGAGCAGTCGGCCAACACATGGAACCCTCACACGCTGCTGTACGTCCCACAGCAACATCTGCTTGTTTGAGGGGTACCGGCAGGGTGCTGCTCATTTCATACTGGGCCTGGCACACAGGACTTGGACAGACAGGTGGCCTAGCCAATCACGGACCTGTGAGCATGCTGAACCTGTCTCTAGCACCTGCTCCTTTCATCCTTTAGCGGCTCGGGTGAACGGCATCCATGTAGCAAGCTCTTCTGGTGTCATCTACCTACCATCTGGATATGAGAATTGCCCTCGCCAGGCACAATGACCCTCTCTCAGTGCCTAATTAATGTCATGGATTATCTTGACCTGAACACAGCCCAATCTGAAATAATTCAATCTAATAACAACTATAAATACATAATATTCTTCATTTACAGTAATTGTAGTCCCTTCTTTTTCTTTTCTACTGTCATTTTCTTTCGTTCATTAAAGGGATAGTAATAGTCCATTCTGTTCCCCTTCATCATCATGCCGCTTCAAACCTGTATGACTTTTTCTCTGTGAAACACAAAATTCGGACATAATGTACTGGTCGCTCTTTATAATGCAGTTACAGTTAATGGAGAATAGAGATTTTAAGGTTCTACAAAAACAGAAAAGCATCATAACTGTCATAACGAAACATTAAAAGTATGTCTTATGATATGCCGTACAAAGTTTTGTGAACTTGATCAACTAGGGGTGCGTTTCCAAAAGCACCGTTAGCCAACTAACATTGCAATTCCATCATTACTAACATAGTTCAACGATTTGGTGTTTCCCAAAACCATAGTTCAAATGAACATTAGCAAACTGCATTGCAAACTTGTGTGGTTGGAACAACAGCTCTCAAGCTGTGTTTAGAAGCATAGTTTCTTGTTTTTAAGACATGTGGACTTAATAAATCATTATCTTGAGCAAAATAATCAAGCTGGTCTTAAGTACAATGTATATCTTTTATTTCGAATATATACAAATGTCATTTACATATTTGAGTTTGTCAAGAGATTTTAAGCACCATTTTTGAAGAGTGCGCATGTGCGTACGTGCTCTAGGCTAGTACGTAAGAACGAGCCTATGACTGAATCTGGAAATAAAGCAAAATAACTGAGAAAAATGAGAATTAGTCCTCAGATGCCATGTTTGTAATTTATAGCAAAAAATATAGCATTAATTCAATCTCAAACAGATTCATTTAAAGAAGTTATTATTCCACCGCCTGCGTGACATCATTCCGACAGTCGTGACTTGCTAGTTGATTTGTTCAACGATGCATCATACAACCCAAATTCCGGAAAAGTTGGAACGTTTTTTAAATTTGAATAAAATGAAAACTAAAAGACTTTCACATCACACGAGCCAATATTTTATTCACAATAGAACATAGATAACATAACATGTTTAAACTGAGAAATTTTACAATTTTATGCACAAAAAGAGCTCTTTTCAAATTTGAGGCCTGCTACAGGTCTCAAAAAAGTTGGCACAGGGGCAAAAAATGGCTGAAAAAGGCAAGAAATTTTGAAAAGATTTAGCTGGGAGAACATCTAGCAACTAATTAAGTTAATTGTTATCAGGTCTGTAACATGATTAGCTATAAAAGGGATGTCTTAGAGAGGCAGAGTCTCTCAAAAGTAAAGATGGGCAGAGCTGTGAAAGAGTGCGCAAAAAGATTGTGGAATACAATGTTCCTCAATTTCAAATTGCAAAGGCTTTGAAAATCTCATCATCTACAGTGCGTAACATCATCAAAAGATTCAGAGAAACTCGAGAAATCTCTGTGCGTAAGGAACAAGGCCGAAGACCTTTATTGAATGCCCGTGGTCTTTGGGCCCTCAGACGACACTGCATCACTCATCGGCATGATTGTGTCAATGACATTACTAAATGGGCCCAGGAATACTTTCAGAAACCACACTAAAGCTCTATCATGCAAAAAGGAAGCCATATGTGAACATGGTCCAGGAGCGCCATTGCGTCCTGTGGGCCAAGGATCATTTAAATTGGACTGGTTCACAGTGGAAAAGTGTTCTATGGTCAGAAGAGTCCAAATTTGATCATGGACACCGTGTCCTCCGGGCTAAAGAGGAGGCAGACCTTCCAGCGTATTATCAGCGTTCAGTTCAAAAGCCAGCATCTCTGATGGTATGGGGGTGCATAAGTGCATATGGTATGGGCAGCTTGCATGTTTTGGAAGGCACTATGAATGCTGAAAGGTATATAAAGATTTTAGAGCAACATTAAAAGAAAAATATGTCAAAGACGACCATAACTCTTCAGGAGCTGGAAACCTATATCAGGCAAGAATGGGACCAAATTCCAACACCAAAACTCCAGAAACTCATAACCTCGATGCCCAGACGTCTTCAAACTGTTTTGAAAAAAAGAGGAGATGCTACACCATGGTAAACATGCCCCCGTCCCAACTATTTTGAGACCTGTAGCAGGGATCAAATTTGAAATGAGCTCATTTTGTGCATAAAATGTAAAATTTCTCAGTTTAAACATTTGTTATGTTATCTATATTCTATTGTGAATAAAATATTGGCTCATGTGATTTAAAAGTCTTTTAGTTCAAATTCAAATTTAAAAAAACATCCCAACTTTTCCGGAATTCGGGTTGTACTATGGTAGTTAAGCAGCGAGTTACGTCGTTGTACAGGAAACCCCAGTTCATTAAAAAGATGTGAAGAGAATGATTCATTTATAAACATTGCTACTTGTTTACCTCTATATTTAACCAGGGAAGTCAATTAAGAACGAATTTCTTATTTGCAGTGATAGCCTGGAAAAAAAGCTTGCTGATGTTGATGTCAGGATTATTAGTAAATTAAATATTAACTTGACAATGACAGTGCATGTTTATTTCATACTGGAGCTTGATAGCCCCAGTCACAATTATGATATGGAAAAGAGTGGCCCGGATATTAAAAAATTGGAACACCATTAGCAAACGATGACAGAATTTTCTTTTTTAAGAGAAAAACTTGAAAATAAAGTAGAAGCATGGAGGACGGAAGGCAATTAACAGCTCATTAGTACCAAAGTATTACAGTCCAATTAACTGTCTCTGTTGTATGTTTCCATTATTTAATTCATTATTAGTTCTAAGATTCAACTTATTTTTTTTGTGTGTGTTTTTTTATGTGTTTGTTTGGAAAAAGTGTAATTTTTTTGTTCCTGTTACAACCAGAAAGGACTGCTGCTCTGTAGCGTACCACTGTGCGGACATGATTAAACCCTCTGCACTGCTCTGGTGCATTAAAAAAACGCTCACACAAACATGCACCTCATTAATTCACAGCTTTCAGTCCAGTACTCAAGGGGGAATAATGAAAACGCTAATTGGAGAACAGCACCTAAAATGACCTTGCTGTTTTCTAGAACTGTACATTATCTTTACAGAGGCAGGCAGACAGACAAAAAGAGAGAAAGAGAGAGGTGGTGACATGAAACACGATGTGTGTTCTGGTCTGTTGTTAGAGCACTGTGTCAACAGTTCAGTTGCATCAACAGTAAAGCACCAGTAATCCACATTAAGATGAATTCAATGTGCGAGTACAGTGCAAATAATGAACAGAATGTAGAGGGAGGAGAAATTGTGTAAATGAGAACGAGTCAGCGTGGTGGAGTATTGCTCCCTGCTGAGACAGCACACCTCCCCTCTGGCTGTGAGCTGCACTGGTGGGCCAGGAACGGAACTAGGGGGTTATGGGAAAAAAAGAGGGGCTAAAACGGGGTCTGACTGGAAGGGTGGGACGGCTTCTGAGCTGCTTCTCACCCACTGCAGGTGCGTGCCACAGCGCCAGTCAAAGTACCAACCTGCCCTCCATATGCTTGTTCTGCGCTTGCCAGCCATCTCCCGCCACTCCCCACTGAGCTCAGAGCTGGCACCTCTCGCCCGCCCCCAAATCTGTCCTCGAGCCTCGTGCCCACTCCAGCTGTCCTCCTCTGTTCTGTGTGCCCACACCAGGCAAGCGGGGCAGCCCTGGACCCCAGAAGCGCTATGGCCTGCTGACCGGCTAACGGGCCACAGTCGCCATATGGAGACTCCCGCCATCAGAGCTCCTTGCTCTGTCATCCTCTGCCTCTTCCATCTGAGCGCACCCACCATGTGCTGGAGCCGAGCCTGCAAGCAGATTGTTCGCCCCCGCTTTGCTCTCGTACTCTCTTCTTACTTGTTTATAGACAATCTCCTCTTGTTCTCCAGCCCCGCAGAGCAGGCTAGACCAAACAAACATTCAGAAATAGATGAACCATTGCGATATTCTGAGCTCCGTTTGACACGACCCCTTCCTCTTCATGCACTTTATTGTGTTTGCTTTCCCTGCATTTGCCTTGTGTGACACTTCCTACAGCCGTGCTTCTCAATTACCCATAAATCCCTATATCCCTACTAAACTTATATATAACACACGCACATGCAGTGATATTTGTTTTATCATACGGCCCATCTTGTAATAAACAGATGTTGAGAGTGGTAATCTTCTCATCCTCTGCCAGCCAAAGCTGACCTCTCAATCACGGTAAGCTAGCTTGGCCTTCACCCCCGTTACCACAATCCTTCACTGACCAAACGGCCTATTAGGGAGCTTGTGGAGCTATATGTTATCCAGACAGAAGGAGAGAAAGATGAACAGAGACCAGCCTGTAGTGAGACTAACTTTATAAAGGCATGATATTGATACAGCTGAACGGTTGAATAGATATCATGAAATCTGTCTTTTCTAAACACTCAACAGTCAGCATTTATAGACATACCAAAACACTGCTGTGATAACGTCTATACCAAGAAGCATGTTCTCTGGTTGACAACGAGCCATCAAACAAGTACAAGCATGCACAAGTTTACAGATATAAGCAAACACAAGCAATAGCAGTGTTCTTCAGGCTTAAGCCTTTGCAAAGAAAGAAAGCTTTTTCGTCTCAAAGCTTATACCTTACATTACTGACAAGTGGAAGAGAGGTGTTTACAGTTGAGTTCTACACCACAGCTGTCTAACTTCACATGTCAGTTTCTCACTAGGGGCATAGAATGTAATGGAAGACAACATGCTTCCTTACTCACACTTGGGCAACCATACAGCAGGCAGATGCACCCACGTCAACCCACGATCCACTGACGCTGCTTCTGAGGGAATACAAACAGATAAAATAAAGGAGCCATCAAGTTTGAGAGGAGAGGTGGGAAGCGGAAGAGACAGGGAGAGCTGGAGCAAGAAAAAGAGTTTCTATTTTGGGATTCTTTAAATGCTTAGCACTCAAACCAATCTGCTTTTAAATGATTCTCAACAGTCGGCATTTCATGGCCCAAAAGAAAAAAAAAGAAAGACGTCTTAAAGTCTTCCTTCCCAGCATGGTGGGTGGAAGAGACATTGTTTACTGGTATTTGCTTCAAATTACAGTGGGAAAGTGCAAGGATTAGCCATCTAAATCTTCTCCTACCCTTTAAAAATATTTCTTTTCTGATGACAATGGCCGTATGTGCTGTAAAACAGAAGACAACACAACACATCAACTGGAAGCAGACAGTCAAACATGAGGGAGGGAAAACCTCAGGCAGAAGTGGAGTTCCTCTGGTGTGTTTAGCTTTTAGTGAAAGGGTAAGTGTACAGTATCTATACTGTATCTGAACTGAGTGAGTATCACAAAAGCTGGAAGAGTTTTCAGCTTTCAGATAAATATATTAAGGTTTTGATCCTTTAAAATAAAGTCAGTATACACAAACAAAAATCACTGCTGTGGTAAGAAAAAATGACCATTAGCAGCTAATACCATCCATCTTCATGTTGTTAGATGCTCAGCCGTAGATACGTTTTAGTGGTGTTTTGTGCAATGCAATTTCAACACCTCTGTGAACCAAGATGTCTTCACAGAAAGTATTTCCAATATACCTTAATATCATCTTAAAATCCACATGCATCTCTAGGAGAATGTTCTCCACCTTCTTCTTGCTCAACATTCCACTGAAGACCATCAGGCTGTCTGCCAGAAGGTAGTTATTATAGTTAATAAAGTTTTAAATATGGATATTTTTCTTACAAAAACCCATTGTTTCGTTTCAGAAGCCCCTAGAGCCGTATGGATTACTGTATATTTATGATGGATGGATGCATTTTTTTGGGCTTCAAGACACACACCCCTTTCACTACCATTATAAAGCTTGGTAGAGCAAGGATATTTTAAATGTATCTCCGATTATGTTCATCTGAAAGAAGATAGTCATTTACACCTAGGATGGCTTGAGGGTGAGTAAATCATGGTATAATTTACATTTTTGGGTGAACTATCCCTTTAAGAGCTATAAATACTATTAAAGTATGAGATTTTAATCTGCATTATCATGCAGATCCGACAAACCATTTGCACGACCGGAAGTGCACACTTTTGTGATTATCCCGCCGCATGCCAAAGATTACTGACCCCTGGCTTAGGACATTTTATTCAACCCATTGCAAGGGTTCCACCAGTAGTGGTCACTCGTACAACACAGGCAATGATGTGCATCAGAATACACGAGACAGAGGGAAGTTAGCAAGGGAAGGGCATAAAAAATTAACTGGAACACTGGGGACCCACAGAACTGCACATGCATGTCCTCCTTATTTGATTCAGATCATCAGCTCGTTAGTAAAGAGCTCCATGAGCTGATGTCAGATAAGAAAGACATAAAATGTGCAGTGCTGTGGATGCCCAGGATAAGGACTGAAAACCACTATTCTTAATGCACCGTAAAGAGACAAGGATTGAGGATGGAGAAAGCATAAAAAGGTAGTCTTTCCATATATGCAGATTATTTACTTTTATATATGTGTGATTCCCCTGCTGCTTTGCTGCCTTTAATAGAAATGCTTAATGCTTAAATGTCATCTTGTTTTGTTTAGCTTTTTTAAGAACCTACCCACATATTTGCCACATTCATTTTTACACAGCCAGATTCTGTTATTTTGTCTTTTATTTGAGGCTACAGAGCACATAGAATCTCCAAGGTCTATCTGCAGAAGCCTAAAGAGTTGGGTGGTCTAGCACTACCTGTTTTTCAACATTATTACTGGGCTGCTAATGCCAGGGTGATCATCTTGAATTGCAGGAGCTATGTAAAGGTTCAGCAAAAAATATAATAAATGAATAAATAAGAAAGAAAATAACATAAAAGTTTGGAACAATAAGTAAATGACTTTTTTGGTGCACTATTCCTGTAATAATGATCTTCAAAGCATATATACATTTATCAGTTCTTCATTTATTTGGAAGGCTACTAAGTACTAGTACTAGTCATTTTGCTCTGTGACTTCAGTTGTGCTGACAACAACAGGAGGAAAATTCCTGTCCAAAAACTGCAACTGGTTTTCTGTGTCACTTGTTTCATATGGTAACCTGTAATGGCCACATAAATATTGGAATGTGAAAATAAAGTGAAACTAGAGCGTGTTGAATTCACAGAGTATGTTGTAAGTTAACCACACAATGAGCTTCTAAAATGATCCGAGTGCGCTTAAAGTATTCACATATTAGTCAAATACTGACACCCATGAAACACAGAGCTAACAGATAATATATATATGTGTGTGGCATGTCTGTTTTTGCGAGATATGCAAGCCTTGTTTCTCAGCTGTGTTGGACACACTTTCCAGCTGGCAGTCAGACCACTGATGCTGCGCAGCGTGTCATTTACAAAAAGTAAACACTGACTCACCGACTAGTAGATCACTTTTCTGGATGACTAGTTGAAAAATGAGTAGTCATACAAACACTTTTGTGCAGTTTGCATGTTAGTAAGAAAAAAGAGGGACATTTTCTGGGTGAATGCATATAGAAAAGCAATTATTAGTAAAGATAAACAGTAGGGGAGGAAGAAGAGACCGGGAACAATTATCAACAACGTGACCGGCTGACCTGCTCTCATGGTAAATCCATAGCCATAGATTTCCCATCATGTGTTCATGACCCTGAAGGAACCGTGATCAGTTTGTACACTCGCCATCGACATACAAGCAGCCCCACGGCTCCTTGCAATTTATAGCCTTCACATCGACTCAATGAAAAAACATGACTGCAAGGCAATCTTCTCTTGTTAACATGCTCATGAACCACAAAGAAAAAAACATGTATTGATCATGGCTATCATAGCTAACAACAAAGTAGAAGACCAGTGCTTCATTTTGAATCCAAATGCAAAAATAATATGCAATATGCACATATATTTCTGATGCTAAATTCTTATTGAATGAGTCACATTTAAATCCGCTGTAAAACAGAAATTTTATATTATGCTCTAAGTTTCTGTGTCGCTTAGTAACCAGAAAACTGTTATGACACAATTGCAACGACACAAAAAAACCCATGTTCAATAATACTACTAATATTAATAATCTACAGCAATAATCTACAAGAGGCCATGCATTACAGTGGTTTTACTCTGCTTCTCCCCGTGGTAAAATGACTGTAATTCTTGTGGTTTATGTAAATGTACAAATGTTTGTAATAAGTAACAAATAATAGTTAGTTGTAATAGTTTACAAACAGTAAATATTTGGGTAATAGTAACAAACACATATTTTCCAAAACGGTATGCATTCAGTAGGTTAAAATGCACAAAACCAAATATCAGTAGGACTGGTATAATGCAACATAGCTAAAAATCTAGCAGTACCGGAACATGAAAGTCAATCGAGCCTAGAGAACGTTAAGTGATGCCACCCATAAAGGATCATTAGGAAAACAACAGGAGCATAGGGCATAAAAGTAAATGCCCTTGTCTTCATCACTATTGTTAATGATAAAAGCCTTCATTTAATCCATGAAGCTTCAGTTAATCCAGGAAGCTACGCTGAGGTGAAACAGATGAATGTTACGATGCAATGTCAAAGTGCTCCATTTTATCAGTGTCAAATTTTCTCTTGTCTATGGCTCATGAGGACAAGATTAAATACTTGCAGCTTTAAACCATTGAAACCAGGTTCAAGATGGGTTTAATTTGCTCCTCTTAGGAATGACATTTAGTCACAGGTTTAAAGCAGAGCACAGGGATCACTTCCGATTTACGCGCTTCTGACTGTCTAAGGACTCAAGGCTCAAGGAAGAAGCAGTCGGCTTTCATAGGGTCAGTTCTGTCACATCTTACTTTGATATCTTTTGTTTTTCCTCCTATTGTATCTTTGTTGTTTTTTTCTAAGTGAGTAACTGCCACATGTAACCCGTCTATCCCGTTGCTCTGGCTCCTCTAGAATCCCCTCTGGCAAGCAAACCTGAAGAAAGCTAACACACGAATGTGCTTCCCTGGGGAAGAGCGGTACAGTTTAAAAGAGACAGAGTTGATGAAGATGAAGGATGACAAGAAGTCTTGGACCATCAAAGCCCATTTCTGTGGAGTAAAATTGAGGTGTTATACTTAGTTCTATCTGTTCTATAAAACAAACTTGAAATTATATGCCATTCTGGAACCAGAAACAACACGAACAACACAAAACGTCAAATCAGTTTACAGCATTTATCATATATTTCTATGGTATCCACAAACAGTTTTGACTGTTGCACAACTCTGAATGAAACCATCAGTGATGTCAAGGCTGTAATGTGATTGGTTATCAAGGCACACGTGGTTCTCCAATGGTAGAGCCACGGACCCTCGTATCTCCCAGTAATAGGGGAGGACCAAAGTTGTGCATCCCTGCTTTGACACGAGGATTCTATCCTTCGTATTTTGCTATTTTCTGTGAATGTGCGACACTTCCAGTTCATTAGTTGCTATAGGTAAATAACTAGAAGAATAACAAAGTGCAGTAAATGATAAAACTATTTGCGCTAGAAACCAGTCTTTTATGATTACAACAATACATTAAAGTAATATGGTACGAAATACCAGTTTGCAATATCAAGCAGCATAGCGAGCTGTTTTGTACAGCTAAAAATAACTAGAAGCGAATGACACCGGAAGCCAGACACATTCAGTTAACAAATGGCCGCACCCGATGTTATGTTAAAAATAAGGTGGATAAAGTGATGTTATCACATGTTTAAAAGACAGCATGTTTGAAGGACACATAATACATGGATTTGGAATGCAGGAAGAAGGAATATGTCAATATATTTTCCATTACAGTTCACACATTTAGTACTCAAACAGACAAAATACAGCATTCAAATGTGGAAAGCGTATGTGACACCACACCATGAAACGTCATAATAAATGTAGAGTAACTAAGATACTTTAAAGGTGTAGAAAGCAATTTTTGAAAAATGCTGTTGAAAGTGGATCGGACCGAGCACCACAACAAACCTGTAGCCAATCAGCAGTAGGGGATATATAAACTGGGAGGAGAGAGAGTAAGAAGAAAGAAGAAGATTTGAACAAAGACTTGAAAGAGTGATGGCTGCGAGACATTACAAAACAGAAAAGCTCAGAAGAATATCACTGGAAAAAGAAGAGTTATGATCAGGCAAGAGCTTAAGGACCCGCATTAATAAAAACAAAACAAACAAAAAAACAAACAAACAAACAAAAAAACTTCTGCTAAATATATATAAAGAGACATCCACTCTAGCTTTGCGTGTTCATGCATTTTGGGGGCAGAGCAATGAAAGAAGGGGTGTGTTTGTTTGGGTTGATTTCAAATATCAACAGTGTTCAACAAAGATTCTCAGAAATTGCTTACTGCACCTTTAATACTTGGAATTTCACATTAAAATACAATCAAATCATGTGAAAAATCGCAAATGACAAGAACATCCAAAGATAACCGAGCGTTAATGTTGCCAAAATGCGGTCCAAGGGTAATGGAGTCTTTACCGAATTGAATTGAGAGTCTGATAGCAGCAAGTCTGTTTGCCCTGATACCAGCACCACTCTCAGGCAACTGAAAGAGACCTAGTAGGCCAAGACTTTTTCTGAAAATCAGCAGATTAAAGCACTATATTTTCATTGGTAACTGAAAACACTATCATGGAAATAATGTGGAACTTTTTGAATGACAGGCATTCCAGTTCTGCTGAGCTTTCTGCTGAGTTCTGCAGGTGCAAATTCTGTGTGGGCTTGGTGATACCTCTCTCTCTCAGTCTCTGTAATAATTAGCGTACTGCAGGCAGTGCTCTCTGTCTCTCTCCTCTGTTCCTTTAATGTGCCTCTTTTTTCTTGTCAAGTAATCATTGAAGAACCCGTGCGTCTGACACCGTCTCCAAGGCAACAGCGCTTCAGATGGGAAGGCAGGCAATGTGTGTACGTGACACACACACACACACACACACACACACACACACACACACACACACACACACACACAGTGATACTTTGACAGAGCACAAGGCCGAGTGTACACAAGACGATCTGGCAGAGTTTGCTCTTTTGTGGGTTGTGTGTGTGTTTCAGAGAGATCTCTACAAGCACACACGTTAACTGCAGCTGATGACCCTGATATCTGAATATGACCAAAGATAACACACATATACACAGAAATGTTGATACACCATAATGAGGATTTTACATAGGCATTATGTTTTTTATCCTGAGCCCCTATTTTTTATACTAAATCCCCTAACCTTATTGCTAAACATAACTCTCACAGAAAAAAAAAAAAAAAAGGTTAGTATGTTTATTTAACCATTTCAATTACGTGGACAGCTGGATGTCCTAATGTATATGGGTAGAGACTTGAATACACACTACATTGTGAGGACATTTAGTCTTCATAATTAAGTACACACACACACACACACACATATATATATATATATATATATATACCCCCGCCCTCCACACACAGGTTTTCATGTATTATGGGTACATTCCATAGACAATAATTTTTATACCAATCAAACTGTATAATTTATTCCCTAACCCTAAATCTACCAATCACAGAAAACTTTCAGCATTTTTAGATTTTCAAAAAAAACATCACTTAGTGTGATAAGCTGTTTTCCTCATGTGGACCAAAAAATGTCCCCACAAGGACAAAGATTTCAGATATTGCCATCTTTCTTTGTCCTCATAACAGGGTTTACCAGGACCACACAAAACATCAACATTTTATTCCTCACATTTAGCACAGACATGCAGAAAAAAACAAAAAACAAAACAAAACAGAGAGTGTCATGTTCTGTTTGTTGGATTGTGCAGACATATCTGTCTTTGCTTAATAATCATGAGCTCATTCATAGTCCAGCCCCCACAGACCCACAGCCTCATGAATTATTCATGTTTGGTAAGTGTCAGCTTAGCAGACCCTCTGTCAGAGGGCACAGTGAAGATCTGCCCCACACTGTCCTTAACACCTTAACACACACTCACACACACACACACAAGTGATGTCAGGAATTAACTTGGGCAAATATCAAGCAAATATGTAATAATTTCTATAAATCTAATAATATCAAGCACACACTCATAGCAGTAAAATGATTTTAATCAGTTTAAAATCATTAAATTAAGCCAAGATCATTTTAAATGATTAATTTGTGCTGTTAAACAGAAAAGCCGTAAGACGGATCAAAGAAACCTCCCCACATGCACGCACGCGCACACACACACACACACACACACACACACACACACACACACACCCCCCTCACATCGCAGTCGGAATAGAATCACACACTTTCTAAAAATGCGCTGCTGATTCAGTCACTTTATAAAGTAACTTAAGGAGAACACACACATGTGATTTTGAAATAAACTGACCTGGCAGGTAGTAGAGAGGTGCTTTTAGTCCAAACATGGTCTCTGTTACAGTGTCATGTTGCTGGGCGCTGAAGTCAGGAGGTGTGGCACGTACCGAACCGTCCAGCGGTGAGAACTGCCCCTACGCACCCACAGCCGGGCTAAAGGTTTGAGGTTAACAGACCTCACTAGTCAACCTGTCATCTCTGAATCACCCCGATTCACAGGCTGATGGAGGGTGAGCTGTGTGTGTGAGTGTGTATGTGCAGGGTCAGATAGGGGGGTCACCAACAAGATAGACCCAGCAAAAAAAAAAAAAAAAAGGAAAAAAGAAAAAAAAAGAAAAAGCAAATAGCACTGTGATTGTGTTTTATTGTTTCATGCTGAAAAGCGATAGAAGTAATCCTTCAAGAGGCTTGTCCCACGATGGCGAGTCTCTTCCTCCATCCCAGGATGAGGATATGTGGAGAGAGCTGTCTTCCTTTCTCAGTCTCTCTCTCTCCTCTTGCACTCATTCAGCGTCTTCTAGCAGCACGAGGAGGAGGAGGAGGAGGAGAAACCCCTCAGGATATAGCATGGATAACAGGGGAGGAGGGGGAGAGAGAGAGAGAGAGAGAGAGAGAGAGAGAGAAGAGAAAGAGAGAGAGAGAGAGAGAGAGAGAGAGAGAGGGAAGTGGTTGTGCCCGCTGATGGTTCCTCCCATGAGCATCATTATCAGTATAGTGGGATAGCACTGGAACAGCATGTGATTGGTTGGAGAACAGGGCGGTGACACAGGGGCATTATTCAGCATTGAGGGCATCTGTTCATACCCCTGCTCCTGGATCTGCCCTTAAACGGTGTCATCTTATCCTGCACAACATCTGAGCCTCACACACTCGGACTGACAGTGAAAACGGCAGCTGGCGCACACACACACACACACGCACACGCACACGCACACACACACACACACACACACACACACACACACACACACACACACAGCACTTCCATGGTGGTGTGACGTTACAGCGGGATGAGCGCAAGACAACATGAACACAACAGATTTTCTTTTGGTTGGTTTCTCTCTTTTTTCTTCTTGTCTCTCAATTTTAGTTTCAGTGTCAAAGTACTTAACTGGTTTGATTGTTTTACATACAATAGTGCCAGTGCATTCATACACATACTGAAAGAAAAGAGAAATAATATAAAAGATAATATATACAGTAAACAATATGCAAATAAAATACAAAAATATTAAATGTAAAACAATTATGATAGTAAAGTGCCCCCTCTCTGTCCTTCAGGATCATGTTTTTGGCTTTGAAACATGTCTTTCCTGTCATGACCCAAACGACAACACCCCCCACGTCACACACACTCGTGCAGCGGGTGGGGGTTTAACTATCTGCTGTGGAGGTGCAGAGCAGAACAAAACCAGCAGGAGAGAGATACAGAAAAGAGAAAAAGATGAAGAAACAGAGTGATGGCAAGGAGATAGAGACAGAAGAGAGGAGAGTGAACAGAGAGGAGGGGAGAGACAACTTGTGCCCTGAGGGCTGTCTCACTCTCACTATATACCTGCACACAGATAAATGTCTGTCCGTCTTTACCTCCCCCTTCCTACAGAAACATGCCACAGAGGGAGAGACAGGCATGCACACAGAGAAACACTAATCAGAGAAAGAGACAGATGGAGAGAGTGACAGATGCAGGAGAGATAGCAAGTCCAACTGTGAACCTGTACTCACAGGAGAGACACGCACTAGACTTATTTCTTTTATTTATTTACTCATTTTATTTATTTATTTTATAAAAAGATAATAGCAATGACTTCATCCGAACCCAAACGTTAAAAGAACATGTTTAGCATGATTTATGTTTATGATGCTTTGCTGTGTAAGATTGGGCATCTAGGACAAATTTGGGGGTAGATGCAGGACAGTCCGTTTTATCATTCCTCTGAAAAAAAATGACCGTTTTCTTTGTGAAAATAAAATGATGTTTATAATGATGTGTAATGATCCAGGCAGAGACAGCATGTGTGTAACAATTCAGTTGGTGACTGAAAGGCTTTAAAAAGACACTGGAGATCAGAGCACCCACAACACAGATCCTGTGACACTCATGCTCTGTTCCAGTCAGGTGTAACATCCATATAAAAACAGTAATATCTCAGTCTGTCTGGGATCACCTGCCTGAAACCACTAGAACCCGTTTGATTTTGTGTATGTGAGAAGCTACAGAAGAAAACAATGTCAGATGTTTCTATGGTCTCTCCTCAGAGCATTAAGTGATTGGTCCCTTGCCTCTTCAGACTAAACATACGGTGACACCAGCTCACTAAAACCTAGATTTGGTCATTTCCTGCTTATCTCATGTGTCTATGCTGCTTTGCATAGGCTTCTTTTTTATTTAAAGACCCCTGTGGTGAAAATTAAGTTTTTAATGTTGTTTATGTCTATGTGGTGTTTTTAATATGCTTTAAGACAAACCATGCGCAAATTCATAAATCAACACCATTGCAGAGTATTTTCTCCTTAAAACTGCAGTGAACCAAAGACAGTCTCAAAAATTAGGTTTGAAATCGCCGGTGTTCCATACATCACAAGCTACCTTATAACCAATCGTGTCAACATGTGGATGGGCTTTAGCATATCATTAACTACGATCTGAAGCAGGAGAATCTCAGGAGAAGCCAGGTTAACCTGGTATATTTTTCTGTTGATATAAAAAAATCAGTTACATTTAGTAATATAGCTGATATCATTCTGATACATTGACTTTGTAGATGGCCCTCTATAATTCACTTTTACATTCTGAATCAGTTTCTGGATCAAACATATATGTCTGAATTAAACAAGTACATACACTTGCTATTGTGCAGCGTTTACTACAGTAAAGTTGACCGAGTGGATTTCTGAGCTGGTGTGAGTGAGGGGAGGCATATTCATGGGTCTGCGTATACTAAATGAAGCAAGGGTGTAGAGTTACATTCAAGCTGTTTTAAGGCATGAAGAACATTTTTTTTTCACTGGAAAAAAAAAACAAAAAAAACGTTTGATTATGTAATTTTGGTGATTATTACATATTTACATGTATTTAAACATGCTGCCCTCTGTCACTTTCATGACATAATGTTGCATAGATTGCTGCACCAATGCAGGCTCAGCAAAAGAGCACATAGCCCCCCTCCTCAGCACCCTTCTGAATTTAAAACTGAAATATGGGACACTCTACGTTCTCATTAACTTTACAGACAAGATCAATCAACAGCCAGAAGAACATAAGTCAACATCAAGTGTGCCATTTGGGAAAGTGCAGAAGCCCTGAACCATATGGTGGAAAAAAAAAAAAGAAAAAAAGAAAACTTATGGTGGGGAGGAAAAAAAAGAAGAAAACTTATCTCGTTATTTCAACATAAGTCGTTCTTTCGAGAAATTAAGTCATTATTTCGACATAATATCTCGTTATTTCAACAACTTATTTTGATATAATAACTTGACATTTTGACATATCTCATTATTTCAACATAATAACTCATTATATATCAAGTTTAATAAAAGACGCGCTGAATTCAACATCTTCAGTGGTGCTGCAGTAGCTGTACAGTAGTAGTAGTAGAGTCCTGGCTTTTATCGCGATTGCTAACCTTTACTGAGGTTAAATTTATGTAGCCCATAGCCCATAGTAAATATAATCATTTACAGTGCAAATAGCTGTAGATGCTATTTACACTAAGTGAAAATAACAATACATTCTATTTACACTAAGTGACGATAGCAGCATTTTCTTAACAATATTTACACTAGCTGAAAATAGCAACAGATTCTATTTACACCTTGTAAAAACAGCAGTTCTTTGCAAGAAGTGTAAATACTAATTAAATGCTGTACATTGTATTACTATACTATTTGCACCTCAGTATTTTGTACATTAACAGAATGCAATAATAACATAAATAAATAATTTTACATTTTTTAAACACTTGTTAGGCAGTTTATTTCCACTTTTAGAACATTATTTTCATTTTACTGAAAATAGAGAAGAGCGAGCTTGGCAAAAGGTGGATTCGAACCCGCAGCGATCGCAGTAAAAGCCAGGACTGCACGCCAACTCGCTACTGCTACACCACTGAAGACGTTGAATTTTGTGCATCTTTTATTAAACTTGATATATATTCAAAAATTCAAGTTCAAATGCAAGAATTTTAATTTATGTTCAAATAAAACTTACGTCACTCTTAAATAGTGAGATCCATCACAAAGAAAAATTCTTTCTGAACTAAAGTCAGTTTAAGATTTCTCCCATATTTTTAAGATGACTTGTAATATATGTCAGATATGTCAATATGTTAATCTTTATAAGCCAGTTTTGTAGTACTCAAGACTGGAACATATTTTCATGGTGTGTGCAGAGGTTGTCTGAATTGTTCAATTCTTCTTCAGGTCTCTCTTTTGATTCAGAATCAACCTACTTAGGTCTCAATGGACTCAAATGAGCTGGTCTCAACTACAATGCAGCTATAAGCGATCACATGTTGGCCAAAAGATACTACCACTAGCAAGTAACTGAAGCTAAGATTAATTATTAGGACAAATACCTGCACTTCAGCTGCCTCGTAAAATCTAGACTGTCTACTCACCCTTGTACATGCACAAAAGAATGCACAAGGACGCCAGACCGCTGAAATAAATAGATCAACAAATGTGACACAAAGCATGTGGTTAAGAGATCTATCTATGCTCAGACATAATAAACTCAAGCTGACCTTTAACCTCTGCCCCATCCTCTCTCTTTCATCTCAGCAGTTGTGCTCGGGGGCCGACTGCAGGAGCCCCATCTCCATATGCTAATTGTGGTCATGCTCAAAGAATTAATTTGCAAATGTGTCATTACCCATCAGAGGCAGCAGAGGGAGGGTGCTAATTATGAAACTGGTGCACTGGGCGAAAACTCTGCCCAGGTCATGCCACCAAGCTGTTCCTCGGTGCTGAAAAGCAGGAGGGAACAGAGGACACAAATCACATTCAAAAAGAAAGAGATGCAAGCGAGCTAGCATGCAAAAATGTGAACTTTAGTTCAGTTAAAGTGGATATTTTGGACGTTAAAGTGGACCCCACCCCCTTTACAATATTAATTAAGTTTTTTTGGTGAATCCTGAATTGTTGTTGTATATTAGATTGGTCAAAAGTGATCACATTAAGCTTACTGTTTTGATTATGATTTCTGAGTGATTTTTGCAGTTTGGTTTATTTTAATTTAGGAGATGAGATGAGGTTTGGAGTTCCAAAAATTTCAGTATGTCACATTTAGTTGTTTATGGGGTTATAAGAATGTGTCATTAAGTAGTTTCGCAATTTTTCCTTGTCTCTGACAGTATTGCATGACACTATTAAGGCAGAGATGTAGAAAAACAGCAAAAGTTTGATTACCTGCAAATCGGATCAAACTGTCCATGTCAACAAATAAATTCAAAACTTTAATTTGACAGATCAATTCAAAACTTGGTAACGTTTATTTTAACGTGACGTAGTTACACGTTACATGTACATACATTAGTAATAAATTATGTAAATTATGCATAACTACAAGCAACTAACCCTAAACCAAACTCTAACCATAACCCTATAGTAAGTAAATGTGCAGGTAGTTAATTAAAGGTACACTTTTGGCTCTCTTGTGGTTAATAAACAAAACTGCATGCGTCTTGCAGAAGAACATTGTAGCCGGAGTTACTTCTCTCTGTTTATGTCTATGACGAGTCAAGCAGGTAGTAAGTTAAGCTACTCTGCAGCAGTTGTCGTCCCGCTCGTTCTAAAATAGTCTGAATATAAACACTTATTATAGGTGTATACTGTAGCGATTTAGTACAAGACAAAAACATGGTTTGGAAGATGGATTCATGATGCTCGCTCATTATATACATTTTGTAAATTTTGAACAAAAAAAAGTTACACAGTGTACATTTAATAATTACTCAGTATTTATTTGTATAATTACACTGTAAAAACTAGTAGTTGAAACTTCATACAATATCTTCAAAGGCTAAGATATATTGAAATTTCTTTAGCTCTATCACCAAGCTTTGGTCTATTTCATGCAAACCTAAATAACATATTGTTATTGAACCTGTTGATTGGAGTCATTTCCACTGATCTGTGATAAAACAAACAGCCAATGTGACCCATTAATGCTGAGGAATGTTCATACACAAAGAGGGCCAGGAATGTGCCCACGTCAGACCTCGGGGCAAGCAGATGGTGCCGCAGTGCTCATCACAAGATTTTCTATTTTCTTTAAGGCCGTGGCTCTTAGAGCTCTGGGGTGATTGCTGTACAGTAATTTATGGCTTCTGCTCCCTGGGGTTAACCCTGTTTGCCTCAGTTGAGTCTTTAGACAAAAGCTGGGGCGTCTGGGGAACTGCCTCTTTTCTGCCTACCGTCTCCAGAGAGACTCCCCCTGTGCTCTGCATATTAAAGGTGGGACTTGTACTTTAGAGGATAAACTTTTGGTTAAGAGTTACTGATCTACTGGTGGAGTAGCTCTGATGTAATTTCATGGACACATACAGCAGACACTATTCCTGAGGGGGAGGCTTTAAGCTGAAAAAATGTGGTGGGATCCAGGACAGGGACACAAGAGACCCTTATGTTTGAATGGAAGTCTATGAAGGAGATGGCTCAGCATGGTGAATAAACCTTACTACAAACATTTTTTAGAACAAACAAATGTTTTTAGAATCCTACCCCCCAGCAGAATCCTATTTGCATTTCTTAGACGTTTCCTGCTTAAGGCAAGACACCCCAGGTGAATAAGGTAGAAAATGTAACTAATAGATATCCCCATACTTTTCCATTTTATTGATTATATTGACACGTTTTTTTTTTTTGTTTTTTTTTATTACAAGTTTTCTGAATTGCTATGTTTAAATATGCAAATGCTAAATGATCTAATGAAATATGCACTTATTTGCATACATTTCCAGAACAGAAATCTGAACTTTGGATTAAGCCATGGTTCAAAATTCTTGTTACTTTTTGTTGACATATTAGAGTAGGGCTGCACGATATATCGTTTTAGCATCGAAATCGCGATGTGTGCATCACGATAGTCACATCGCAGGATGTGCGATGTCTAGTATAGGGATCGTTAATCCGTACAGACAAGACACCACGGTTCAAAATGCAGGTGATTCTCTGATAAATTGCAAAGTTTGACCATCATACAATGAAAGTTTATAATTTGAACACATTTTAGGTCCTGTCAGTTTAAACATATAAAAGATTTTAAACCATTTGAGCGCAAGATGGCGCGAAAGAGAACTCTTCTGAATGTGCATCCGTTTTATGTGCGCACACACAGAGCCACGCAGATTCACGTGAACACTGAATGCCGTTCTCTTCCACGTCATTTTCTGTGTGTATTCACTCACTAATAAAATCACCCCAATCATCCTAGAATTATTCATTCTTTCCAAATAGAGCTATTCAAGTCATCTGGTGAATTTTTTTTTTTTCATATCGCAATATATATTGCAGAAAAACAAAATATCACAATGTCAGTTTTTCCCAATATCGTGCAGCCCTATATTAGAGTCAAAGGTTTTTACAGAGGGGATTTTGGATCTCTTTGTTTTACTTCATAAATCAAAAATACTGCCAAAACATCACCAGTAAAAAATGTTGTATAAAAACCAGAGAAGTGATATATGAACAAAACAAACCCCTCTGCAGAAACCTTCAGAATATAGATAGAAATAAAACTATAAAGTTTGGTGTATGGAAATGCTATTGAAGTGAGAAAAAAAACACGAGAAAACGACTTTTAATGAAGTGTAGATTGAGATTGAAGAAGTAAGATGTGAGATTTTCTTTCCACCTGTTTAAAATAACATGTTATGAGAAGCCAAATAGCCCAAAATCTCTAAACTGGACAGTTTTTGAATAAATAAATAAATAAATAAATATATATATATATGTTTTTGCCTTTAGTGTCTTAGAATCTCTGGTTACATCACTTCCTGGTATACTCACACAGAAACCATGCAAAAATAACAGGTTTACTTTTCTTAGGTGGTCATGAGTTCAAGGAGTTGAACTTTACAGGCTGGTAATGTATCATATTTAAGAAACATGAATCATATTTAAGAGTTATGGTTATACTACTGAGATGTACATGTTGCTGCACATTTGTCTGCAACGCTGTCATTGTGTATTTTGTTGGTTCTATGTTTTCATGTTCTTGTGGGGTTTTTTTCATGAAATTTTCATGTCTTTTATTTTGAAATTCTTTTTTTTTTTTGGCCATGTCATGTTGTCTGTTTACTAAGACTGAGTCTTTGTGGTCCTCTGATCCCTCCTGTCAGTTTTGATCTGTGTGTTCACCATCTCTACACACTTCAGCATTGAGAGCCCCAGATCCAATGCACCACCTCCAAACTCACATGTCTCTTAGCAACCGTATCCATCCAGCCGAAGTGCCATTGATACATTTGGATCTGATCTGAGATTCTGAGATCAGCACAGGTGGGTTTGTGTTATCAATGTGACAGAGACACATCACTTGGATAACAGCAGCCAACTGACATTTCCGTACTGAACATGTCTGCTGCTACAGTTTGTGGTGTGTGTGTGTGTGTGTGTGTGTGTGTGAACACATTTGTCCAAAAGATCATTTACAAGAGTACAAATAATCAATTCGTTTCTGCTCTTTGACCCTCATCTGACACCAGACTAACCTTAAGACACAATCCTTTAAACCAAAGCAAACTTCACAATAACGAAATGATCAAATCAAACAAGTGTTTCCTGTGAACGTACAGTATGAAAACCACCTGCTCTACACTCATGCAAACTTAAGCCCAGCAGATGCAAAACTTATCAGCAGAGCATTTGTTCTTACTCACAGCATGACTGCTATTATTTGCCATATTTGTGATTGATATATTATTCTAGCATTACATTAACAATCAGGGCTTTAGGTGCCAACAAAAACACACTGTCATCCATCGACTTTCAGTAAATAGGAATAGCACAGCTGAATTATGGGTGGAAAAAAAACAGACACTTACCTGCACAGCATATCACATGGCATGACATGGTAGAGCAGGAAACATGTGGAGGAAAAACAGAAGACAGGAAGTAGTTAGTAACCAGATAAATAAATATGTTTTAACAGAATTGAAAACCCATCATTAAAAATTATTAAAAATTAAACCCATCATTTGTTAACATTAGTTAACTGAACTTTAAATTTTAAATATATATATATATATATATATATATATATATAGCATTTATTAACCTTTGTTAAAGTTTGTTAATAAAGATTAATAAATCCTTTAAAAGTACTTACAATTATTATTTACCGTTAAGTAATGTAATTCGTGTATAAAAAAAAGAAAAGAAAAAAAAAGAAGAAGAAGAAGAAAAAAATGCTATTATAAAGTATAAAAAGTAATGTGTAAGTGATGATGCTCTTCTGCCATTATGTGCAGCACTCTAAGCTCAATTTAAAACATTTTATCATGTTTAAAACCATACTGCAGATTTTCCCCCCAAAACCAGTGCTCAGATTTGTAGGTCTCTTTTTTTTTTTTCCCCTTGTGCCACCTCTTCAGACAAATACTACTTTCTCTAGTCCCTCTATTGAATTGTTTCCCCCCCTGTACATGTCATGATGAAATAGCATGAAAAAAGCATTACTGTATACTGGGTGTGCCTTATACACTTCACACTGTGTGCAAATTTACAGGCATGTAAATATATTTACTTAAATTATTAAATTACTGCGCACCTTAGAAACACACTTCAGCAACCTTAATGTAGCATTGATATTCATCCATAACACACACATGCATACATCATGCTGCCTGACAGATCTGCCCCAGGCTCATACTCTTTCTCTCTCTCTCTCTCTCTCTCTCCTCTCACTGGCCGATCTGCACGCAGTGACAAAGCAATGAGACGGGTAAACACACCATGATCTATGTGGCTTTCAGGCGAGTAATGAGCTGTCAAACACACTCTGTTCTCTTGCGGTCAGATCTGCTCATCCATGTGTGTGTGTTTTAATCCAACACAGAAGAAAAGAACATCACTGTTGATCTCAAACTGCACCTCAGTCACATAATCTTACAGCCTTGAAACTGTGAGTTAAGACTGACCTGATATGTCTTGACCCCAGAACAGTCCAGCAATCTACTGTCTGTTATTATATAGCAGTACACACACATTTGCAGGGTCAAAGGCTAGTGGGAATGATACAGTAGCTTCATTTAGGCTAAATTTGAAGCCCTCCTATTGCAAGCATTAGATACTTCTTACTGCTTTATAGAAAATAATGGAAACAAAAATGTCCCACATTTCAGTAACAAAAAAACTGCAAATTCCATATAAAATAAATAGAGAATACAACATATTTTGTAACATACAGTATTTTATTTGTCCTCTTGACATAAATGAACAACATTTGTTCTGATGAAATATACTTAATGCATACTCTCTTTATGCAGTGTTTGCTTTTTAAAATGTTACCAGCAGCAACAGAATTGATGGAATCATTTATTATTATTATTTTTACTATTATTTTTCTTTAACCATGGGAGCCATCTTTGCATCATTGTGACAACAACATTTTAGTTATACAAGTGTTTACAGAAACATCAGTATCTCAGGTCCTCTGTTAATAGTCACAATAAACATTTTCTCAGCTAAATCATATACTTTACTAGTACAACTGCTGGCAGTTTACAGTATGTGTGTTAATATAGAAATAAGCTAATGTGCAGCAGGTGTGTGCATATCACCTATTTTACAATGGCTTAAAATCAACCGTATCTCATCCCACATTTTAAGAGTGGGAACAATCTGTTTTATAACTTTCATTTCAGCTTAGTAATGTGCAATATAAATTAACAGACATGAACAGAACAGAAATGAGACTACAGACTGAACTCAGAGAGGGAGAAAGACGCCATTTTAAGAAGAGAAGGAAGAGACAGGGCAGAAAAATGGGCTCATAACATGGGAGATGCTCTGTATATGAGTGTGTGCATGAAGGGCACTATTCTGGGCACACCGCCTGGGAAGAAGCAGATGGAGCAGGGCTCCAGACCTCCCCCTGCTGTGGTGATGCCAGTCTCAGCCCTGGCACTGCTGTGGGTCTTTCACTCTCAGTCCAGCAGCACCACAAAGAAAGAGCTACTCATCGCAAATGAGAAGCTCAACTTTTAAAAACTGTAAAGGAACAAATGTCGAATGAATGAATGAATGAATGAATGAATTATATGGCCAAATGCAAAAATTTGCTATTCTTTCTCAATATCTTTGTCTTATTTTATCAAAATATTGGGCTCTTTGCATTTGAAGTTGTTAACCCATGTTTAACATTGTTCATTCTTGCCTAATGTTCTTATTTGCATATTTAATAACAATTTTAACATATTTGTTAATAACATTGATCTCATTAATGTTAACTGTATGAATATTTCATGAAGTATGGTTTTGTTTTTGATTTAGTTTTCGTATAAACAATTTGCCATAAAAAGTGGCTTCCCTTTCAAAAGGGAACTTGCGCTGCATCCCCTAGGGGTCGCTATGGGGGAATGCCTCCGGCATGACTGGTGTATGAAGAGCAAGTCTAAACACGACAATGAACTTGACATTGGCAGATGGCAGCCTATGACTTCACCATTGGTGCGACCGTGAGTATAAAAGGGCACCTGTGAATTACGTCATCCTCTTTCTTGTCTTCAGGATACCTGTTTGTTTGAACATGCGTCTATACAAGGCAATCTAAGGAATATTGCTAGCACTAGCGCTAACTCTTTACTAACACGCCACAGCGAGATTAGATCTGCCATGGAAACGCAAAAAGCACTAGCCCCCTCGCGGCCACCTCGATGAATGTTTCCTGTTGGGACAGCTTGTACGAGCCTTCCATTTCTCCCAGATCGTCACACTAAGGTTCGAAGATCTTGGGGAAAGCCATATTCTGCCCGCATCCATCACACTCAGGCGAATTATGCTGATGTTGAAGGGATGCAAGAATATGGGTACACATTGATGCCTCTGATCGAAGAGACGCTAGCCAGCTATCTCGTGATCTGTGAGGCATCCTCAGTCTCTGCCTACTAAACCTTTGCTCGTCACCTCGCGTCTTAATGGCAGAGCATATGCTGCAGCAGGTCAGGCCGGTGTGGCGCTGCACTCTATGCTGCACACTCCTCTTGATTAGAGAGTCATTATGCTGAGGCCTCCGCTCCTAGAGCTTGGCTATTATTTGCTAAGTTGTTAGGCCCTCTGTGAGCCTCCTTGGCTACTGCGAGCGTCATCAGGCCTCCTCTCGCTAGAGAGAGTTATCTTTATTGAGGCTTCTGCTCTCCAGAGATCTGCCAGGATAGCAGTTGCGGGTTGTAGGCTCTCTGCGAGCCTTCTTGCAAGATATCCTCAGTGTGGGGCGTTGTTAGGCCTCCTCTCGATTAGAGAGTCGTTATGCTGTGGCCTCCACTCCTAGTGCTCGGCTTGGCGGCAGTGTAGTATGCTAGGTCGTTAGGCTCTCTTGGAGCCTCTATGGCTACTAACCTCAGTGAGAGTGTTGCTAGGTCTCCTCTCATTGTAAGAGTCATTCTCTTAAGGCCTCTACTCTGTGGAGCTTCGTGGGCCAGCTGGACTGAACTCTGCAGTGCCCTTGGATTAGAGTGTTGCCTCCTTAAGTCTTTTGACTTAGATCGGCCATTAGGGCACTCATCCCTTCAGCATGGCAGCGTGGGTATACTGTTCCCCATAGCGACCCCTAGGGGATGCAGAGCAAGTTCCCTTTCAAAAGTTTTAAAATGTCTCAGGTTATGCATGTAAACATGGTTCCCTGAGAATAGGGAACGAGATGCTGCGTCCCTTTGCTGTGCTTCCGGTATTCCTGCACAGGTCTCCTTCAGACAAGAAGTGAATGATGTAATTTACAGGTGCCCTTTTATACTCACAGTCGCACCAATGGTTAGTCATAGGTTGCCACCTGCCAATGTCAAGTTCATTGTCATGTTTAGACTTGCGCTTCAGACACCAGTCATGCCGGAGCATTCTCCCATAGCGACCCCTAGGGGATGCAGCGTCTCATTCCCTATTCTCAGGGAACCATGGTTACATAACCTGAGACGTTTTAAAACAAGATAAATTTACCTACAAAGTCACAATTTGTCAATTTTGAAAGACCAGATACACTAATATATGGCATGCATTCTCTGAAAGTACACTGTAAGAGGAGAAAAAGAAAATGTGCTGTTTTTTTTTTTTTATTTAATAAAAAATTTTTTTGCCAGGACATTATCAGTTAAGTTTATGAACATTTCCTTTAACCCTAAAACACAACAATGCAATGTGTAATTCAAGATAGAAGTAAAAATACCTTTGAAAAAATTACTCTAATTTTAAAGGGGTCATGAACTGTGTTGTTTTTTTTTTTTTTTTTTTAAATAATGTTTCCTGGGGTGCACTTATAATGTTAGTATTCATTTTACATCAAAATTTGTCAATTTAGAAATAAAAGGCATTTTTTCCTACCCTAATTTTAGCCCTCTTATTTGAACACTGTTTTAAGGGGCGTCTGCTGTGAGACTTCAGTGTAAATGCCCAATGCTGTGATTGGTTAACATCTTTGCCTATGAGATAGCTAAGTATTATTCTCTCAAAAACTTATAGCATGTTTTTACTATTACAGCTCTCAAGGTTAACTAATCGTGAAAAGTGTTGTTACATTTAGATCTATGGCATTATATTTAGATCGTGGCATGAAAGGTTGCAGTGATAAACATTGTAGCCAATCATAGACATGCTGTTGAGCGCATGAAAGCAGTCATCTCGTCATTGCAACTTAATTTCTGCACTCTAACGCAGAGGCCCCCAACCACCAGGTCGCGACCCAGTACCAAGCCATGGAAGAGCTGCTACTGGGTCGCAAGCATATAATATGTATAATATGTGGAGATAAATTAGCTAACGAGTCGATAAAGCCCTCAAAATTGCTACAGCATCTTGAAACTAAACACCCAGCATTGAGAGACAAACCATTGGATTATTTTGAACGGAAAAAATGCGAAAAAATGGGGCAACAGCAACCGCTATAAGCAACCACGTCTACAAGTGTCATACTTGGCTGACCGTATTGCTAAAGCTAAGAAGCCCTTCACCATCAGGGAAGAACTGATTTTGCCAGCTTCCAAAGGCATTTGCCGTGAAATGTTCGGTGAAGCTGCAGCTAACAAGATAGGCCAGATTCCTCTTTCAGCTACCACTGTCACACGGAGAATTGATGATATCGCAGAGGACATTGAAGAGCAATTGTTAGAAAGGGTTAACAAGTCGCAGTGGTATGCATTACAGGTCGATGAATCGACCGATGCAACAGTGCAGTATTACTTGTTTCTGTGCGCTATATATTTCAAGACGAAACATGATGTACATGAGGATATACTGTGTGTGCACTCATTGCCAACTAACAAGTCTCTGAATGACTACATATCAGGCAAACTTAACTGGTCATTTTGCATTGGAATATGCATGTTTCACCTATCTATGACAGATAGGCACATTCCAGGATGAGTCGCTCGTTGGGCCTGGTGTCAATAAAAGCTTTTATTGGACTAACAAGGAAGTTTTCAGTTCTGAAACTTACAGGATATTTTAAAAGTACAATGACCTCATATATCAAAAGCTCAAGGAAAAGTTAATTTCTCAATTCATGACCCCTTTAATATCTTGGAGCTAAATTATTTTTTTAAGGATGTTTACATGTTTGTACCAGAAAACAAGAAAAAGATACAAATTGGCCTCGCATGCAAGGAAATTGCTGCAAAAAATATTGCACCTGAAAGAACCATTTACGGGATCATCAAGAACTTATAGGAGAGAGGTTCAACTGCAGTGAAGAAGACTTTAGGACGTCCCAGAGTGTCCAGTAAGCGCCAGGACGTCTCCACCTGAGGGGTCAGCTATAGAATTGTGTCACCACCAGTGCAAAGTTTGCACAATACCAGCAGCAGGTGGACGTAACTGCATCTGCACGCACAGTGAGGCAAATTGTCTAAATGGCCTATTGTCAAAAAGGCAGCAAAGGAGCCACTTCTCTCCAAGAAAATCATCAAGGACAGACTGAAATTCTGAAGGTATGACAAGCATTGGACAGAATTGACAGCAGTAAAGTTATTTTCTCTGATAAAGAAAATATTTCTTCTGACTTTTTGGGACATCTGGAAATTCGATTACCTGGAGAAGAAAAGGTGAACTCTAGCTAGAGTCCTCTGTCATGCCAACAGTGTAGCATCCTGAGACCATTCATGTATGGTGTTGCTGTTAATCCAAGGGAGTGGGCTCTCTAACAATTCTGCTCAAAAACACTGCTATGAATAAAGAATATCAAAACATCCTGCAAGAACAACTTCTTCCAATGATTCAGGAGTAATTTGGTGATGATCTGTACATTTTCCAATATGAGGCAAGAGTGATAATGAAGTGGCTCTGAGATCATTACATTGAAATTTTGGAGCCAAGGCCAGGCAACTCCTCAGATCTTAATCCCATAAAGAACCTGTGGTCAGTCCTCGAGTGGACAAGCAGAAGTCTACAAATTGTGATCAAATCTGAACACTAATAAGGCAGGAATGGATCGCCATCAGTCAGGATTTGGCCCAGAAGCTGATATTCAGCATGCCAGAGCATACTGCAGAAGTTATCAAGAAGTCAACACTGTAAATATTGACTGTTTGCATAAATTGAATGTTTTTGCCAATAAAAGCCTTTAAAACATATAAAAATCTTAATATTGTTATCCAGTATACCAGGGCTCGTCAACTGGTGGCCCGTGGGCCAAATCCGGCCCGCCAATCATCTTCTTTCGATTCTTTCTTTTCCGTGAATTGGCCAAACGTGCTTACATAACGATCTGAAATGATTTGGATTCATTCGGACCACTCTGTCACTGAATCATCTGAAGTCGTTTCTCGGTCAGTAACAACAAATACAGAACAAATAGCACTGTTTTCATGTGTTTCACTAGTTTACATTGAACTACGCAGCACGGCCCAGTGGATAACGGAACGGAAGCTTAATGGAGCTGCATTTATTCCCGGTCACCATTATTAATCAGCGTTGCGACATCTAGTGAGAAGTGTTTCAATTCGACGCACACCTCTCGTTTACAAACTACAAATCACTCGATGATTAAACTAGTTTTAAATCGGATGAAACAGTCTTAACATTCCCAACAAGACTGATGAAGAAAACAGGAGAAATGTGCCATGAATGAAGATAGAAGACATTTACCATAAATGAACTGTAGTAAATTACCATGGTTTGTGGAAATGTGGAATATTTACAGTGCTCAGCGTAAATGAGTACACCCCCTTTGAAAAGTAACATTTTAAACAATATCTCAATGAACACAAAAACAATTTTCAAAATGTTGACAAGACTAAGTTTAATGTAACATCTGTTTAACTTATAACATGAAAGTAAGGTTAATAATATAACTTAGATTACACATTTTTCAGTTTTACTTAAATTAGGGTGATGCAAAAATGAGTACACCCCACAACAAAAACTACTACATCTAGTACTTTGTATGGCCTCCATGATTTTTAATGACAGCACCAAGTCTTCTAGGCATGGAATGAACAAGTTGGCGACATTTTGCAACATCTATTTTTTTCCATTCTTCAAGAATGACCTCTTTTAGAGACTGGATGCTGGATGGAGAGTGATGCTCAACTTGTGTCTTCAGAATTCCCCATAGGTGTTCGAATGGGTTCAGATCAGGAGACATACTTGGCCACTGAATCATTTTCACCCTGTTCTTCTTCAGAAATTCAACAGTGGCCTTAGATGTATGTTTAGGATCATTGTCATGTTGGAAAAGTGCACGACAACCAAGGGCATGGAGTGATGGTAGCTTCTTCTCTTTCGGTATAGAGCAGTACATCTGTGATACATTCATGATGCCATCAATGAAATGCAGCCCCACATAAGGACACTGCCACCACCATGTTTCATTGTAGGCACCATGCATTTTTCTTTGTATTCCACATACAGTTTTGAAGCCATCAGTTCCAAAAACATTTATCTTGGTCTCATCACTCCAGAGTATAGAGTCCCTGCATTCTTCTTCTTTGTCAGCATGGGCCCTGGCAAACTCTAGGTGGGCTTTTTTGTTCCTGGGTTTTAGGAGAGGCTTCTTTCGTGGACGGCACCCATGCATGCCATTCCTCTGCACTGTACGCCAGTTATAGATAACTGCAGTGAACTTGCATGCCGATTTTCTTCAACCCTTCTCATCAGAAGACGCGCCTGTCGAGGTGTTAACTTCCGTGGACAACCTGGACGTCTCTGTGAGATGTTTGCAGTTCCATCTTTTTTAAATTTTTGTACCACTTTTGCTACAGTATTCTGAATGATCAGTAAAGCTTTGCTGATCTTCTTGTAGCCTTCACCTTTCTGGTGTAAAGAAATGATTTTCTTTCTCAGGTCTTGTGACATTTCTCTTCCATGTGGTGCCATTGCTGACAGCATGAAATAGGAAGGGGTTTTAACACCCTTTTATAGTCAACTGCCTGCTGGACACCTGTGTAATGAATAATTAGACTCACCTGTGGTTGAATTCTTGTTAAATTAGACATTTGTAGCCTAAAATTTAGCTTTGCTCCAGAGACTTTCAGGTGGGGTGTACTCATTTTTGTATCACCCTAATTTGAGTAAAACTGAAAATTTTGTTCTCTAAGTTATATTATTAACCTTACTTTCATGTTATAAGTTAAACAGATGTTATATAAAACTTAGTCTTGTCAACATTTTGGAAATTGTTTTTGCGTTCTCTGAGATATTGTTTAAAATGTTACTTTTCAAAGGGGGTGTACTCATTTACGCTGAGCACTGTATATTGAAAACTACGTTATAGGCATTTATATTGCAATATATTTATTAGGTGGGTAGGGGAATATATAATTCATGTCTTTGTTAAGGTGTAGTTTAGGCATTTTTTATTGGCCTATATAACATATCATTTGACAGTGGTAGTGAGTAGCCATGTATGTTTTTACCTGTGGTTACCAAGTCTCACTGTGAGAATTTTCATTTAAGCCTAATAATTAATAAAATAATTTTTACCAATAAGAACCCCTTTCTCTCCTTATTCTAAACCTCTTTTTTCTCTGTTAACATGAACTTCAGTTTCACCCAGATCAGAGAGAGATTAACACGCTAAACATGCACACTCCAGCTCAGCACATGCAAAGCCAGGGAAAGCATGACGGTCGTTTTCCAGCGTGTTAAAACTATAAGCCACCCAATCAAATCCATTCCAATCCAATAAATGCAGCCATGAACTGGCGCTCTTGTCTGATTGGAGAGATTTGAGCTGCAGGATTATATGAGAAAACTCTTCTCTCTTAATCTGCATGAGCGCAGTTCCGTTCTCTTTCGTGAGTATTTTCGGGTAATGAAGCGAGCTTCTGCGGATGGGATTTGCCTGGATAACCTAGCCATCTTTAAACAATGGCTATTGATGAGACACTAAGCAGCTCAATTGGATTAATTAAGCATGCTGGGAAGGCAGAGAGAGTGCTTTATTCAACATGAACACTGATGCTTATTTAATGCACTATGTTGTGTTCAGATACTGACTGCAAGATCATGTGGATAATTTCAGTGGGGTGTGTTCATTCATTTCTTCTCTGCTTGATTGGTGTGAGAACGGCTCATTATCATAACAGACAGGAAGATGTAATTTTGGCTGTGTTGGGAATGTAATACATGAAATAAAAAACAAAAACAAAACATTTTCAGATAGGTTGAATGGAGTCTGACTTTTAAATGGTTCGAGCTTAATTAAAAAACAAAAGAAAAGAAACATAAATCAATAGAGTGCTGCTCTATACAGACAACCAAGTCTTGTACAGCAAGAACCTTAACTGGATGCCAAATAGAAGAGACTGCAGCCTTTTCTGTTCAACAAAGAAGGTATTACAGTGGGAGGAGCTTTCACTGTAGCTTTCCAGAATTTTACCAATTAGCTTCTAGTTTCAAATGTGTGACTGTGATGTCATTGAAATGAGGCAGCTTTCCTCTGATATTTCAACCCACAACAACTATCTGAATTCACTGCCAACACTGGAGGACTGAAACAAATACACAAACTCCACACCCAGGGATCTGTTTGAGAGCAAGTCTGATTTTATAATGATGTTTGAGGAGAGCAGCAGGATGAAAGACATTTGACAGAGAACGAGCAGTCCCTCAAAATACCAGCACAACACCAACAACAGCAAAAGATGAGTATAAAATAAATGGCAATATTTACTTTCAAAGTAGGATACATTTAGTAAATGATTTAGGGAAAAGAATGATCTAGCTCTTTCCTTGTTTTCTGCCGTTTTAAAATAAAAACAACTGTCCATTGTATTTATTTGCTTTTTGTTTTTTGTAATCAGGCTCGGATCAAGATTTAGATTTATCAGCCAATATATATGTTATTGGCTTCCAAATACAGAGAACTATCATTTATCATATTGGCCAAAATTTATATATCGATGCATCCCTAATTGTGAAGCACTTTACAACATCTGTCTGCAGGTGCTATATAAATATATTTTACTTTACACCCAGCTCATGTGATGGACTACTTAAATCAAACATCTTATTGTTTCCGTGCACATCTTCAGGCTGTTTAGGTTCTGCAAAGTAAAGACAAAAGTTACATTAATAATTAACAAAAAGAGTTGTGGTGTAATGTGGGAGGTGACATCGAGGAACAGTGAATGTGATAGCAGCAAGTAGCACAAGTTCTGGAACAACCTGGACTATGTTCAAAATAGATGTTTATCCAGCACATGTCTTGGCAAAATCACATGAGAATTGTGTCCTGCTCATGGTCTGTCTCTTTAAGTCTCAAATTGCATAACAATTAAGGAGACTAGCGAAAGCTAGGAGTCGCATCGATTTCCTGCTTGGTGGTGATGTCATCCCTGTTGGCTGCTTAATGTCACATGCTCAATAAATTTCCCTCACTGCTCCTGACATGTGCTGATGAAGGTAATCCATCTCAGAGAGATAGGAGCCAAACAAAGCACGCACTTACTCTCTGACACATGACAAATGATGGAGAGGCCGTTTCCTCACACGCACTTCATCTTCACGTAACAAGTTGATTGTGATGCTGGTGTCTGCTGAGTGATACTCGTGTGATCTAACAGGAGAGAAGTCTTTAAAGTAATAACTTCTTTGTGTTTGTTGTGGATTACAAGCTGAGAGGTTGTTCTTGCAGACAAAATATAAGACATTTTTAGCCAATGTTATATCACCTTGTGCAGATCGATACATTGAGGATGCAGTGTAGAAGAAGCTTCTGTCGTAGTTATCCCCCCATCTCCAATGCTTGTACTACTTCACAATACAAAGAACTTTGTCTCATCATAATGTCACTTTCCAGGCAGGATCGTCATGCGTTTGGCTATTACAGTTTTTTATTTGAAGACAATTTTCATTCAATTTTTCAGGTTTCATTCTCCACATGACATTTTGTGTTTTCAACTTTGTTGCAACAGTTTGGGAAGGGTCCAAAACAGCATTTCAGTGCTGATCAGGTCTGGGCTTTGAGCAGGTCAATCAAATTGTCCACAACATAATCAGTAAACCCTCTTAAGTCATTGTAGTGCAGCATTAAGATTTGTTTTCGCTGGAACTACAATAATTACTGAAGTACTGTTGCAAAAAGTATTGTTAATTCTTATTTCATGTTAACGAATACAGCCTTAGAGTGAGTAAACATAATATTAAACTACTGTATACATTTATAAAACGAATACTGGTTCATAATGCTAATTTGTCTATAGTCATGGTTTATTTATGATAAACCACTTCAAAGAGCTACTATTTGTATCACTCCACAGCACAGTTTTCCATGGCAAATGTGGTGTGAGCAAAAACAGACACAGTGGTTTCAGACTCGAAAGCATTTCTCTTTTGAAGAAAATGAATAGAAAATATTAAAAAGAGGAAATAAAGTGTCCAACAGAGGATTCAATGTCCAACTGAAAAGTGAATTTGCTGTTCTTGCTGTGACTGGGCGTCGGCATCTTCTGTTGGCGGCTCGGCTTCCCACAAACAATCTGGGAAAATGGCTCAGTGGAATCCCAGTCTGATGCCTCCAGTATCCATGTACGAGGAAAGAGACTGCTCTCTCTCGAGGGGAGGCGTGCTTGTAATTTTAAGGCAGCGTCAACGAGGCTCCATTAGCTTCAAGTGAGCAGGGTCATTGAGCACTGCCAGTCGCATTTGTTCCGGTCAACAGCCTGACTGAAGGACACAAATTAAGGAATGGATCGGCGCTGATGCGAAAAGGATTCCACTTAATAAATTTGTTTAACATTTTGATGAAATGACCTTAATATTTTTATTATGTGATAACTGTTTTAATATATATATTAAAAATATATATATCTTCCATCTAAGATTACCGAACACAGAGCTTGTCGCAGGGCATTTTGGTATTTATCTGGTATACTTATCCACATGATACATGTGACACTACCACATATATTTACCTATGATGCCTGTCTAGGTAGGCAGCTCACTAGATTTTGGAACAGAGATGAGATTTATTAGCAATAAAGAATTCTAAAAGGTAAAAAATACATGAATGCTGTTAGGTCAGTTGCAGCTGCTTTATGTGTAAAGGGTTACAGCGTAGCAGCAGGACAGATGTAAGTCAGAGGAGCAGTGTGTAGATTGTAACTCCTCAGGGATCAGTGTGCCTGCTTGTTACAGATTAATCGGCAAATTAGAGGTGACGGCTGCCCATCCCAACTTTAACAGAGCCTTTAACTCAGATGATGAGGCAAATAGACAGATAGGGAGAGGAGAGAAGCTCACTGTCATCTGCTGGTGGTGTTGTCATGGCTACAGATGTAGAGAGATGGCTGTGATGTACTGGTGATTTGTATGGTGATCACAGTACAGTCTCTCATTTACAAGCTGAAAAATAGAGTGCTTTAATACAGCAAGACTTGACCTTTTAAAATCAAGCCAATAGGACATGCATCACAGCTTCAGTCAATTTAATGGAACGATACACTCAAACGGAAGTCAGTTGGGGTCTTTTTGCTTGGGCTGTCTGACGTCACCTGTTTGGCTTTTCACAAATACTGCAATTTACTCCATCCAATTACCAGTGCAGTGTCCCTTCTGTTCCTAGAACAGTCAAGCCCATTGATCCAGACCCATTGAAAACAAATTATCTGCTGCTGGAACAGGAGGTGATCTGCCCACAGAGAGACACACACTGGCCTCTCTCCCTCCACCGAATGGAAATCTATACCTCCGGATGTGGGAGGCCTGCCTTTGATCGGCCTTGGCCCTGATGATTAATACTCGTTTGTAAAGGCTTAATTGGTTTCAAACACTAGGCTGCTGCCCTGACAAATCACACTTCCCAATGGAAGCAGTGGACTAGGCAAAGAGGCTGGGCAAAGAGAGAGAAAGAAATATGGAGAAGGATTCGAGAAAGACTACAAATAGAGAGAAAAAGAGAAAGCGGGGCTATACTGCTGTGCACATTTTGTCCAAATTGAGTTGCGACAGAAAACGGCGCTTTTAGACTGTGATTTGCCCTGTAATGTACGGGTTTAGCTCATGTTTGCTCAGATTCTGATAAAAACTGATATCAAATTAAACAGCCAGGACATCACAATATATTAGGGATGTGCTCGATGCTGAACACCTTATTTGGAAAAGCACGGAAAATGGCAAATAACTAATTCTATCGAATAATAGAAAAAAGACACTTCCCGTGTTTGCTGGATAACAGGTGAGCCAGGGGAGAGCACAATATTATTGCTATATTATCACTACGCAATAATGAATGTATGAAGTGAATGAGTCTAAGCTCAATGAATGGAATGAGCATGATGTTCGCAAATCAATAGTTGCATAGCCGTCTCTGCACGTCTCCCAGAAATCAGAGCCTGCCAGGAGTAAAACATCATACATGTTTTCTAGTATTTGATATGTCTATTTACACGTTTTAAACCTTGTACGATATGATACATGAATGAGTGTAAACTCTATGAATGAAATGAATGCAGCACAGGGGCAAATCAAACATCAAACGGTGGCAAATCATATATATATATTTTTCATTTTATTATTTTGCAACATGTCTCTTATCACCTTCAGTTTAGAGTTCAATCACAACTCAGCTAACACAGTTGTTTTTGGTGTGGTGTCATGTAGGAAACACTGTCCCCAGTATTTTCCCTATTTATATCAGCAGGAGAATGCAGATGCTGTTTTCCATAAAACAAAAGTGGACAGTGAGTGGAAAAACTATATTTCAAGTCTTCTAAACTCATACGATGGCTTTGTCTAAGGAACAGACCCATGCTTAACGTGTCTTCCCATGTCATCGATCACTTGCTGCTAAGTTTGAAGCTTGAATATGCGCAAATGATATTTGAAAGTTACGGTGGAGTAAATATGCTACGATAATTCTAGTTTTTGGGTGAAATATTCCTTTAAATGTCACTAAACAATTTCGATGCAGTACTCACATAACAGGAGAACAGTAACTAGACTCTGTTGGTGAGACTTAAGCAGCACACCATTACACACTCGAGTTGTGCTGCACTGATCACATTGTAATTACAGGGCTAATTAACAGGGCAGAGGGCTGAACGGCTCTCCCTGCAGTTATCTTAGTAGAGGAGATTGGAGAGGAAAGCAGAATAAATTTATTTTCACAGTCCACAGATGAGATGAGCAGAGACCTTTGAATGAGGTGATATATGGAGAAACATTTTGACACAACATTGTACTGTACTGTTCTGTGTAACTGGAGTATAATGACTGTTAGTAGAGCTATATTGTCCTATGGGGGCAAAACGCAACTACTTCATACACTGAAAAAGGTTTGAAAGTTTTTTTTTTATTGAATATTGACTGTTTTGATGAGTTGAGCTTAACTGTCTCATCTGACACATTCAGTTCAGTTCATGTAGCTTTCTACTAATAAGCTGAGGATCTGAACCAGGTGTGTTAAATAAGGGCGACACACTGTGGCTATGGCCACACTCTCTGGCTGTGTCTGAAAACTGGAAAATGCTGCCTTCGGAGGACACATTTCAAAGTAGGAAGGCATCAAGGCACGTCCGAATCCAATGTTAGCTTCACTTCCTGTTTCCTGAGATACCTTCATCTGATCGATTTTTGAAGGCAGCATAGATGTATCCTTCGCTGCCTTTGATATCCCACAATCCTGTGCTTTCCATTCTGTGACAGTCGAGCTAGAAAATTAAAGCTGGCGTCCGAAAGTTGCTGGTCAGTTTGTGAGTAAATGTACGTTTTTGACCGACATTTTCCACTCCTGATGTCATTTCTAGCGAGAAATTACTGCTGTAGTAATTAAATATTTGTTTAGTTCCCACCAAAGCTCGTGCTATTTTGCAGTAAATCATAAAACTGTTACGCTGCCTCGGAAGTCTGTCCAAAATCAGTTTCGTGAGGTGCCTTCATGCACAAACACTGCCTTACAAGTCATTGCCTGATAAGGCAGCGAGGCCTAGGTTTTCGGATGCAGCCTCTATGTTTGGAATTGACCCACATTTACTTAATAGGTGTGAATATAGAAATGTCAGAGTTGGATGTAAACCAGCATTAACCAGCATGGAAGGCGGGTTCACTTACAAGTACGTTAAAGATTGTAGCCTATAGCATCAGCTGCTAGTGCACCTCTTGAGGGCAGGTGAGTGTGGTTTACCTGCACAGCTCTTCCTAGCTTGCATCCGTTACACTCACCTCCCTAAACTTCACTCCCCTCCAGGATATGGCACAAATCTAACTGATCCTACACACACCATTCAGAGCAGGATTCAAACAAGCATCAAGCAGCATGGGAAGCGAACACTAACAAGGATGCTAAAGACCGCAGCTTATAGCATCTAGAGCGCCTCTTGAGGGCAGGGGACAATTAGTTGCTCTGTACGGTTCCATTCACACAGCTGGGTTTCGTTGAAAATATGGTTTTGATTAATGGGTGTTGGTTTGGTTATAGAATGTGGTTGTTACATGTGTAAACATAGCTGTATTAAGCTTTCAAAAACAGGACTGACAACCGTATTCTGCTGCTGTGTGGATGTGGCCAACGTGCAGTGCTTTAGGTCTCCAGAACCAGTAGTTTTACAATGCACTAAAAGCATACACTTCACTGGGCTGGTCTTGGTAATCTGAGCTCTTTGTTGGGTGTCTTAGCTTGCTAATGCTACACCTGAATGACTAGATCCACAATAATCCTGCTGACAGCTGCTTAAAAGTACAGTCAGGAAGCTTGGAAGCATTAAAGGAATCATAGACTTGTTTTCAGTGAGAGTAAATAGGCAGAGCATGAGTGTTTGAGGCAAAGGGTGAGCACTCAAGAGCGGTACTGAGAGCAGCGGGTGGGCGAGGGTTTTGGGCGAGGGGTGTCAGCTAATTAGCAGGGCGGTCTCAGGGGCAGCGACTGCACTGTATCATATGGTGCGTCTGATGGCAGAGACACTGTGAGGGTCACACACTCACACTCTGAAGAGATGTGTAATTACAGAACAGACAGAGAAAGCAGTTGTTGTTAAACTACAGGCTTTCTGTCATTTAAAGACAAGACAGACACTGCTTACTGCATACTGTGACATACCTACTGTGTGAGTGAATTTTACAAAACCCATCAAAAACATGTTGGGGGTGAAATATAGGCCTATGTAAGAAAAAATATTTTGCTTAAAGAAAATACACCTATTTTAGGACCATTATGATTTTTTGCACTGTGACATTATTTTCATGGCAATCAAAAATATTTTAAAACTAACATGTAACATGTAAACAGCAAAAGGTATCTTATTTTTACTAGGTCTAAATAGAATTAGATGATATTTATACTTGGCAGATACTATGTGTACCTTGTAGTGCATTATAAGACAATATGCAAAATTGCATAACAACAACATATTGTCACTGTTGGGTGGAAACCTCTTCATTTTTTTTCATCAATCATTTCTATTCGTCACCCTTTACATCTATCTGTGGGTTTTACAAGTATTTAACCAATGAGCATGTGACTAACCCTCCAAACTTCACTGGATCCTCAAACTGTCGGTAAAACCACATAACTCCACCCTGCCTCAATCTTGAAAAAAGTGCTGCATACATTTTAAAACATCTTTGCTTGTTTGCAGTGCAAGGGTAAATAAAGAACTGGTTCTGTAAATAAGTAGTGTTTCTCAAAAAACACTATATAAGTAAAAGCTAATGTTTTATGCATTTGAGGAGCGGAGAATAGTGTCTTAGTCTAGCGTCTGTCGTTGAGTCATAGCCTGTCTTAAATAGCCTGTGCGTAGCACTTCTTCTATTGTAACATGAGATTTTGGCCAAATGACAGAAAAAACTGAGCGTCTACATACCTACAATAAGCTTTACAACCTGTAAGTTGATGAAAGCAATGTGATGCGGCCTTTCTAATGATGGACAAAACACATATTGTATGTCCAAAATTCTCCAAAATTCACTGTTCAAACTTGTAACTCTATTTGAGCTTGATTTTGGTTAAATGTTATAAGTATAATGACATGCAAGTGTCTGACCATACATAAAGCCATATATATTCACAGTGTTTAATTATTTAAAAATTCAGTGTTTTTTATATATATATATATATATATATATAGTATGCATTATGCAAGGGATAACATTCGAAACCGTAGTATGCTATGGTGCTGTCTTCATTTTTTGCAGTCCTGTCAAAAAATGAGCCAAGAAGGACCATGTTTAACATGGAAGGTCAAGTTGTCCATGTTGCATAGTGAGAAACCGCACATCAGAAAATATACATAATTTGAACAGCGTACAAACTTTTCCTTTTAGAAATAATAGGCAGGCCATTCCAAGGGTGCATTTGGATTTGACTACTCTGAACAGTGTTGTTTTCAACTTGTGTAAAATCCTAAGCCCAGTACAGACATTTTTTTCCCCGTCAGGATTGTTGCTTTTACACTACCCAAATCATACGAATAAGCGGGTTGACTCAAGGAAGCCCTTGTTGTCATGGCGCCAGAAAGCATCCCCCAGGGGCCCTCTGCCCTTGCCATGTAAAGGGTTGCCACGGTGATCTCCAGGGAGGCGGGTGTTGATGGATGTGTGGTGTTAAATGGAGGGGGCGAGTGAACGCTGAGAAGGTCGAGAGGACAAAAGCAGCATGAGAATGTACACAGAGAGACAGAGGCTACTGCGCTGTGACCCCATCACCTCCCCCAAGATCTGTCAGATCCTAAATCTACTTCCATCTGACAGCACCGACTGAGAGAGAGGCCTCACAGACTACACACACACACACACACACACACACACACACACACACACACACACACTCCATCTCATTACATCTCTCACACAGACCTATTTTCTGCTGCAGTTTCAACCTTCAAATAGAAAGATAGACAGAGAATATTCTCAGGTAGTTTGTTCCTGGGTAAAATGGTTCTTGAATATTATTTTCTAATGAGGGGGCAGGCAGCATGGAGCTCCACCATCCAGGTAACTGAAGATCTGCAAGGGCATAAGAGCTTACCTTCAAAACACCACTGAACTAGTTAAAAAAAAAAAGAAAATTTGGATCAGCAGACATAAAATGTCCTTACTATCATTGAAATCATGTTGTGATAAATCACACTTGTCTATATGACAGTACCAGCACCAAAACATTTAGGGTGCTGACCCACCTTTAACTGTCAGTCATTTGCTAACACTGGGTTGGCTGACTTGTCTATGGAGGGCAGGAATTTGGAGAGAGAGCATTAGTGGTGCAAGCTAGTAAAATGGCTGAAACCATTAATAGTGAGAGAAGAATGTGTCAGCATCCATTACTTCGTTAGTACAGCTGCTGCCCATTGGCTGGTGGATCCATATACAGTAGTACAGTGATGCAACAGATAGTAAACACCATAATACTTCGATATACTGTATATACCATGGTACTGAATAATTACCATATTGATATAGTTTGGTATTTACATGGTATTCCAAAATATTTTAATGACTACCATGGCACTACCCTGCTACAAAAAACAAAACAAAAAACATAAGTACCATGGTCCTTTATTGTTACCATCGGATTAGGTTTTAAATGTCCTTATTTAGGGGTATTTTGTGCAGAGGTATCTAGGTTGAAAAAAACACACAAGTCTCATTTTACAGTCTGAGCTGCTAGAAATTGCTGCTTGTTCATGTAAAGGCTCTTTACATGAACATGCTGCAGCATAGCTCCTCTACTACAAAACATATTCAAGAACTTATAAGGTCTAGGTATACATGGAATCCCATGAGAACTCTATTGGGTTCATGTACAGTGCGCTAAACACTGGCAGCTCACTGCTAACAGATCCCGCTCATTTGAGTTATCTGGATCCAGCGCTGCGTTCTGCATTTAGGGGGCTTGGACAATGAGGAATGAGAACACAGAGGCAGAGCTGCTATAATTGGATTTCAGCAGAACAAAAGCACAAGCTCTCTTATTGTGGAGTTGGAGCGGTGAGACGTCTGATCCGCGGCTGTGTTCGCAGGTTTACGCTTGCTCACAGACACTTCCTCTATCCCCACAACAGCACAGACTCAAAGCACAGTGTGTGTCTGTAGCTGTCACAAATCTCTACAGCATGCTGAGAAACAGAACACAATCTGTCTCTCATCTGCACACACAGAGGCTTGCGTTAGAGGGGATCACAAAAACGAAGAAAGTCAACATGAAATCAAATTGACCCTCTTAATATATAATTCTTGTCTTATTGTGAGAAATAAGACCATGAGCATGTATCTAAAATGACATTTGGCTGCCATTGTCAATCCCTCTTATTTTTAAAATCTGTCTCTTCAACAATCTGTCACATAGAGACTACCATTCAATCAATTTCAAATGGAATTCCCAAAGTCCTGCCCAATGTTATTATCCTTTAAATAAATCATGTCTCTATCAATCAAATCATTCCCTAAAATAAAAAATATTTTAAATAAAATAAAATATTTTTTTTAAAAAATAGCCCGTGAAGTTTCTATTTTTTTTTTTGTTTGTTTGTTTCTGACAGTGTGGTTTATTTTATATATCAAAAGTTTATTAAAGTTTCATGGAATATGAAAATACCACTAGATGCTGATAACACTATATATAGCCCTGAGACTCTTCTTCCCATGTAGAAAAAAAAACAAAAAAAACAAAACAAACCTGAACAAAAATTACAAACCATTATTTGATAATTAACTTATCTAAATTGGAATGACAAATTGAAACTAAAATTGTAAACAATAAAAACTTTAGAATTGTTCGAATTTTTTTTTTTTTTATCAGTGATATCCTGTTTCAAAATGTTGCAGATTTATCGCACTCTTATGTCATTTTGGCATTTCAAGACAGCAAGAAGATAAAACCGGAGCCTCATACATCAGTACTTCAATGGCGTTCTAACACTTTAAACTGCTGCAGTCTTCAGGTCAGTGTGTTTGGGTGGTGTGAGGTTAAGAGGTTTAGAAGACTGACTCTGCGGTCAGGAGGAGGTCACAGGTCAGCCTTAAGCCTATAAAAACTATGAAACCCAGCCAACGTAATTAGACAGAAACTGTCGTTAATATTCTGTCACCTCTGACCTCCAGAAGCACACATACCCATGTCAACAAGAGGAACGCACATGCTCCTGCTTTTATTTCTTTACTTCACTCTTCTCCTGTGGAATTAAAATCATATTTATAATGTATTCATATGTATAACCTATGTGATGACAATTTTAATGGTTATTAATAATTATTATTTTAAAGAAAAAGATTAAATGGCTGAACGAGTGCAGTTTTCTTTGCTTGTTTGACATATTTACCACTGAAATAGAAAGTTGAGGTGGGGCACATCAAAGGGCTTTTTTAATAGCAGTGAACTCTTATTTTAGAGTTCACGGGAAACATGGACTAAAACTATAAAAATATTTGAATGAAAATCAGTCTTGTATATTTTATTTTATTATTATTATACTATTGCAATATATATTATACTATTGTCTTGATGGTTTAATATATAATATGCCCTCATTGCCATGCTGTATGGTGAATAATGACTATATTCCCAATATAAAACAGCCAATTGTACCTTATTGCTTTTATTTCAATCTTCAGTCAAATTTTGTTATTTTTCATTATAATAGCAATCAATGTTTTTTTTAATTTTTTTATTGAAATCCAGAAATGACTATGCTTTAAAGAGATTTGTTGCTACTGATATCATCACACAATCTCAACAAACCATAAATATCAATAATTCATAAGCTTTACTGTATGTGGTTAGTAACGTGGTTAGGAACGCTCCTTGTCCCCCATCTATGCGATCTGGCCTTTTTCACATCCACTCTAACTGAGCGCTGACCCAAATCTAATTTCCTCTGCTTATGTGAATGACATGTGTTGTTGGTCAGAGACAGGCTCCTCCATTATTGAATCGGACTCACTCTAGAGACACACACGCGGTGCTGAATAATTGAGCAGGTGCTTGTTAACACAATGACGAGCTGACAAGAACTACATGCTTTGACTTTTTTCCCCCTTTATTACAAAGGCAGTCATCAACCCTTCCTAACACACAAATCCCCATTAGACACACACAATTTGGGCATATACTAACACATCCTGTTTCTGATAGTGTACTAGAACTGATGTGACTTAAATAGAAAAAGAAATCATGTGGTTAAAATAAAGAAATCATGTGGGCATACCATACAAGGAACAATGAAAATGAATGAAGAAATGCATCTTGTTGAGGAAATGAAGAATAGGTGTTTGCTTTCAGGCAGACAGAGCAACAACAACAACAACAAAAATAATGTTGAGACTCATTCATAAGAAATCTCTAGTTCTAGTTAAAACACAGCAGTGTTTCCTCTCTGAACCAGCACTGATCTCCTGTGAGAGGGTCTCGTCCTGCTGTGGAGGGCAGTGCCCAGCGCCAGCTCTTTGTTCTTGGGCTGCTTTAGCAGATTCCTCCTCCTCTCTCTCCTCAGTGAGCTCTGCCACACGCCTTCACAGCAAAGACAGGTGGCCTGATCAAGACGGGCGCGCTGTTCTAAGCAAGCGGCCTGCCAATGGGGCACGGTGCCAGCTGGCAAACCGTGCAGCTGACTTTCCAAGCAGTGGGACGCTCTCACACATATGCGGTACCAAACACGCTCACACACATACAAGCACACACAAACACTGACACTCCCACAACATGTTCACAACACCCAGCGATGTGCAGTTCATTCTGACGCACGCACATATGTGCAAACGCACACGCGGTGCCTTAAAAAAAACATGCGGCATTTGTCAACAGATGAAATGTTTGCGGAATGCACACAGCCATGTTACCATATGTCAGCTCAGATACGAGACTCAATATCCTGGCTGATGGCACTCCAACGCGCATTAAATATAAAAAGACAGAACAGACCTGTTAAAGGATGCCATTACACTCACAGCAGGTAAACACACACACAGAGCCTTGAGGATCATGAGTAATCTGATGAATAAGGATCTTAACACCAGACATTGTTATTTCTGTAGATTGCTCCTTTTGTGTTCAATGCAAGAAAAAATGTCATATTTGGAATTACATGGCAGTGAGTAAATGATATAATTTTCATTTTTGGGGCCCATATCTGATATAAAGCTCTCCTAACATACTAAAAAGAAAAGCCTGTAAAACCTTAGAGCTGAGCCAAGAGCCCTAAAAGCAGCCCCCTCTAACACCAACAATATTTAGTTTCAGACCAGCACTGCTGAATTAAACCAAATCACAATCACCCAAATCAAAAACAGCTAGTGAAAATCCATATTTAGACATTTGGGTACTGAAACAGAAGAAGGCAGAGATCTCTGGGGCTGTCAAATGCTGTGAATATCTTCCATTTGATCTCTGTCCTACATTGGGAAACTGCAGGGTGTCCGCTTAAGCAATAAACTATGAGAGGATGTACTATATTGTTAGTACACCAAAAAAACAAAACAAAACAAAATGTGTCAGAATATCTCAAAGACAGATCTATAGAAAAAGGCACACAAAAGCCACGTTTCCACCGCAGGAACTTTCCCCAGGAACTAGGAACTTTGGGGTGGTACTCGGTGTGTTTCGACCTCAGGGACCAGGGCAAAAAATTCCCCCTCAAAAAGTACCTGCTCACTAGGTAGTACTTTTTCAAAGTTCAGGAACTTTCGGGGGTGGGACTTGGGCGCTGAAGATGCTGATTGGTTGAGTTCACGCAGCATTTTGATTGGTTGACTCCACGCAACATTTTTTTTCAACCATCGTTTTTTTAAAGTCTGTTGCGGTGCGTGCAGTAAGAGTTGATTGCTATTTGAATCAACAATGGATTTTTAAAAAATACAACCGATGGACCGACGACATGGTTCAGGCTTTATTAAGCTTATATGTGTAGGATGAAATCCAGAGGGAACTGCAAAGTTGCGCACAGTGCTATGTCACCGGACTATCTTCACGGTACTTCAGACCGCTATGGAAACACAGCTAGCAATAGGTCCGGGGGGGAAAAAGGTTCCTGGGAAAAAAGCTCCTGGGACAAATTGTTCCAGGTAATTTAGGTGGAAACATGACATCCAATGGAAGCGTCACACTTTATCCTTCACTTTCTCCTAATAAGCTTTGAAACAAAATATAGAACTTGTTTTTTTTTTTTTTTTTTATCTTGATTTTTGTCTGTTTTATTAAAAGCTGAAATCCCGTTTTTAAATTTTTTTTTTAGTAATTTATTTTTTTAATCATGTTTTTTTTTTGTCACATTGTTTTTTTCTTTGTGAGTGTGTCATGATGCTTTGGTAAGATTGTATGCAAAACATCATAAACGTACTTGAACATTTTAAAAAAGACATACTTCTGTGTTAAAAACTACAACATGTAGACTGCACACACACACACTATCTTCATCTGCCTCTGTTTCAGTCTGTTTCCACATGATTGCTCTTTTGAACTTGCTCTCTCAGCAGTGTCTTCATCTCATTCCTTGCACATCCTTTCACGTTTCATCAGAATTAAGGTCACAAATAGCTGGAGATAGAGTTTGTAGCTATACAAATAAATCATCTAACACAGAGACAGTTTTTCTTTTATGGTGGTGGCTTCCTATTAAAATCTTCTGTTTTTATTGTTTTTTTTGTTTTGTTTTTTTTTACCCCTAGACTTAACCTGGACACAAAGCTTTATGCACTTTAATTTTTCATTAAGACATTACTTAGTATGTTTTACTAGCCACACACAAACACACAATACTGAACAGATAACTGTTACAACATCAACAGCGCCTCAGTGTTTGATGTGTGTGTGTGTACTGCACTCCTCAATAATGTGTGTCTCCTCCCAATCCTTATGTACAGTACAGTTGCGTTTGACCTTTGACCGGTGGTCACTAATTACTGCAGCCGTGTGGCGGTTCGAGTGCTTTGCCTGCAGCTCGCTTGAGCATATCATCTAATTGGTTCCTTGTTCAGCTAGCAGCGGCACACACATCTCCTCCCCCACATTCATTCTCTCCCTCTCTTTGTTCACTCTCCCCTCCTCTCTCGTTCTTTTATTATCTATAAGTGTATCTCCTCCAATTCTCTCTTTCATGCTGAATTCTTCAGCGGTGTGCTCTGCCAGCTATAACAACCTCCCTGACTACAACTTGAGTCTCTGGATTCCTGCCCGATCGGTTCGCTCCCCCTATCCATTCATCATAAAGACCCCTGCCCTCGACCCCTCACCGCAGAGTGCTCTCGGAGGGTTGTCTAAAGCAGCTCATTCGCCCTGCACAGGGTTACAGGGCGCTCTTTAAATAACACATCAGAGTCAATACTCGATACCCCCCACCTCTCCTGTCTCCTGACACACAGGAAACTAGACTGCAACTAATAGGAAACGTTCCAAAGCTAATGTTATGTAAAGGTTATATAAATGAAACATCCTAATGTTTTTATTAGTATTTGATAAAAGTTCTCACAATGTTAAAGATGCTGTAAGCTTTTTTATGGAATAGCCAGGGGTACCACAAAAGGACCCCTGGCAGCATATTCTTGATTGCGATCACTGTATGGCCCCTCCCTCGGTTGGTTTGTCGAGCAAGAACTCACATGAAAGGTGTGTTAAGTGCTTGGCCGTGCAGCTTGTGCAAGCCACACTTGATGGAACCTGTGATAACTTCAAGGTAAAAGTGCTTCGCCTTCTTTTCAAGGAAGATAGGCAAATCGTCCATTCTAGTTCTGATTCTAAATTGCTATAGCTCTGTTCTAGGGATCCGATGTTAAGCTCAAGTGAGCAGACAGAGTTTCTTTCAGGCTTGGGGACATTTTATATACGGCTGCAAGGAGTTTGGCAGCGGGTAGGCTGACACCCTTCCCCCAGGTTGCTTTTACTGAGCTGTCGGATGTTGTTTTAGTGTGAAGCTGGACTGAGTTGATTAAGCTCAATGTGAAGCAGTCTAAATTAGTTGAGCGTTCCTTGGCCAGCTGTAACACACTTCTGCTTTGCAGGTCACTGCTATTCTTTCAGGACTTCCATTAGGAGATTTCAAGGTTTGGAAGTAGCCTTTCTCAGCGCGTCTCACCTAGCCATGAAAAAGTTTTGGTGATTAAGTTGTAACTGACCCTTAAGTCGTCTGACCTGTCCCTGACTGGCTGGTCAGAAAACGGACGACTCGCCCCACACAGAGAATTCTGTTGAACCACTAAAGTGTATTTGCCTCTCTCCTCACTGCTCTTTATAAGCTGTTCCATCAATTCCGCCATGTACTGCATCTCAGATGACAACAGATTATCTGTGTGTTTTGCTCAGCAATCTATTTACTCTTGCTCTTTCAGATTGCCATCGTTGTCCGGCTCCAGGATACCAGTCATTTCAGAACTCATTTGTGATTACCTTTTTAATAAAAGTTCTGCACATGGAGCCAAACGAAAACTTGCTTGGCACTTCATTACAGCATGGAGAGGCGGGTGGTGTTAGCTTTGACCACTAAGTTCAAATCCGCCTTTGTCCAAAATCATTTTTCTCCCTTTTTCCATCGCATATCAGCTTGAAAAGCCGTTAGTTTTAAATAAAAATAATATTCAAAAACTTGTGTAGTATATTCTTAACTTTAGCCTGGTTGAGGCTGATTTTTCCCAAGATTTTCTGTTTGGGTTCCTTGCCACTGTCATCTTGCTTAGATGGTTACACTTAATATACAGCAATAGTATTGATTTGACTGCATTGACAAAATTGGATGAGAGAAAACTTGAACTAAACTGAGCTAGATGATGGCATCACAGGGCTCACACACACACACACACACACAAACACACACACACATCCAATATGCAGACCATATATTGACCATTTAGCATCTCCAATTGACCTGGAATCCATGTCTTATGGGGAAGCAGAGCACCTGGAGGAGACCCACGCCAACATGGGGGGCATATGTACTCCACAAATAAAGATTTCCTGACTCAGCCAGGACTCAAACCAGTGACTTTCTTGCTGTGAGAAGACAGGGCTACCTATTGAGCCAGTTTGCCACCTGATTTGGATAATGTGTTCAATAAAAATATCTGAAAGCCTAACAGACAACATTTTACATAAATGTTTTTTTAAATCAATGTCTTAACTATAAATTCATTAACATATCGTACAAAAGGATAAAGAATAGTTGGATACTGTAGGCAACACTCCCATCACACATACACAAGATTTTTCCTGGGTCAAAAATGGTCTTCTGTGGTGGCTGTCAGACATGGTCATCCACACAAACAGTAAAAAGTACCCTCATCATGACAAACAGGAAATTTGGACAGAATTTCTCATGAAAAAGTGGATTAGTATTCATACATAGCGCAGATCATAATCAGCGAGCATGTTTTTTAAATAAAGTTGTTTTCTAAATAAAGTTTGAGGAAGCTTGGTGGTGGTGACATTGATCCGCGACCATGGTGTGCTGTAGTCCGTTTATAGCCTACTGTTAGCTTTTTATATCTGACGACTTTATTTAGGCTTCAAAATGTGTAAATGTTGTGTTAACTTGTAAAGATTATCTTGATAGACAAAATGCGTGTATGTGTCATAACCCTTTGTTAAACACAGAGCTTATTTTTTGCGATTTTTCAAAAGTCTATGGGAAAAATGCATAGGCTTTCGATCGAGGGAACCCGTGCACCGCTAATTTCCTGGTTGGCCAACAAAAACACATCATCTCTAATGTACTCTATAACTGATCAAAAATTTGTTTTGGCAGCTGCCAAAAAGTTTTCAATGTAGGAAAAACCCTGCATACAGTAATGGAAATTTTATTAATATTATATTTGTAAGCATTGTTAATGAGCTGTTAATGAATTTACATTTCTAAAGTTTTTTTTTTTTTGGAAAATGTTGTCTGTGAATATCATTAGCTTATGGATAGTTTTACTGAACACATACTTAATTTTTTTTTTCTGTGCATACTTAAAGGGCGTATAAAATATAAAAATATAAATAGTAAACTATAAAGAAAACTTATTGTCAGGATTATTCTGTTATTTGTTTGTTTAGTTTCATTTTCATGTACTATGGGTTAAATGGGTTAGAAGTATACAATTAACAAATAGTATACAAGTTCACTTGTACTCAAAGTTTAAACAACATATATTTTTATATATTTTAACTGAGAAGTAGGCCAACTTTCAAGAAAGTTACTGTAAAAGTACATATACAAGTACACTACTAGTGCATTGATATTAGTATACTTACTACATAAAGCATACTTTACTTAAGAAATTTAACTTTGTAAGATAAGCTATTCCACCCCAAAGCTGAGATGTTACTAAAAACTTGAATGTAATTTTGTATGATAGTAAAAACGTACAACTACAAGATATTTACAATTTACTAAAAAAAGTACAATATATACTTAGACCAAATATACTTAGACTTTTCTGTATACTTGTCAGTTTAAGCTACAGTATCTCACAAAAGTGAGTACACCTCTCACATTTCAGCAACCATTTTAGTATATCTTCTCAAGCGACAATACTATAGAAATTAAAATTGTATATACTTTAGAGTAGTCAATGCGCTGCTTGTATAGTAGTACAGATTTACTGTCCTCTAAATATAACTCAACATACAGCCATTATTGTCTAAATAACTGGCAACAAAAGTGAGTACACAAGTGAACATGTCAAAACTGTAACCACAGTGTCAATATTTTGTGTGAGCACCACTGTTATCTAGCACTGCCTTAATCCTCCTGGGCATGGAATTCACCAGAGCTGCACAGGTTGTTGCTGGGATCCTCTTCCACTCCTTCATAATGACATCACAGAGCTGCTGGATGTTAGACACATGGCGCTTCTCCACCTTCCGCTTGAGAATGCCCCACAGGTGCTCAATAGGGTTCAGGTCTGGAGACATACTTGGCCACTCCATCACCTTCACCTTCAGCCTCCTCAGCAAGGCAGTTGTCATCTTGGCGGTGTGTTTGGGGTCGTTATCATGTTGGAAAACTGCCGTTCGGCCCAGTTTCTGAAGGGATGGCATCATGTTCTGCTTCAGAATGTCACAGTACATGTTGGAATCCATGTTTCCCTCAATGAAGTGCAGTTCCCCAGTTCCAGCAGCACTCATGCAGCCTCAGACTATGATGCTACCACCACCATGCTTGACTGTAGGCAAGAAACAGTTTTCTTGGTACTTCTCACCAGGGCATTGCCACACATGCTGGACACCATCTGAGTCAAACAAGTTTATCTTAGTCTCATCAGACCACAGGACATGGTTCCAGTAATTCATGCTCTTGGACAGGTTGTCTTCAGCAAACTGTTTGCGGGCTTTCTTGTGAGCCACTGTCGTCCCGTTTCTAGGACGAGAGCCATGCAAACCGACTTGTTGCAGTGTGTGGCGTATGGTCTGAGCACTGACAAGCTGACCTTCCACTTCTGCAACCTCTAAAGCAATGCTGGCAGCACTCATGCGTCTGTTTTTTGAAGCCAGCTTCTGCACCTGATGCACAGCACAAGGACTCAACTACTTTGATCGACCCTTGCGAGGCCTGTTCCGAGTGGAACCCGTCTTGGAAAACCTCTGTATGACCCTGGCCACTGTACTGTAACTCAGTTTCAAAGTGTTACCGATCTTCTTATAGCCTAGGTCAACTTTGTGGAGAGCAACAATTCTAATTCTCAAATCCTCAGAGAGTTCTTTGCCATGAGGTGCCATGTTGAATATTCAGTGGTCAGTATGAGAGAATTGTACTCAAAGCACCAAATTTTAACTGCTCTAATACAAGATACGCAAATTTGTATTGTCCTATCAAGCAGAAAAAAAACATGAACATGATGAATAGGACATGTGGATTTGCATGGTTAAAAGATGTAGAGCTGTTATCACTTAAGGTGTACTCACTTTTGTTGACAGCTATTTAGACAATAATGGCTGTATGGTATGTTATTTTCAGAGCACAGTAAATTGATACTGCTATACAAGCAGCACATTGACTACTCTAAAATATATACAAGTTTCATTTCTATAGTATTGTCCCTTGAGAAGATATACTAAAATAGTTACTGAAATGTGAGGGGTGTACTCACTTTTGTGAGATATTGTAAGTATACTTAATTTTAGTATATCGCTGTATATCTCTGATTAGTACAAAAAATTTTTTAAAAATTATTTTAAAAGAAGTATACTAATAGCACACTTGAATAAATATTTCTTTTTTGTAAGGGAAGCTATACCAACCCAGAGCCAAAGATAAAGACATACTCATAAAGATCAAGCGTGAGTTTGAAGATGTGTGTGTGTGACGAGGATTTACAAAAAGCTAAGACAAGCCTGTAATTGCTCACATGTAACGGGTTCAAATTAAGAGAATTATGAGATCAGGAGACAGACAGAGAGCGACAGTCAGACAGAAAGGCCAGGGGTCAGTTGGTTTATGAGTGTCTTATGGACTATGCAGATCTGTGGCTGATCTTCGACCTCTGTGTGCCTAAGGCTTCACCTGTACTGCAGAGAGCAGGTGGTTAGGTCAGAAGTCAAAAGATTGAGCTAAAATTAAATGCTCATGCTTTTTCAATAGATTACCTCACATTTTGTACAGTGTATGTTATGTGTGTGAGATGCTGACCAGCAGAAGAGTCAGGCCTATTCAAATAATGCAGATGCATTTCACTCTGATGCACAATGGGAAAAAAATAAATAAATAAACTTTTTGAAGCTGATATGACTGAGTTTTGTACTATACTTTTTGATTAACATGAAAGGGGAATTATGTTGAAATCATTCATTCATCCATTCATTAATTTATTTCCAGTTTTGACACTTTTTATAGTAAATCATTTAGAGATTTTGGGCCAAGTGAATATCGAAAGCAACTTCCAAAAACATAATTATTAAATTTGAGTTGAGTCGTATGGAACGCAAAAGCAGCTTTTCCACCTTTTGATCACAAGATGTCGTTAGTGTGCACGGTGTTTGAAAAGCTTTGAGTAATGAACCATTTCACAATACAGTTGATGGGAAAGCCTCTGTGCTTCGCAAAGCTTCATTTCACCATCACTAGGGTAATCCAAAGACATAATCCAAAAAACAGGCAATAGGTCATAAACACAGGGAAACAATCCAAACAAACAACAGGGTAGAAAGCACGGGCAAACACCAGGATAATAAAATAAATAAATAAATAAATAAATAAATAAATAAAAAACAGGCAGATAATCAAAACAAAGGAAACCGGGAAACCAGAGAGAAGTGCTCAGAAATGCAGTGTAACACATACAAGACTTCGCAATGATTGAGTGAGTACACAGAGGTTATAAAAGGCAAACATAAACAAGTAAATGACAAACAGGTGGAAGTAACGAGACCATGATGAGTCTAGGCAGTGGGTCATGGGAAGTGTAGTTCATGATGGGAAAGCAATACAGGAGACAGGAGTGCCCACTGGTGGTTATCCTAGGCACTCTAGCTGGTAGGTGTAACAGGTGAGATGTTTTGATTTTCCGTTCAGTCTGTACTTCACAGAAACAATGTATTTCTTCAGAAACAATGACAAAATATGACGGAGCTTGTGTTTAAAATTAACCACATACCAGAATGAATAATTTACTGAAAACTGGCCACGAGTCAGTGTACTCCCTGCCCTGTAATAAAGATGTAATAAACCTGGTTTTCTTTACATTCAGTACTGTTTTAGACTGATTGTTTGAATGCATTCACTTACAGGACAGTTGGACTAAAAACTTTCCCGGAGTTTAGCGGCTTAAAATGATTTGATCACAAACAGAGAAGCAAAATCAGGTTAAGGGGCCTACCAGGGTTACAGGTGCTTGTGACATTGTAGATGCTCAGTGTAATGGACTACCAACTCCCAAATTAACAGCGTAACTTAAATTACATTAATGACGCAGTATCGCGTGCTTCATTAATTTATTTGTGTTATTTGTGTTTAATCATTTTTACATGTTAAGGATTTTGAATTAATTGCATGCATTAACACATTAACTATGACAGCCCTAATTTAAATATTTTCAAATAAGTTATTTGAACTTTTTCTTCTGAGTGACCATTTTTCTCGATTCAATCTTGAATAATTTTTTTTACTGATCTAGTCACCTTATCCATGATGATCACCATATCCATAAAGCATTTATTATGTCTTAATATTTGCTTAACATTGTATTAAGTATTATTTGAATATTCTATGATGGAAACTTCATTTTAAAACAGCTTTCAAGTCAGGAGGCAGTTCACTAGGTTTTGAAACAGAGCTACACTGTAAAGTGGTAAAAAGGAATGCCGGGCAAATCAACTAGAATTACAAAAATAAAGAGAGGTATTAAACGAGTGCACACACTCTTTGGTGTTCTATTCAGTGTAAAATAGCAGCAGACACCTCCAGTGAGTGTGTGTTTTATGGCTGCGAGAGTGAGAAATGACCCTGTCATCATAGAGAGAGATCCGCACAGCCGAGTGGGGTCAGAGGTCAGCCATTACCCACTCCAGCGGTCACATTCCTGGGCTTAATGCCTAGAGAGGCATCTGCTGCCATTCACACACTCAGGGTGCAGTGGAGCAGTAGTTTCTGCAGAGTCTAAATGCATGGTTTACAATGTGCGCACTGCTGCCATTGTGTGTACATGTGCGTGCGTGCGTGCGTGCGTGCGTGTGTGTGTGTGTGTGTGTGTGTGTGTGAGTGAAAGGTTAAAGACATTTTTGCTCGTCTCCACTCCAATTTTCTCTGTATTAAGTTTGCTGTGGCTGCCACCCATAAACACAAAAATAGACTGTATAAGGAGTGCATCTAGAAGAAGAAAGGAAGAGAGAGGGAAATCTATCAATAGCGCTCACACTGACCTTTTTTGTTTCACCAAAAAAGAAAACTCTGTCATCACTTTCTTACCTTCATGTTATTCTTATTTTAAACCTGTTATCTTTTCAGTGAAACACAATACGAATTTTTTGAAGAATCTTTGGGCTTTGACTGAGGACTGATTTTTTTTATTATTTATTATTCCTTTCTTTCTATTGTTTAAAGTATTATCTGCCACCAGGAAGAAGTTCTTTGCTAGTTATATGTATTGTGTTTATACCGTAGTGCAGAACTGTCTCAGCCAGGTATTGTCTTACCTTTCACGGAGCAAGCTATTGTACAAAAACCAATCAGGATTCAAAATCGTCCACTCTACAGAGACTGCCTTGCTATCAGTCACCGAAGCCCTGTGACATGCGAAAGCTGATTTCAAATCAGTTCTCATTCTGCTAGATATCTATCTACAGCTTTTGACATTATTTACCACCAGATGCTCTTTTCCAACCTTTGTCGCTGGGCATCACATGAACTCCATTTCGCTGGTTTAAAACTTACAGGTAAGTCTTTCAAGGTTTCCTGGAGGAGAGAGGTGTCTAAAGCATATCATCTGGTCACAGGGGTACCTCAAAGGCAGTGCTCAGTTCTGTCCAATTCTTCATAAATACTATATTGCTGGGACATATTATACAGGCACATGGTTTCTCTTACCATGTTACGCCAACACGCAGCTATACTCATTTTAACCAGGCGATCCCATGGTACCTAGGCCTGCCTGGCAGACATCTCAGCAAATATGAATATACTCCACCTCCAACTCAACCTAGCAAAGATGAAACTTCTTGTCTCCCCAGCCACTCCAAAAGTACAACACAATTTCACATGCCAGCTTGGATCTTCAAAAATTATTTCAACCAGATCATGTAGAAACTTTGGGGTAATCTTTAATGGCCAACTGAGCTACAAAGACTACACTGCAAAGACAGCACAGTCATGCGGGTTTGCACTGCATAGCATCAGGAAGATCAGGTCCCTCCTAATTAAGCATGCAGCAGAACTTGTCGTCCAAGCGGACTTCCAGCATTTGCAATCGGACCTGATAGAGAACGCAGCAGCACAACCCTTTAATGAGCCCAAGAGAGCCCACATTACATCTCTTTTTACCTTCACTTCAGACATTGATGTTTATGTACATATCAGGCATGGGCACTGCTCCCTCTTATCTCTACTCCCTCTTACAATTTTACATCCTGTCCAAAATCTCTATGGAGAGTTTGCAAAGAAACTTTCTGTTGAAAGATGAAGCAGCCAACAATCAATTTAACCTAACTATTCTTTGCAAAAAAAAAAACAGTAGGAAGAAAAAAAAATTTAAACAAAAGGGGCAAGTTTCTACTACATTTCTACCACTTCTTCCAACAGATATACAATGTTTATCTAATTGAACAACACTGACAGACCTAAACGAGTAACCAGCAGAAACCCAGTACTGAGAGGAAGTTTGGATCCGTATGATGCTGTTTTAAACACCATCTGAGCATCCAATGGCCACTGACAGTCAGAACAACAGCTTGATCTCTGATTACTTGAAAAAAAGAAGCTGATTGAGGAATATTTTCAGAGTTCCTGAGAATCCAGATATATGGAGACAAATTGTTTTAAAGCGCAACAGGGAAAGCACAACTTTATGTTTTCTGTTTTACTTTTTTAATGCCAGCGTATATTTTCTTGTATTTATTTATATATTTGTAATTGTTTAATGTATGTAACAACTCAATTTATGTTAGGGCTGCACGATTATGACAAAAATCATAATTGTCGATTATTCCCTTGAAATTGTAATTGCGATTATTAATTACGATTATCATAATTTACATTGAACGATGTATTGAATAGCGTTATACCATTGTTTGAAGCAACTGCATGCCATATTTTTGTATAAAAATAAAAAACAAGCTGAAAAAACTCTTCCTGAATTTTTTTATTATTTTTCTATTGCATTAAACCTCAAATGTCAACTATACATTGGTTTGGTTTCTTCTTTAAATAATAATAAAAAAAAGAAGTCAACATATGCGTGTTACAGAGTACCTCAGGGATGACGTGTTTTTGTAGGCCAACCCGGAAGTTAGAGGCACACGGGTTCCCTAGATCGAAAGCAATGCATTTTTCCCATAGACTTTTGGAAAATCACAAAAAATAAGCTCTGTGTTTAACAAAGGGTTATGACACTTACACGTTTTGTCTATCAAGATAATCTTTACAAGTTAACACAACATTTACACATTTTGAAGCCTAAATAAAGTCGTCAGATATAAAAAGCTACCAGTAGGCTATAAACGGACTACAGCACACCATGGTCGCGGATCAACGTCACCACCACCAAGCTTCCTCAAACTTTATGCTGTCCAAATGTCCTGTTTGTCATGATGATGTCTAAAGTCCCCGCCAAAGGAAGTAGTCCCTTTTAGCAATTTGTTAGCAACCGCCGTTTTTAAGACACAATAAAGGTTTAAAAAAATCACAAGCGTGTTATAACTGGTGTGTTTTATGTCATAGATCAAAACGTGAAAATATTTAAAGACTTTGTTAACCACAGACCTTATTTCAGGCGATTTAGCAAAAACCCATTAAAAAAAACCATTGACTTCGGGGCGATGGAACCGGAAGTCCTAAAATGCTAACTCGCTTCCGGGTTTTGCCTACAAAAACACATCATCCCTGAGGTACTCTATAATAATCAGGGCTTTTGCATCAGGTTGTTCTTCCCCGAGAACTAATGTTCCCCTAGGGACTGAAGTGACGTAAACTGCGCTTGTTGTTGTGACTTTTATTTTGACGGCGCTGATAACAGTTCAGACAGATCTTGAGCACACAGTGCTCGCATTTTCCGTCTTCATTAGTTTACGATCTGTTTAACAGTCCTGTCTATGTTATTAGATAGAACTGTTATACAAAGAAAGTAGACAGTATATGCTAAAAGTATTAGCTTTTGCCGAGTGGTTGATCCTCAATGTCGCTAGCTTAGCAGAAATACATAATCATGTTTCGCTTGGTCTGCTCAAAGTCGCGCTGGATTTTCACCTTAGCATATGTTTGAGAGGTCCTATCAATGTTTTTCATGTTTGTAGAGTTCGTGGTAAATGTATAGGCTGTGTACACAGCTTTTTAAAAATGGCGGGTGCTGGTTTTCCCGTGGTTTGACATATCAGAGTACATCTACGTCACTGGTAGCTCCTTTTGTGCTAGGTTAGACCTTTTATATTCTGAAGTATTCGTGATTCGCCTATCGCAATGTAACATGCTCTAAACACACCTCTTAAACATGCAGAATAATGTAAGTGGATATTTTTCCTTGTAATCGTGCCTTTAAACGATTACGAAATTGTGGCATCCGTAATCGTGATTAGAAATTCGATTAATTCTGCAGCCCTAATTTATGTTCTCATTTCTTCCAAATTAAAAGTGTTGTGACAACTCCAAATTACATACTATAAAGCACAAATTCAAATAAACAGTCATAACTATGTCTGCTCACTTGGAAATATTCAACCTCTGTTTTGAAAGGTGCATGTATTGAAGGAGATCAACTATTGCTTATATATGTTTGTTAAAAAATTTGAATGCAGGTTTTTGGACATGGTAATATCATGGTAGCATCTGATACCATCACTGTACCGCCAGGTAATCTGTCCCTTAAATGCTTGTACTGAAGTCTTCAGCACTAAAACCGTTACGAGACTGCTCATGCATACACATGCACCACTTTGGCAGCAGATCCATTTGTAGCAGTCTGCTCCTGCATGTCACACAACTGGGTCCAGGGACAACTGCTGCCCCCTAGTGGACTCATTTTCTTTCTTCCTTTCTTTCTTTCTTTCTTTCTTTCTCCATATGTCAGATGCATGAGTCGTGACACACACAAAATGGGGGAAGGTCAGTGAAGGTCCTTATAAAAAAGAGGAACCTTTAACCTGTGTGTTTCTCTGTACACTACCCATCTCTGCACAAACACACGCTAATCTGACTGACCCTTAACCTGACCCAGTGAGTCCTTTAAACCTGCTTTACTTCCCTGACCTCTGACTCAACCTCACAACCCACAGAGTGGTGTCGCAATGATAAATCAGCAGAGACTGCCGCCCAGCTAATAAGTGTTGTCTACATTCAGAGAAAGGGTAAAGGTCAGCTTCACCTCCCATCCCCCAACACTCAAACCTTCACTGAGCTGTAAACACCAAATACTGCACTGAGGGACACAAAACACAAGATGCAGTATTACACACAGTTCAGGCAGTATATATGTCATTTAGCACATTACTGTCTGTAATATATCAGGATAGCAAAGGACACTTATTTCTCAATGTTTTCTTTTTATCCAAGTCTTTGGGCTCCCAGACGCAACGTCTGACATTAGGTCAGCTTTATAGCACCACAAAGCTGACACATTGCTTTAATATAAAGGTGAATGTCATGAACCCAGTCAAGAATATGCTTAGGTTATATTTCAAATCCTAAAAACAAAAGAAAGAAACATGCAAGTACTTTTGAGCCTATTTCAAGGTTTTTTTTTTTTTTTTTTTGTTTTTTTTTGTTTGTTTGTTTTTTTTTTACATTGTGCCATTATTTTCATGACAATTTTTCATTTTTTTGATGAAAAATGAAGTGTCTATACTGATAAAATATTTATACTGCAAAGGCCTTTTTCACAGCTTTTCACCTATTTGGATTATTGTGATTTACGTACATAGACCTTTTGAACTGCTTTAGGTAAGTTTTTGGTGATTTCTTTAAATAGAGAAAGTATTCACTTAAAGCTAATAAAATTACTAAAACCCCAACTTAAAATCAAATCTTTAAAAAAAATATTTAAGTAATATTTTATCTATTATTATTATTATTATTTATTTATTTTTCAGTTAAAGAAGATCCTGGATGTCCCCAAAGTAAGGTTCTACCGTTAAAGATTTTATTTGTTTGATATTAGTCCTTCTTTACATTGAGACAGTGGTGGATGGTGTTTGAGCAAGTGACTGATGGATGTATTTTGTGTAGCACCTCCTGCAGGTTACACAGGGTTCTGGACTCAGTGAGAAAACATTCAGGCCTTTATACACCTGCAAATCACATTTGCCAGGTGATTTGGTCAAAAGAAGTGAAACAAGACATATTGCTATGTGCATCAGGAGCTTTTATGAGTCTCAAATGCATTGTGACCACTTGTTTTGATTTTATTTCACAAATATTTCAAAAGAAACATACTGACTCAAGCTGATGATGTGCCATTTGTGCATTAAAGGGTTAGTTTACCCAAAAATGAAAATTATGTCATTTATTACACACCCTCATGTCGTTCCACACCCGTAAGACCTTTGTTCATCTTCGGAACACAAATTAAGGTATTTTTGATGAAATCCGATGGCTCAGTGAGGTCTGCATTGCCAGCAAGATCATTTCCTTTTTTCAATGCCCAGAAAGGTACTAAAAACATTTAAAACAGTTCATGTGACTACAGTGGTTCAAACTTAATATTATAAAGCGATGAGAATACTTTTTGTGAGGCAAAAAAAAAAAAAAAATAACCGACTTTATTCAAAAATGTCTATCATCACCCTGTAGTGATGGGCGATTTCAAAACACTGCTTCATGAAGCTTCGAAGCTTTACGAATCTTTTGTTTTGAATCAGTGGTTCAGAGCGCCAAAATCACGTGACTTCAGTAAACGAGGCTTTGTTACGTCATAAGTGCTCTGAAATTTCAATAGTTCACGTGACTTTTGATACATGCTCTGAAACACTGAATCAAAACAAAAGATTTGTAAAGCTTCGAAGCTTCTCGTCGCTTTATAATGTTAAAGTTGAACCACTGTACTCACCTGAACTGTTTTAAATATGTTTTTAGTACCTTTCTGGGCATTGAAAAGGAAATGATCTTGCTGGCAATGCAGGCATCATTGAGCCATTGGATTTTATCAAAAAATATCTTAATTTGTGTTCCGAAGATGAACGGTCTTAAAGGTGTGGAACGACATGAGGGTGAGTAATGACAGAATTTTCATTTTTGGGTGAACTAACCCTTTAAGCTTTTTAAATAGAGACAAATCAAAGAAATGTTAGCTAGGTACTGTACTTTTAGCAAACACAAGCTGGTGAGCTAGCCAATGATGGTAAATACGGGGTGTTTTCAGAAATAATAAAGACATCAAAACACAGAATTACATGCAGCAAAAAAAAACAAAACAAAAAAAAACAAAACAAAGTTTGGTCAAATACCAGTGCATCGCTCACTGACACAGTCCAGTGTAGGCTGTCTTTATCTTTCAAAAGCCAAATCCCAAAAACGAGGATAGGCCTAGTCACTATTCTAGAAAGTGAATTAAGTCATGGTGTATTAAAATAAAATTTAGACGACCTTTAGCACCAAGGGCTGCATGTACTTGTTAGTGAATTTGTTCGTCTTCTGAATACGACCCATTTTTATCTCTTTCGCATTCACTTGTTTTAATCAGCAGTATGCTTATCTCAGAAATGAGTTCAAATTTACAGACAGCGCCATTCTTGTATTGACCTGTGCTCTGTTGTTTTACCATTAGCTCAAATTTACACAGAAGAGACCCCCTGATTTGAGTTCAGAAAAATGAACAACTCTGAGATGTGCCCCATGACCCCCTGCTAGAGTATTAGGCAAACACACACTGCTCTGCTCTGATTAATAAAGGTCAATTAGCAATTTTACTTTCCAAATTTAATCAGCCCCCTGAGCCTGCACTCTCCCCCTCTCTCTCTCTTATTTTGTCATGTTTCTTCCTGTGGAGACTCATACTGACATGCTAAAAGGAGAATAAACCTTTTAAATATGAAGCCATAAACACACACACTAGTACACAGGCTGTGGTAGCCCTCTGACAGCCACTGTCCCTCATTAATCAGAAAGTGTCTGCTGCGTGCTGCATTCTTCCACGGGCTTTCAACTCCACTGCTAATTGCAATTAATCACCAGGAGAAGCAGATGCTTGCAACAAAGACTGCTGGGAGAAGTGTGTATGTGCGCGTGCGCATGATGAAGCCGTCACGAGAGGCTGCTGGATGTCTGTGGTCTGAAGGCGGTCGCTATGACCCTCTCATCAGGACTACAAGCGTCTGTCAGATGTGGGTGACGTGACACTGAGTGATCATGAAACCAAGAGTGGATCCAAGACGAGGTTCATCTGATTAAATCACGTCCTGCTATCTGACTGGTGCTGTACCTAGTCTTTCCAGCCTGATGATTTCCACTACAAGAAACACAAATACAGCACAGCGCTCCTCATGGATGCACTTGATGATGACATAATACATAATAACTTACAACACAACTCTTTCAGTTTACTTAAATTTAAATTTGCTATTCCTGTTTTATTTTATGTTGCTTTGTCTTCCTCTCCATCGGACTGTCTGTCTCTCTCATTTTCCTCATCTTTGTCTCTCTCCTTCACAGTGTCTGACTCTGTTTTGACAGTCTGTATTACAGCTCATGACAGCCATTTAGCACATATACTTCCTCACTTCCTCTGTTATTCTCTTGGTCAAGATAAACACTAAATAGTGTAAAGAAACACTATCACACACCTTAATCCTTTGGCTAGCGTTACAGTAGGCTATATGATCAAGCTATCAAGCATGTTAAAACACAAAAGAGAACTCAATTTGGTACTGCCGCACTGTCTGTGAAGCGCCTCTCTGTGAACACAGACATCCGACAGGCGTGCACAGAAAGCCGCTTCAGACAGTCAGACAGAGTTCTCTTTCACACTTGAATGGACAAAAACCACACAAAATTATGTCAAAATGCCCGTTTTTGGCGAGTGCCAAAATGAGTGTCTTAAATGAGTTAAAAAGTCTTAAATGACTGTAAAGAGTTGGTTAGCAAGGATGCATTTATTCAGCAAGGATGCATTAAATTGATCAAAAGTGACAGTAAATGCATTTTTAATGTAAAAAAAAAAAAAAAAACACTTTCTATAGGTAGTTACTGTAGTGTTCTGGGTGATATTTAAAGAGTCAACCCCCAAGTCTTTGTGACATTCTGGTTAGGGGTCGACTGACAATCGGCGCCGATATTAAGCATTTTTATGGTTATCGGTATCGGTCATTTTCAAAACCGATTTGCTGATAAAATAATTTCACTTTGAAATGAAAAATTTGGCTCTGATGCAACCACTTCTTTCGGAACTCACCACTCTGCAGGTTTCACTATTATTAAACAGGAAATTACTGCAAACATGTATGCACTATAGCATGTAGATTGAATCCAAACAGATTATCAGAGCAGATCAGTTATTTTAAAAATTTCTGTGAGATGAAGTTTCACAAACAGTTTGAGTGATTCAGCGGTACAGCGGAGTCTCCCTCTCTCTCAAAATGCGCAAATGGCTTCACAGTATCCACATTGAGTTTATTCTGCAAGCGAGCTGCATGCTGCAATACAATACTTTAGCACGTGTTTTAGACAGTTGACGGAATAAGCACTTGCACATCATTTTAAGTCATGCATAGCATAAAGTACTTGCGCGCTCTCGAGAGACAGTCTTCAGTCCGTGCGCTCTCAGCCAATCTATGCGCACACAGGACACAGCCGCTTCTCAAACTGCTCACAACAAGCGTCAGATTGAGTTTTTTTTCCGCGACTTATTACACATAAACGTTCAGATACACACACAGTTATGTTAAAATGCCCATCTTGGCGAGTATACACGTAAGCACAGTCGGTTGTCTTCAGTGAATGTGAACAGCATGTGTAACAGTATATTGCTTTAGGTCTTAAAGAGACAGCAGCCTTTAAATCTGCTACTGTCTACAGTTGGCTGTCTGACATTAATGACAATCAAACAACAAAAGAAAATCTTTAATAAGGATTAATCTATATTTAATTTATACAGTTACAGCTATATAGAGTTATTTTATATTGGATTATTTAATTTCTGTGGTATTTCTTATCTGAATACTACTGTTAGACCTACCTAAAAATTACACTGCACTGGTCAATTTGTATCTTTATTCTAATTTTGTTTATGCTACTCCTTGTAATTTGTTTATTCATAATTATTGAATTGTTACTCTTAATTTTGACATTAATTTTCATTTTTACACCAGACATATATTGGTTCAAATTCAGTATCAGTATTCAGTAATCAGTATCGGCCCTAAAAAACACATATTGGTCGACCCCTAATTCTGTTCTGACTCAGGTCCTTCCTTTATTTTACCACTATTGGATTCCTTTACACTATCCAGTAAAACTTCAGATCACTGAAAAAAAAGTAACAGCACACCCCTAACACATTAAATGGTTAAATGGGTTAGTGCTTTGTTCAAATAACTGTCCCTAAGTGTGAGCAGTAGTAATCGTGATGCTTGACACTGTTAATTACTTCCTGCTTAAAGTGTCTTCTTTGACACACAGAAACCTGTCTCACTGATCTGATGTCTGCGGCAGTGAAAGTTCTACTGTCAGGCTGAAGGATGGAAAGACTACTGAGAAAGGGAGCAGAAGTCATGAATAACTGAAAGAGAACAGCAGGAGAGACGAGAGGTGAGATGAGAGGGTGTGTAACGCACTCTCCACCACCTTCCTATCAAACATTCATGCAACACACGAACAGCACACACGCGCACACACACACACACACACACACACACATACGTTTTATGGGGACTTTCCATGTTTTATGGGGACTTTCCATATTGTACAAACTGTATATTCTATTCTCAAAACCTAAACCTACCCCGAAACACAACCCTCACAGAAATAGTTTTTCAAAAAATATAATTTAATATGATTTATGCAACGTGATCTCATGAGAATACATGTGTATTTTTACGTAAAGTGTGGTTCTACCACACATACATTTACTTAAGTTTTCACACACACAAAAACGTACAATATTGACGTATTTATAGCACTAAAACGTAAAAAAGAACGTACGTATTAACAGCAATAAAATGTAAATCATTTAATCCAAGTGTGAATGGGTATGAATTCCCATGTAGTAATATTAAAGTCGTGGCATTAATGTTTTAAATCTGTTGTATTCAAGTGTCATATCAATACATGTTTTAGTCGAATTTATTGAATGCAGTTTACTCAACTACTTAATATGAAATTACATTTCTGTTCGTGACTTGTGCTGCAAACTCGTTTCGGAGAATTACATAATGTTAAACAAGACTACACTTTGAAACCTTAAAATGAATAAAATTTCTGTAATTGTTTAACCATTTTGTAATATTTAGTTTGTTTACTGTGCAACACAGAAGCAGTTTTCTCCTATGCAGCGACTGACAAAACCATAAGATACACCAAAGCACAACATAAATTCACAAATCACATTAATTTTATTTGTTCGCTGTACTTCAAATCTTTAGAATCCATATGTTTGTAAGGAACAGATCCAAATTTAGCCCTTTATCCAGCGATATTTGTCTTCATTCTCAGCAGCTACCATCATAGCCAAAGCCCACGCTCGTTATGATTCAAATTTGAAAGCTGCGCCCTCAAGTGAATGTACTTGTTTTGCCTGATCTTTTTGTAAACTTTCAATTTAATGTCTTTGAACAGTCAAACATAGCATAACGTGTTTTGTTTTGCTTTTTGAGAGTCATCTCTATGCTGAATGCTTTTTATTCTTTTCCCCTGTATCACAAGTATTCTGTTTCAGAGATTAGCTCTTGTGCACCTGCTGACATGATCTTTGGTGCCCTTTGACCTTGGACAACTGCACAAGTCAGAGGTCACGACAAAATAACCCTCTTAGGTCTGTTGAAATGTTGCTTTTTATATTAAACTTAAATATATTAAATATATACTACTAAAAATAATGCATTAAGCTAGAATAAAAAAGGTTTTGTTGTTGTTGTTTTAAAGCAGGCTTAAAAAAGGCTCTGTTCTTTATGTTGATATATTGCATGTTTAGATATTCCTACAACAAAATATTCTGGGGGCCATGACATTTTTGTGAAAATGTTAAAAAATGCTGGTGCTGACTGGCAACTTAAAAAAAAAAAAAAATGCTGGGGAAAGTTAAGAGGATCTTTGTGGGTCCCCTCAGGCTCTGGGCCCAGGAATTAGTCCTACCTTTAGCGACATGGTGATAAATGCATCTGTGGCAGATGTCAGCTTAAAGTCCAAGATCACTGTTGTTTCATTGAGTGAAACATCAACTAAAATTACTAAGCATACCTTTAAAGTAGGTTTTTTGATGATTGTTATGTGATGCTTTTTTATTTGTCTTCCCAGTTGTCTACTGTACAAGGCAACTGCACAATGGATGTGCACTGGAGCAAGTATTTGACAAATGCTCTTGACATCAATGAGACATATGAGCTCATCGCTTCATTGAAACATAGCCGGCAATCCTAGTCTTTATCTGACAGTGTGTGTGTGTGTGTGTGTGTGTGTGTGTGTGTGTGTGTGTGTGTGTGTGTTCAGAAATACTGCATTAGAACAGCTTACGGCTACATCCATACAACCCTCTAAACACTTATGTCTTACTGGAAGGACGTTTAGAGGGAAAGAATATCAACTAACCAACTCTTTTGTTGTGTCAGGCTAAGATGAAGTGTTATTGTGAACGAAAGAAAGTAAATAAGCAGGAAAAGCCCTCGACAGGCTGCCTGCTCCACAGCTGTGAGCTTCATCTTTTATTCATGTGCGGGAGGTAACGTGTGCCACTCCTGAAACCAGCCACTTAACCCATTAAGAGCACAACTTTGAACTGGTTGATAAATTATTAACATTAGCATTTATTAGTCTGGCAGACAGAAGAGATGGCAAATATCCAAAACAAAAACAAAAAAGGGAGAGATGAACATTATTAAAAAAAATGAAAAGCACAAGAATGGGATGGGATGTTTTTATAGAGCCATCATCACAGCACCAAACTAACAATGAGCCTTCAGAATCCAAATACCAAACGTTTGCCTAGTACAACAAATTCAGTTCATTCAATTCAAGTGTATTCTTATGACTCTTTTCACAATACAAATCATTTAGTTGAACTTTTAACAGTGCTCACAACCCATTTTATTTCCAAGATGTTTCAGTTTTAAAAAGTGCAGCATTTTAGATCATTTAAATCATTAGGATTTGATTGTACAGTGAAAAGCAGTCTCTATATGACAGGGGAGAGTCTGAAAAATAGGGAGGCATTGATGTCAGCCAAATTGGAAAGTTGTTTCAAGGTAAAGCAAATGATAACATTCTGATGAACATTATGAAGATTAAAAATGTTTTCCCTTGGAAAAGAAGCAGCTAATGACACACCTCTGCAGCAAGCACTTAACCACCACACACACCCTTAAAAACAATGCACTTACTCTCTCTCTCTCTCTCTCTCTCTCTCTCTCACACACACACACACACACTTCAATTTTGTCTCTGCATTTCTCCTCTAGCATGCTTCCTAATCTTGTTGTCTAATAAACCTGCTTTTGTTTATTACGAATAATGTTGGCCCTTTGACAAATTTCTTTTGTTTCTCTTTTGTAAGTTGCTTTGGATAAATTGTTAAATGCATAAAATTAAATGCGCATTGATTTTTGATTGAATATTTTGAATTTAACATATGAATTGGGCCCTTATTTGGGGGTCAGTGGTTACAATTAGATCTCATGCTGGTAAAATGTAAGGTTTTTTTTCCTGTTGTGACTTCCACAGCTCAGATAGTGCATTTCCTGTCAGTCCTCTCTCCATAATGAGATCCGGACAGAATCTGTTTTGATCTCCATGGTGACATGCAACAATAACCAGAGACAGAGCACAGGATGATGCTATAATATCATTAAATCATCTCTTATGCTCTCAAACACACACAAACACACGCACACAGGTTTGTTTTGCTATCTTAGTGAGGACATTCCATAGGCGTAATGGTTTTTATACTGTACAAACTGTACATTCTATCCTCCTACACTACCCCTACCCCTAAATCTACCCATCACAAAAACATTCTGCATTTTTACATTTTTATAAAACATTGTTTAGTATGTTTTTAAAGCTATTTTAAATATGAGGACTCATAAAAATGTCCTCATAAAACATGTTTATGTCGTAATACCAGTGTAATACCCATGTCATTATACAAATTTGTGTGCTCATAAATCACAAAAACGCGCACACATTTCTTTTTCGTCCTTCGCTTAGTAGTAAAAAGAAGTTGTAAATACCTTTGCCGATATACTGTTAAGAAACATTCAGATGACATTCATGCTGCTGAGAGCGACGTTTAGATAAATACATGCTTTCCTCTCAAAAACAAAATAACAAAAATGACAGCATTGAGAAAACAGCAGTTAAGAAAGCATCTGATCATAGCAATGTGGATATGTCAGCTCTGCAATTCACTGGCATCATGTCGACAGATGAGGTATTAAAATTATACTGTTATGATAGTTGGATTATAAAGTATATTTGAGACTATAGACTGGCTATGTTAAGCCCGGAACACACCAAGTCCACGCCGACAAACTAGTGGCGACAAAAGCAGACTTGGCTCACGTCGGCAGCGTCTGGGTCCAAAGTTGCCCTGACACACCAAACCGACACTCAACACCCGATGGCCAAGTAGCATATCCGTTCTGCGCCTGCGTAAGAAGAAATGCCTTTCTGTACCAGCAGGTGGCAGTAGCTGAACAGCCAATCAGAATGATCAGATGGCCCAACTGACCGTCGAGCGAAAAAAAGCTGACGAGGACCAACTTCAGCAAACGGTGCGGAACACACTGAGAAAACTTAGTCGGCCAACGAAAAAAAAACTGCCCGACGGCCAACCGTTGGCTTGGTGTGTTCCGGGCTTAAGACTATAGTTTGAATTAAGTATGAGAATTGGGACACAGTGATTGACATTACAGTACAGAATGGCTCCTTCGGCATTATCATAAATAGAATTCATTTGAACAGAGGAGAGGCTCTCGGGAACATGCACATCCTTTTGATTTTCTCAGCAAAAACATCCCGAGTCCTTAATATAAAAATCAGTCTACTACAGGCATAGACAAACTAGGTCGTCAGGGAAGGTCTTTTGTTTTTGTTTTTTATTGTAAGTTCCATTACAAGCTGTTTTCACATTGGCAATAAAATAGCAATTAATACATGAAAATTATTATAGCCTCTTTAAGTGAACAGAGAGCATTCAAATGTGCTCTAATTTAGAGATCAAGTCTCATGATGACTCTTGCAATCTCTCACAATTATGCAAATCAGCATCTTTGAATATTCACATTGAGATCTTAGAGTTTAATACCTTAATTAATCCATCAAAACTAGTGGTTTAACTGCAGTTATTGTAAATATATGAGTGTGAATGTTATTTTATCTTCCTCTTCTTATTCCCATGTAATTTGGCTTTCTCCTCACTCTTCACACTGTTCACATGTGTGTGTGTTCACTTTGACATCTCCTGGAACATGGATCACTTCGGCTCTAAAAAGTGTGTTTACACTCACCCTGGTGAACTGGAAATACCCCATGAGCAAAATAATAGTTGAAGGTGAAGAGAGTCGCAGAGCATGTTTTTGTCATTTATTTCCTCTGTGAGGATTATAAATGAAATGTCAGAGAGCTCTGATGCACAGAAAACAGGCGAGGAGAAGAAATTGTTGGCCTCTTTGCAGTAAATGCAGGCCATCTTCTGTGACATCGCCAAGCTGACGATAATACTGTCAGACCATCAGTGCTGAGCTATGGGAGCCATGGGAGCTCAGAGCAAACCTCCATGAAACATTAAAGGATTAGTTCACTTCAGAATTAAAATTTCCTGATAATTTACTCACCCCCCATGTCATCCAAGATGTTTATGTCTTTCTTTCTTAAGTTGAAAAGAAATTATGGTTTTTGAGGAAAACATTCCAGGTTTTTTCTCTGTATAGTGGACTTCAATGGCTATCAACGGGTTGAAGGTCCAAGGTCATGTGTGACGTAGGCGGAAGTACCGCGGTAGGGCGAAAAACTCTCATTTTCTTTTCTTTCTTTTGGTAAAGGCCGTTTGACTTAATCTTTGCACATTTGTTTTGTAAACACTTGCTCGGTACTTCCGCCTACGTCCTTTCCAACGTGATTACGTAATGCGTAGCGCATCGCAGAGTTAGTTAGCATTTGTGGTTAAAAAGTATCTCATTTTTATTTTTTTTTAGAAAATGACCGATCGTTTCATTATAGATAAGACCCTTATTCCTCAATAAGAGTCGTATCTAGCGAAACGATAAACACCACACACACACACACACACACACACACAATCAATATCACTAAGGAGATCAATAGTTTAATTAATAAAGTGATGAGATCAACAGCTTAACTAGGATCAGACGTCTGTTTGAAATAGTGGTTATGGCATGTCTAGAGGGTTGTGAAATTCATGAAATGCTCAAGGAATTATTTTAAATTTTAATGTCATAGCCTGTTAATATTTCATTATATAAGATTAATACAATGCTTTAGTGATATACTTGGCTTGCTGTCCATGATAGAGGGCTCATCCTTAAAAAAATGTATTCAAGTGTGCTCTTAGTAAACTTTTTTTAAACTAAAAATAAAAGAGTATACTTTCAGCCTACTTTTTATTTACTTATTGTATACTTAAAATTATACTTACGTATACTTGGCTAATACTGTCAAGTATAGAGAAAAGTATATTTGGCCTATATTTGTACTTAATATTTTGCTCGAAATGTAATTGCGCATTGAAAGTGTTCTTGGCTTGTATTTGTGTATAGAGTAGCCAGTCAAATTTTTCATATATATTGTCTTCTTTGAGGTTGTACTCCAGCATACAGCATGTTTACATAGTATCTTGTAAACTTCAAGTTTATAGTGTGTCATCTTTGGGGTGAAATAGCTTCCCTTAAGTTAACTTTATTATTTAAAATTATGTTCAAGTATACTTTCAAAATCAGAGTGTCTATTTATACCAAGTGCAAATAGCCAGCCTTGTTGACAGGGGCTATATACACTAATTCCACCCACCATTGTCTGATTAAGCCAGGCAAAAATACAAAAGAAACCCATCTAATTATAGAAGCAGGGGTGTGGAAAGTAAGGTGGGTGACGTTAGTTTTTGCTATGACCGAGCTGAGTTTGAATCTGCCTTTTTCTGAAGCCATTTGTTTCCCTTTTCCCATCGCATATTAGCTTAGAGAGCCATTTATTTTAAACACAAATGAAGTAAATATTCGAAAGTGGAAATAGTCTTAAAGTCTCAAGCGGGTATTTAAATGGTAATAAAGTGCTTAACGGGTATTTAGTAGAGTTATAATTAAAATTGGATGTGGTGTAGTTGCATTGATTAAATAGTCTGGCACACTGACTGTGATGCATGCAGCTCATATTACCATGCTCAAAACCATGGCACCCTTCCTGGACCTTCGAGTACATCTTTACTAATTAGCAGGTTCAGTATGGTTAAGGGTAGGGCTAGGTGTAGGGGAGAGTATTAGGGATAAGGACAAGTGGTAACACTTTACAATAAGGTTCATTATTTAACATTAGTTAACTACATTAGTTAACATGAACTAATAATGAACTGCACTTATACAGCATTTATTAATCTTTGTTGATGTTAATTTCAACATTTACTAATACATTATTAAAATCCTGTTAACATTAGTCAATGCACAGTGAACTAACATAAACAAACAATGAACAACTGTATTTTCATTAACTTACATTAACGAAAATTAGTAAATACAGTAACAAAATGTATTGCTCATGGTTAGTTCATGTTAGTTAATACATTAACTAATGTTTAACTAATGAAGCTTATTGTAAAGTGTTACCAGACAAGTAATGTCCCAATAAGGCAGCATCCATTTATGATTTAAAAAAAAAATGTAATCATGTTATTATAAAATATAATGCAATGTTAGTATTATTGCGTTGTGTTTTATAATATATTACAATATACTGAGATACAAAAATGATGTGCCACTATTAGTATAAATAACATTTAACAATTCCACTGAAATTACCCGGAACAATTTGTCCCATGAACTTTTTTTCCCAGAAACTTTTTCCCCCAGACCTGTACCGTGAAGATTTGGCAAATTAGTCTGGTGACGTAGGACTGCGCGTGACTTTCCAGTTTTTGCTGGATTTCGTCCTCTGCATTTAAGCTTAATAATGCCTGAACCTCATTGTTGGTCCACCTTTCATATTTTAAACTCCATTGTTGATTCAAATAGCAAACAGCTCTTACTGCATGCACCGCAACAGACTTTTAAAAATGGTGGTTGAAATAAAATGCTGCATGGAGTCAACCAATCAAAATGCTCCGTGAACTCAAACAATCAGTATGCTCAGCACGCAAGTCCCAACCCTGAAAGTTCCTGAACTTTGAAGAAGTACTACCTCATGAGCAGGGACTTTCTGAGGGGGGAGTTTTTACCCAGAACTTAATTTAGACCCTGGTCCCTGTGGTCAAAATATACAGAGTACCACCTCAAAGTCCCTAGTTCCTGGGGAAAGTTCGTGCGGTGAAAACACGGCTTATGTTTAATAGTACAACAGGGCACAAAATAATTAAAATAGAACAAACTCAAATGTATAGACTTTTTTTAACAGTCACAAATCTAAAATCAAATTTAACTTGGGATAATATAGTCTAAGTGGACTTGACTACTGCAATGTTCTGTTTTCTCAGCCTTCCTAAGACAGATAATTCAGATGATCTAGAATATGGCAGTAGGTCTGGTCTTCAATCAGCAAAATAGGTCTCTCTTGGTCTCACTCCATCAGCATTAAATTTAAGAAACTATCCCAGCAACTCGGGCTATAGGCAGGGAAAAAATCCTGGACAGATCCATCACAAAAGTGTATGTTCCCTCCTGCAATTTAAAGTTAGCAAACAAGCAGCTTCTGGTTTCTTCACAATGTCGCTTTGTAAAGTTTTCCAGAAACTTCGCCCTTCCTGTTCCTCAGTGGCAGAACAAGCTTCCAAACTCCACCCGAAGTTGTCATGAAAGTTCAATGCAAACGGAGATATTGTCTTTTAAAGTTATGGCAGTTTAATGCCTACAAAAACGACCGGTTTGGACTACAATGAGCTTCTTCCCGGGTTGGTGACATCATAAACCCTGCAAAACACGCCCCCGGGAACATGCAACAAAGTGGGCGGGGCCATGTCGTGCAGCATAATGGAAGCGGAAGAGTTGTGTACACCGGACGCGAGCGACGCGTCAAATGATAATAGAACCCGTTATAATAGAACCCGTTATAATCGGTGATATTTTCTACACTGGATACGGCGCTGAAGACAGCTTCCAGAATCTACACGAGTTAAATGCTGGATTTGCACAAAGGCTTTTACTGAAAGAAGCTGTTCCTACTTTAAAAGCAGAAGCTGCTGTTTATTGGCTTCAAACTGTAAGTACGTTTTATTGTTTGTACATGTCTTTTAAACGTATAGTTCTGTTGCTGTTTTTGGTTGCATCAACAACGTAAACAAAGACCAATGCGTTTTTGCTTCGCTAGCCAGTTAGCTAAATTCTATTGCATACTTCTCCAACAAACGCCAACAAACACCAACAAACTTCTATGTTCATAGACAAATAGTTGTTCATACTATAAATTAAATGATACCTTTACAAAAATGCTACTACTCAGTCATGTATTCGGCTACAGTAAAGCTTTAATCAGGATAAAACCGTATATTGAAAGCTAACAAACAGCATGTCTAAACACTTTGACACAAATACTAAATGAAATACCATTCATAAACGTCCTTTAAAAGCCGCGATTGCAGAGGTTCTGCTTGACCCTCTTCATCTGGGTCTGATTCGGGCTCAATTTGATAGAGCAATATAGACGCCATTATTTACATTTCCACCAAAGCCCACGTAACCAGTAGCCACTAATGGTTAGGGGCGTGGCATTTCCGGACGCTTCAGCGAATCACGATGGCTCTGGATACACTGGGCCAGCTAACCAATCTGAGCACATTGCGTATTTCGGAGGGAGTGGCTTCATAGAAGCAGGAAGTCAAACGAGTCGTTCACATGACAGTGGAAACAGAGGTGTAGAATAAAGGTAAAATATATGAAAAATACAGCGTTTTTAAAAAAAACGAAGCATTAAGACATGTTAAACTGTGCCCCAAAAACACAATCAAGCCTAGAAAAAAACCCACTGAACCACCCCTTTAATTCTCTTCTTTTCTGCATTTAAATTCTGCTCTAGTTTGTCTACATATCTAGCTTGTACTTAACTTGACATTGTTTACAACAAATATTTTTGACAAATTGCTTGTAAACCTCCTCAATAAGAGCTCAGAAAAATATTGAAGGAGAAACATGAGGGTAGTTTAGGACAAAAACAAAAAACAAAAAACACACACCATAATCTTCTCTGTATGACTCCCTCCTCTGTCTCTCTGTATGAGGGCATAAAGGGAATTCATTTCAAATCAGTTGACAAAAGTGAAAAGTATTATTATTATCAGCACCTCTCTCTCAGGGTAATTATTCAAAAGCTAGTTGTAATTATTTAAACAGAACAGTCACATCACCACAGCAACTGAACCCCAACTAATTAAAAGAAAAAAAAGATGATGTCACCATCATGACAATCCTGATTGCAGGGGCATATGAAGATGGGAGAGGGAGAGCATGGGAGAGGTAATAACTCAGTGGTGAACATTACACCACTGCTAACGTGATAGCATCAGACTTGATGAACTAAACAAAGAGCATTTTTATAGCTTAATGACTAGAAGGGCATTGAGTCAGAGTGGGAGAGACTAAGTAAGAGTTAGATGGGTCTAGCCAATCACACAAGAAAACAGAACTATTTTACAAATGTGCAGTTTCATACAATGTGATTTGTATGAACAAGTACTGTATGATTTGTATGAAAAAAATACACTTAAAAAATAAGTGAAATTTACATTAAAAATGACAGCTGTTGTTGCCAGAACTTTACCATAAACATTATAAGTTTTATAAATTGACCTTACATTTACAATAAAAACTGTATATTTCATTAACTGAAATAATATTAATATTCCACATTACTAAAATCACTTTTTTACATTTATAATATACTGACAACCACCTAAAAGCACAGTTGGTACTCGTGTTTGGCATGGTAATAGATATGACAATGTTGATATGTTTGGACTTGGCGAAATCGATCTGTTACGCTGCTGCTGCTTTTATTGCTGCTCCAGAGTAAGTATGGGACTTGTTACTGCCAATACATACACGACACACTGCTGTGAGCAAGTAAGGCATGCTGCTGCTGTACAGAATAGCATACATGAATTACTCGTAGCAGATCTGTGGTGTGGAGGGTTTCTGAAAGCATGCTGCAACTGCTACAGAAAATGCTGACCAGTTTTTGAAGGTTGAGCAGCAAGTTCATTGGCTACTGATACAGCAGGAACCATTGAGCTGTGCCCTATAGAGAATAATGTGATTGCAAGCAGATTGAGCAAAGGACTGGTCAGGCTGTGCCATCTAGAGTTTCATGACAGAACTTTGTATTTCATTACAACTAGATTTTCCACCATCTGAGGTAAATACTAATATATAGAAAGTGCACTGTCATACACACAAACACAAAACACCATCATGGTAACACACATCACTAAAATAATGTATATAACTGATAAGAAAACACCAAGAAGATGCATAGTTATTTCAGTGAAGTTTTTCACCTTATAGTACAAACCAATTTACAGGTTTGTACTGTCGCAATTGTACAGTCTTGTACCGTTAAAATTAAAGGTGCTGAAGTCCGTGAGCTGAATGGAGGTAGCGCAGTAGATTGAGGACTGAAACTGAAGAAAGAAAAGAGAGAGAGGTGTGACAGAGAGAACGAGCTGCTAGTGCTGTGCGTAATCTTGCTCTTCCAGCTGGTCCCCATTAGCCAGGCTGGAGCCGGCAGACCCTCAGGGAGAGAGTGTCACGGCCAGACCACGTCACTCCTAATGCCGATGATGCTCTGCAGGGCACCAGTGCCGGGGGAACTTACTGACAATTTTAGTGACAAGGGAAAAGTAAACAAATTACATTAATATACCAAAGTCTTCAATGCATGTAGAACTGCACTTAGACAGAGGGTCATAATGCCCATTCCTTACAGTGATGCCTTAAGAGATTCATACATATCAACTGGAGAAATTATATTAATATTGCTGTTCAAGATTTTCCGGTTGTGTCTCTGCTATTGTACAGTATTGTTCATTTAGCAAGCTGTCTGAAGTTGTGCAGTACATACGTGGGTTTGATCCTGGCGTCTCACTGGGAACAACTCGATTATGGTTGGGAGAGTTTTTGATGAGAGGTCTGTCAGAGATCTGTTACACACTGATTAAGAAGGGCAGAGGGCTGTCAGAATAAACAGCTGCCTGATTTTTTTTCTTAGACTCTTGATCACATAAACCTCACCCAAAATAAGAGCAGAAGCACATAATGGAATTAATTGGGATGCAATTCATGGAGTAGCTTTACATTTTGAATATATGCGTATTTGCCATAGAAAGGATATGTCTGTAAAATATGCTTTAATGAGAAAAAAATGTGTGATACTTCATTAAGCATAAAAATTAAGTATATCTAAAATCAAAGATAATCTTCTATTTTAAATTAATAAATAAATTAATAAATAATACAGACTTCAATATTAGATGCTATGCCTGTCACAAAAAGAGGGAGGAATTGACCAATCACTGATGTGCTTCTCACACACACACACACACACACACACACACACACACACACACACACACACACACAATTTTATTCTGTACAAACTGTATATTCTATCCCCTAACCCTACCACTAAATGCAAAGACACCATAATTTAGTATGATTTATAAGCTGGGGACCTCATGGGGAAATCTATCCTTGTGGGGATTTTGAATTTCCTATAATGTAGGGAATACCTGAAACACATGTTTGAAAAGATAAAGAGAGCATTCCTGTCAGACTGCAGCATACCTCTACCACAGATACTTTTTTTTTTTTTGGTCTGTATGTCAGAATAAATAGCTGCAAAACTGATGTGTGGGGGGGAGGGGTGTGTAGCCCCCCCTGCCGTACCTTTTAACTGTGTAATAAAAGATGCTGTTGGCAAGGAAACCAGCATCTCTGACCCACAAAGAGAGTGTGTGTAAATGTGTGTGTGGAGTATGTGTGAAGGCAGGGGAGATACAGGGCACATGCCAAGAGGATGAGGAAGACATGCTTTTAAAATTCCCACTAGGAATAATACAAGCAAAGCTACTTAACAGAACTCAAAGAGGAGAGAATCATGAACTGGCTAGGTTGTCAGCTGTCTGGCGGCTCTGCCTTATACAAATATAAAGACTGGGTCTAAAATAGGTACAAAACAGGATAATGAATTTCCATCAATTACCATTATTGTAGTGAGCTAAGCATATCTTTCATGACTTGAAGTTACACAAGTTTTATAAGCCTGGAAATCACAAGTAGAAATCACAGAAAAACCGATCAGATGACGCAAATCTCGAGAGACAATTTTTCTATGCACAGCTAAAATTGCTTCACTACATTCAACCACATTCTCTAACAGTTGTCAGTGTGCAGTGCTTCACCTGCACAACTCTCACTATCTGGCCACTGTTACACACGCAATGCGAGACTGGGTGTCTGTTTAACACAGCTGATGCGCAACAAAATGCTTCACGAAAAATAAAGTGCAGTTGATGAACGAATGACAAGGAAGCACAAAAAATGAACGTAGAGTCACAAGAGTCTAAATACTAAATATTTTGTATTGTGTCTCATCATTTCTCTTTCTGCGTTTTTTTTCTTTTCAAATCTCCCTCTTGCTCGTTCTGTCTCCACAACCGTCATACGCCCCCTAATGCTGATTGGTTAGACATTTGTTGTTTATATGGGCCTGACTAACTTCCAAACAGTGTAGTTGAAAAAACGGATACCCCACCTTTAATGATGGAAAAACGGTCAGCGGTCTAAAAGGCTTGTCCCTATTCTCTTAATGGGTGTGTTTTGGGCGTAACGTGCAATAAACCAATCACAGTCTCATCTCCCTTTCCCTTTAAAAGCCAGATGCGCTCGCGCCATGGTGGATTTGCTATTTACATGAATTTACAAGTAGAAAAACTAAACGCTTCTCTATCGAGGAAACGGATCTGCTTGTGCGAGAGGTTAAATCATGCGGGCAGACCATCTACGGGACAAGCCGGATTCCACCAAGACATTTATATCATTATGCACAGAATAATAATCTTTTACATTGTAGTCCTTTTATTTTTAATATTTGGCATGTTTGTGTTCTGCTGTGCGTCCCTGTGTGTGTATAATAAGTAGAGTGTACGTGCTTTGTGCACGTGCCTATAGGCACCTATTACTAATGTGCTCTTTAAATAACAAAAAAATATTGCGCCAGTGACTTTAGACCAAGTTTCAATTGGTCAATGGCGCAGTCTATTTCAGTTGCCTCAAAATATGCAATTGCGCCAGGTGGGTAGGGCCCTTAGTGTATTAAAAAAGGTCATGGGTCCTAATAATCAAATTCTGAGAACTCTACCATAAATATGATGGCAGCTGAGTGTGCCAAAGGTTAGTAACACTTTAAAGGTTTGCAGTGTTCAGTGAAAATCACAGGCATGTTGGTCTCTAAAAATAAAGACAAATGGAGAGACATACAAGAGAGACAGACACAGAGAGAGATGGATAGATCCATCGTTCTAAAGAAAGGCTTATGGCTTAATCTGTCCAGTCAGCAATATGATAACGATGTATGGTTAGACGTTTCTCAATGATTATACACTACTTCACTACTTAAACTACAATCGCTCTCTCTTTGCCAAAACAAATTACTGTTGGCTGCAGAGAGAAAAACCACAAAATTCTCCAAAAATCATACAAACTTTGAAAAATCAACCCCTTTTCCCAAATTGCTGTGGCTCCTTTGGAAGCACCCCCACTGAGCAATTCTTTCATCTTCACTTGCTTAAAACACCTCCATAAAATCTCATGCCAACTCACAGTGAAAGAAAATAAGGCCAATTGAAATGTTCTCACTCATATTCAGCATCACTGACTGGATTTTGTTACCATAGATGGCCGAGATCCAATCAACATATGGCGATGAGTAGATTGAGTCCAAACATGGTCCCTTTAGAAGCCACTGAGCTGCCACAAAGCAGACATGTGGCTCAATAGTTCTGCTTACACAGTTTGTATCAAATACAGAAACACACACATACACAGCCTTGGAGAAACTAATAACACTGGAGTTTGGCCCAAGCCACTGTCTCCAGCTTAATTCCTCTATCCTCCGGCCATGGCGTACCCCAATCCGCACACTCTTTCCCTCTCCTCTTCAGTTAACCGTATTCCATAACTCTGCTTCAGATGAGCTGTGGAAAAAGAGGGCCGTCATTTGGCATTCTACCAGCCAAGGCACTGCCAAGAGACTCAAAGAGTACCCACAACTCCAGCAGAATTTTTATCACACACATGTGCAGAGAAACGTTTGCAGAGAAAAGTACTAATCTCCTGCAAACCTACGATTTTCACATAATTATGTAAACTAACCTTTAAATATTGATGTACACCTCATGTAAGCCCGTCTTTAATATAATTTGCAGATAGTTTATTACTTCACAACTACAATTAGACAATCTCTTTTATCATTCTTATTTTTTTCTTTATTCCTTTAATTCCTATTAATCAATTAATAATCCATGTTCAAGACATGGTTATGGCCTTAGTTTGAACTCTGTGATTATAATGATGTTTTATTAACAAAGTTCGGGAGGAGCAACATTCAAATGATCTACCCAATCAGCATAAGAAGAGGCCTATAAATATGTAACTGACTCACCAATGTTCCTAAACAGTTTTTTCTGCATCCCTCCACCACCCCGTCTCCTCACACTCACCTATCCTATCCTGTTACTATCCTAACCAAAGATACGGGGAGAGTACTCTGGGTTTGGGCCAAATACTGAGCTCGGAGCCCTCTCCTCGGACAGCATGCCAAATACGCATTCTTTTACTCTGTCTGATTATTTGTAAGTGTGAACTTGTGAATAGACCTGTGGCCTTCTGCACAAAGCTCTGAGGTTGAGAGTAGGGTTAGAACTGACAAAACTCTAAAACTCAAAACGGAGATTCATTTATCTAAAGACAAAAGGCCAAAGTACACTTTGTTTTTTTTGCATAAAGTTGTACGCATTGCCTTTCAAAATATACTCCATACTCCTTGATGTGTATGCATACATTTGTCGACGCATGCACATTTGGCTTGCTGCAGTAGCCAAACACCAATTACAGTACATTACTTGCCCACCGCAACACTGTCCCTGTCGTTTTGCTTTTTTAAAAAATAAAAACATTTAGTCAGACAACGGACACTACAATTATAAACTGAAAGCGTCTTGTCTGTTTCATACAGCATGAGCTGCAAAGTCACAGCACAGTGCAGAAGGAGTCAGTGAGGAGAGATGACTGACAAGACGATAGCGGATTAAGTGCAAAACAGATCCTGCACGGCATTGACAAATATTTTCTCTTGTAAAATATGCGGTCAGTACTGCCGCTCCCTATACACAGAGTATGCGTGATCACGAATTTGAAAGTGGCTCAATACCCAGCATATTGATAGCGGATATACAATCCCCCATCCCCCCATTCACGTAGCCACCCATTGTTGTTGTAGCTTGCCTGCATTTGACTGACTCTTTCTTTTTTCTTCGTTTCCCTTGTGAATCAAAGGACCTGGGGCATTGTTCCCACCTTGTGGACAAACTAATTAGTGCAAAAAAATGTAATGCACATGTGTAACCTGATCGGTACATCAGGGCACATCAGTATATTTTTTGTTACATCACGGTTAGCGCGTACAGTATGCTCAGACTGTGCTGATGACAAAATCTGCATCACACGCACTGTACGCAGCCCCTAGTGTGCGTAAAAAGTGAAGTATACTTTGAGAACTTATCATGAATGTAAACACATTACAAGGAAAAAAGAACCACCACCCCTGTTGAAAAATCCATCATAAACCAGCATGAATTCCATGTTGGTCCAGGCTGGTTTATTCTCTTAGAGCTGGTAGTGCTGGTCTTGGTCTAGCTGGTCCATCAGCACTCACACTTCCCATGCTGGGGACGAGAAAACCAGCAACCAGCATGCCATGCAGGTCCTAACATGCAAAACATTATTTCTAGACCACATCAGAAATGCTGGATTTTTCAGCAGGGACTGCTGCAGTGAATATTGCTCTGGAGCAGGTTAGCCATGTAAATGTAACTGGTAACTTAACACCCTTGAAACTGAACTCAAACCTGGGTAGCCACTGAAGCTTTGCGCAACAGGCCACTGTACATATTTTCAATCATTAGTGCTGTGCTAATATTTCACATATTGAAGCTCTAAAGTAAAGCAGTAACCACTTGATCAAGTTTGTGTTGTTTATGAGTAGGTTCTTCCATTTCAGAGGTCTCAAATAAACATTAAAAAGAATTTTACACCCACACTCATGCTGACTGTTGATTATGATGGCTGCCTCTGTAGTTTAATATTACTTTGAGCAATGCCACATAGCAGTGAAAACATACACATACACAGAGAGATGAGTGATATTTTAATTAAATGTATATAAAATATGTATTAATTTCTTTTGAGTATTTTACAATTAAAAAAATTTTATACCATTTTTGCAAATTTGTTTTGTCATATTTAGCTCACTTCTGGGAACAAATTTGGGGTCATATGATGCTTTTTAATGTTTTCCTTTTCCTTTGGTGTGTAATATATCAGTTTGTGCATATAAGATCTGCAAAGTTATTAAGCTTATATTCCCCCACAAAGGGATATTCTATCTAATGACCCGTTATACTTACGATGAAGCTCTTTTTCGCTCTTCGCTTTGAGGTAAAAAGAAGTTCAAAATACCTGAGCAGTGGTATACTGTTGCTGCCCATGCTTATTAGTAGGGCTGCAACTAATGATTATTTTGATATTCGATTAGTTGGCTGAATATTTCTTTGATTATTCGATTCATCTGATTTTTTTTTTTTTAAATTGACAAAACACAGTAATCCGCATCCTGCCCGATGCTGTCTTTCAAACAAACGTGCCAACTGAATGCTATGAAAACATATATAGTGAATATAATCTATGCTATATGCAAAAGAGCAATAAAGCAAAAAGACTAAAAAAGTTTAAATCCGTATATTAAAATTGAAGATAATAATAAAGATAATAAAGAAAAACAAAAACACAAACTCAGTGTAAACAGATAAGAGGAATGTTCTGCAGGAACACACACATTCACTCAGTAACCTATTACTGTCATTCTTTATCCTGTAAATGTAATAAATGTCTCACATTTATATATTCAATTACACACAGTTATATATTCAATTGCACGCCCTTTACAGTTACCATTCTCATAAAATACTCAAATTACATGTTGACTTTTAAACCTAAATTTAATGTCCAACAACAGATATGTCAGCAAAATGAATATGAATATATAAAGACTTGTTAGCTGCACTACAAGTTACTATCAAAAACTAGCTAGCCATGTCACAAATTCAACCTCACCTGAGTATTGACCTTCCACCTGCACCTCATTACCTGGACTATTTCAGAAGCACACACACTTTCACTCATTGTGAAGTCTTGTTTTGCCCCAGCAGACATTACTGAGCATTCATTGTTTTGCCTTGCCAGTGTTTTGACCTCGGACTGTTTTCCCTGTTTTGATTTTTGCTGCCTGCCTCGACTCTGTGCCTGTGTTTTTTTACTACATATTTGTCTGGCCTTGGATGTTACGTTTGCTGGTGATTCACCACTGCCTGTTTGTACTGCTGCGTTTTCTTTTAAAAATAAAACCGCACATGGATCCTAACTCAGCTGACTCCTCATTACAGCTATACTTTTTTTTTACAATGGCATTGTATATTACAAATAACTGAATAATTGTTAATGAAGAATGTTTTAAGTAATTAAGATTTGGGGTTTAATACAACATAATGCAATACAATTATGATTTCAATGAGTAGCCTATTGTTTTATTTTGTAAACTATCCAAAGATACACACAATACTCAATGGACTGTCAAAGTGCCATCGGGTCATCATTTTAATTAAAGACATTTGATATAAAGTGTGATAAAGCAGGATAAACAATTTAAAAAGGCTATAAATCACCTGTATGTGCTTTAAATCTTTGACACAGACAGCATTTTAATCTTTTGTTTGCATAAATCCAAGAGGATTTATGTGAAATAATCAACCTGAACTGTAAAGTCACAAGATGTGTGATGAAACAATACATGGCGGTAATGCACAACTTTAGTTTGTGATCTAATAAGAAGACGACGTTGCGCTGCTTCAATGCATCGTAGGTTCGTCAAAACGCAAAACATAATGTAGCTTTTGATCACGCTACACTGCTACTTGCTGGAAAATGTAGTTAGCTACTAGAAAAGCTACACTGTTTTAAAAGCTTTAAACTGAGCTAATGTCAAGCTACTGAAAAATGTAGATAGTAGCGTCGCTACTTGTAGTTATCTACTACCCAACCTGGCTAAAATGGCTCAATGGAAGTCCAGATATTTCTTCTGGGAATAACACAATGTTGCATACTAGCATAATGCCCAAACAAAGGCATATGATTATGGTAGGGGCGTTAGCCTACTTTTCCGACACATGCTTGAGGTTTTTGGCCAATCACAACGCACTGGGTCAGCTGGCCATAGGAATACTGCAATAATGTGCATGGGTATGTGAAAAAATAAGTTTTTTTTTTTTTTTTACATTAAAGCATGTTTGTCTATTCTATTACACCCATTAAACAAAATAATGAACTTTTAAAATAGCATCATATGACCCCTTTAAATAGGCACACACACGTAGAAACACTTGAACAAAGTGCATTTGAAATGGCTGCTTTAGTTAAAGTTATCATTCTCAAAATGAAGTGTTTGCCTGCTGCTTACCTGCCAGATTGTTACCTCTTATAGAATGGCAACCAGTTAAATACAGCACATAACACATGTCAAAAATACCGCATTTTCCCTGCTAATAAAATTCTAGAGGACTGTAAAAGAATTTGGCCAGATAGAGTCTTACCATAGAGTTGGCACTTCCTGTCCGTCATGTGTCTCTCCTTCAGGATGTTTCTACCTGTGGGCCTGTTTAACATTCGGAGACACCTAGATTGTCTTTTCTCTCTTCACTGGGTGTATCCAATGAAAGCAGCAATAGTATGTTCTATATGTTGTTTGTGTCACTATAATATAGTTTGTTTAGAAAACACCTTCAGTCTGTGGTCACAGCCAGTACGATCAGATCTGACACAATAGGACAGTTTGTGTGTGTGCTGATTCACAGGATTGTGGTCAAACACATCTTAGACACACACTCATTCTTCCCCCTCCCTCTCTACTTCCTGTGTGAAACTGGCCTCCTCATCTCCTGCAGTATGCTTTCAAAATGCAGCATGAGCTGCAAAGCACATGATCTGTTCCAGAGCCTTTATACCAGACATCAACCTCCTAAAACCCACTGTCCACATTTCTGGACCCCTCTGTCTGAGTCATGTGTATGTGTAAAGTACAGTACATGATCATCAAATGAGGGTTTTGACCAGTCATTTGCTTTCTGTTTAAATACACACACACATACAGCAGTGTAACCACACACTTCCGGACGTTTAAACTTTATCAAATGAGACTCTACATAAAGCATGTTTCCTTGTAATTTCTTTTTGGTGGGGTAATAGCGTCATAATCTAAAAATAGCATGTAACTGATCTATCGATTTGCCTTCACTGAAAGGAAAATGTCAAGCACACATTTTGTGCCTAAGCATACAAAGAGAATACTGTCTTTTTAAACCTAGAAACAAAGTTTTAAGATTTAGAAGAAAAAAAAAGTAAAGCAAAATGAAGAACTCAATCTTTAAGATTGTTTTTGCATCACTAATCAAATGTAAGTAAATTAGTGACACTGAACATGTGAACTTTTTACAGACTGTCAGATGTTCTTGCTTCGCTTAACATAGATCATCAGGTTTTGTCCATGCCAACTTTCATTAAAGCAAATGGGGATGTACCAAATGGGCACAGGCAGTCAAATTAATGTACATTTTTAATTTAGTGTTTAACTAAAATTGTTATGCTGATAACGTCCAAAGTGTAAAGAAAAAAAAAAAACGCTGCTGCTTTCTTCTTGAAGATTCGCTGCACTTCTTCATTCCACCACCAGATATTTTTGTCAATGAACTTCGTCCCTGGTATTGACCATCCCAAAACCTCACTCACAGCCTCCTGGATCTGGCTAGTCACATGTCCCATGCTGCGTCCAATGGTTGATCGAGATCCATGTCCACTCAATCTACAGCAGTCCTGAGCCGGCCCAGTGGTCCTTGCTCAACGATAGTAACTAACTTTAGGTCTAATCTTCTTAATATCCAGTAGTCAATTTGGGTGGTGCGATCAGGTACGAGTGTTGGCCATGATCAGGTCAAAGGGCACCACGCAGTCCAAGACTCGGCAGCCTTCTGAGTGCCATACTCCAGCCCGCCATGCTGGTGTTTATATCGGTCCCGCGAGGAACCGACATGTCAAATGGTTAAGATATCCTTTTTTGGATTTAGTTAAATACTCTCCTCCCATAAATGATTCTGAAAGGTAAACTACAAATGCATATGCAACAAGGTCAGCTGCAAAAATAACTGTGTCCACTCCTTTTCATCACTAATTTTTCACTGCGTGTCTTCAATAATCCTGACCAGTGTTGGGGGTAGCGCATTACAAGTAAAATGAGTTACAGAACATATTCAGATTACTAGTAATTAGTAATGCATTACATTTACATTTACAAGAAAATATCTTGCTTAGTATCTTACTTGTATCTTGCTAAATATCTTACTTTTTCAAATAAGTAATGCAAGTTAGTTTGTTTCCCCATTAATTTATTAACTGACACCTCTTCTGTCCCTATGTTAAGAGAAATCAGGAGTACGGTGCAGTGGTGTTGTGTAAATTGTGATGCTTATTCTATACTAAATGTGAGCATGCATTTACTCATCTCATTTGCACAAAAACATTAAGTATTCCTCAAAATAAATTAAAAAATTACAAATTACAGAAATGTACTTTATATTTGATCTAATTTTATTAACAAATGTCTTTGCCGCCCTCTACTGTACAGGCGTGAATTTGCATTTCCTTCAGCCTGAGGCTTATTCATTTCACTTTTGGTGTATAAGAGACCTTTACATTTGCCAAAAACAGATTTTTTTTTTTTAAACAAACAAGCAAGCCCAGCCCAGATGGAAAGTAATGCAATTAGTTATTTTTAGGGAGTAACACAACATTGTAATGCATGACATTTAAAAGAAACTCTCCCCAATACTGATCCTGACAGTAGATTTTTAACGTCAAAAGAGCGTTTGTGCTAGCGCATGCTGTTAGTAGATCTGGCCTTAAGTCCACAAAAATATGGTCCAATGTGCCATGTTAAAGGGTTAGTTCACCCAAAAATGAAAATTTTGTCATTAATTACTCACTCTCATCTCGTTCCACACCCGTAAGACCTTTGTTCATCTTCAGAACACAAATTAAGATATTTTTGATAAAATCCGATGGCTCAGTGAGGCCTCCATTGACAGCAAGTTAATTTACACGTTCAAACACCCAGAAAGGTACTAAAAACATATTTAAAACAGTTCATGTGACTACAGTGGTTCAACCTTAATATTATGAAGCGACGAGAATACTTTTTGTGAGCCAAAAAAAAACAACGACTTTATTTAACAATATCTAGTGATGGGTGATTTCAAAACACTGCTTCATGAAACTTCGAAGCTTTACGAATCTTTTGTTTCGAATCAGTGATTCGGAGCTTGAAAGTCACGTGATTTCAGTAAACGAGGCTTTGTTATGTCATAAGTGTTTCGAAATTTCAATGGTTCACGTGACTTTGGCAGTTTGATACACGTTCCGAACCACTGATTCGAAACAAAAGATTTGTAAAGCTTCGAAGCTTCATGAAGCAGTGTTTTGAAATCGCCCATCACTAGATGAATAAAGTCGTTATTTTGGTTCTTTTGGGTGCACAAAAAGTATTCTCGTCGCTTCATAACATTCAGGTTGAACCACTGTAGTCACATGAACTGTTTTAAATATGTCTTTAGTACGTTTCTGGGCATTTGAAAGTGTAAATTAACTTGCTGTCAATGGAGGCCTCACTGAGCCATCGGATTTTATCAAAAATATCTTAATTTGTGTTCTGAAAATGAACGAAGGTCTTACGGGTGTGGAACGACGTGAGGGTGAGTAATTAATGACAGAATTTTCATTTTTGGGTGAACTAACCCTTTAATATGAAGGAATTTTCTGTATTGATTTTCACAGGTGTTTTACCTGTATTTTGAATTACGCATTGCATTGCATTGTGTTGTGTAGGGTTGAAAGAATTGTTCGTAAACTTAACAAAAAACATACTGTTAATTTTCTGCCAGGACATTATCCTTTTTTTTACTAATAATTTTTCTTACAATGTGAGTGTTCAGAGAAATAGGTCAACATTTGGGATGTTAGACTGAGACACACTACATGAAACATCTCAACCACACACAAGAACACACACATGGAACTCTTCATGTATTGTTGAGAGTGGACAAGTGTATAGATGCTTCGGGGGGAGTTGGTGGCACAATTTCCTGCCGACCCACAGAGGGCAGAATCTCAACCAACTAAATTCCAGAATGTGTCAGCCCCAATACTCAAACACAAGACAATGACAGAACAGATGGACAAAGAAGAGCTGGAGGCAAAAGCAAATGAATAGAGAAAGACAACTAGAGAAAGAGATAGATTATGCATGAATGTGATGAGAAGAGATGAAAGATATTTCTGTATAAACACATTTGATCAGTTTATCTCTGCTTTGACTGGTTCACCCTTAGGGCACTTAAGCACCAGAGGAGCCAGAAAAGCAAAAATATTTCAAAAAGTAACTTAAAAACTACAAATACTTGCTCATCAAATTGATCAAAATAAAATACAAAATATATTTAAAATACAAGTAATTTGACATTACCTGTAACATAATTAAAACAACATATGAAAATAAATAGTCAAACTGTTGCTGATTTTATTCTCAAAATTTAAATTTAGTGATAGTCTAAGATGAGGGCTATTTTCACTCGCTATTACAAGCAGTTGTTACCAAGTTTGTTACCAAGCTGGCCATTTACCACATAAGATGCCCTTTAGGCAACTACACATTGTTTAAAGTTATTGATTATGATATTGATGTAGGAACTATTGTTTCATTCATAATTTTTCACTTTTAAACTGGTATAAAAGTTTATACTGGTATCATCCCTCATACAAAGTTTAACTAGTATTACTGTACTCCATGGCAAGCCTAAAAAAGTATCTAAGTTAGGCTACATCTACACTAATCTGGATACATTTGACATTTGACCCGGATACATTCACTGGTTTCAAGTGTTTTCCAATAATTACCCATCTACACTGAAAAACGTCGGAAGACACTTAAATAAAAGCTCACTGAGATAATACAGAGAGACAAGACATAATAAAGTTCTTACGCCATTCTGCTGGAACGATTACTTTATTAGCAAAATATCTGGTAACTCACTGGTGCATTCTGGGATGTACTCAATCGCCGCTCATTATATGGTTTAAAACGCAATTACCACAGTACAGGAAATGTGAAATTAGGGCTGTCAAAAAAATTTCGAATATTCGTCGAATTAAAAAAAAAAAAAAAAAGCACATTCGAATGTAAAACCCGGGCATTCGAATTTTTGCTGTGTCAAGAGGAGCACAAGCCATGATGACGTAACTGATGCGGCTTGTTTATCGTTAGGTTATCCAGTACAGCGCGGTGCGGGGTGCATTAATGTGATAAATATAATGGAGGAGTCAGAAAGTGAGCGCGCTGATGTTGTAAAACAACCGGACGCAAGAAAAAAAGACCGCGCTGTCTGCCATGGGCAACCAGTTCGACGGCGTATGCAGTCAGACCCTAAGCAGTGCTGAAGAAGGCGTCAGGCCTTTGGAGCATAAGATGGATATATGAACGAGAAGCTACGCTACCCGCTGACGAAAACCCTCTCAGTTGGTGGCAAAAACCATGCGGTATGTTTCCATATATTGCGCAGCTGGCAAAGACATACTTGACCATATCTGGCACATCGGTCAGGGGTGCGTTTCCCAAAGCGAACTATGGTCGCAAGTTCCGTCGTTACCAATAGAGTTCAGTGGGACTTACGACCATAGTTGACACCGTCTGCTGTTTTGACGAGCAATATGTAGATGTGTAGTGAGCGGATTGTTTCTGAATGGCAGGTTGCTATTTTGTGTTCATGTACAAACATTACGCTGTCTGTTAAAGCGTGTTTTCTCAGGTTACTGATGTACTTACACAGTTTTTATGCACTTTTTTGTTACCTTGCATGCACATTAATGACATTTTAAAAATGTTTATATATAAAAGTGAATGTCATTTCATTTCAATAAAAAATGCGATGCTTGATTTGATGTATATTTGCTTATTGCGCTCGCTTGCGCTCTCTTGTTGGCATAGCAGACAATAAAGTACTTTTTTCCCTCTAACATTAAGTATTGCCTTTAGAATTCGGATATAATTCGAATTTTGCAAATATTTCAGAAAGAATTTCGAATTTATCTTTTCAGCCATTCTGACAGCCCTAATGTGAATAGCACATAGCAGGCACATACGGTATAAATGGTATAAATGCCATTTTCAGATTTATCCCCTTGGGAGAGAGTCTTCAAAAAGCTCAGTTTTCGCAGGACAAAAATGCAGTCTCAGTGTGGACTCAAGGCCAAAATGTAGAGAAAAAGATCTGTTTTCAAATGCATCCAGATTAGTGCAGACGTAGCTTTAGCTAGCAAAAGTAAGGTTAGCTAGAAAATTAACGCCACTCGAAAGCTAGCAAGTTAATTCACAAGACCATCACAGCTGTTGCTCTATTCTTCTGTCCTATAATGACATTCAGTGAGCCATATCTGGTAGTAGGCCTATATTTTACTATACCTTAAAAGGTGCCCAAAAATTTAAATTCAGTCATTATTTACTCACCCTTGTGTTCTTTCTTTTTCAGACCACAAAAGGAGACATTTAAAAAAAAAATACATATATATATATACATACATATATATATATATATATATATATATATATATATATATATATATATATATATATATATATATATATCCTGCTTACTGCAGCTTCAAGCTTTAACAAAAAGATGCAAAAGTATCATAGAATGATCCCATATGACTCGTGTCATATTTTTCAAGTGTTCTGAGGGCATATGATAGGGTTTCATTATACTGTATTATCAACGCAGGATGTGTTATGTGATGTACACCTGTTTCTGCATCTATAGTCAAAAACAATAATAGACTATATTTGATAGTATAAAATTTATCACAAATGTATTTTTGCTTTTTCATTATAGAGTGTAGACTGATGTGAAAAAAGGGTACAATTTTATCCAAACTACCATGCCTGCCTCATCTGTCATCGTTATTTCAGTGCTTCCTCATGAACAGTTTTAACACGTACAATGTACAAAACGTTTTTAGGCATTTCTCAAGTATTCATGACTCGGAGTTCCCAGAAACCTCTAAGTGAGTCTTCCTGCATAAAGCTTTCAAGATCATAAGCATAAACAATTTTTGATTACATCATTGTGTTATCACTTTCCTGTAATTTCTTAGAAGTGTACAACGTACTTCTGCTAAATGTGCTTCTCTGTGGACAATTAGGCATTAAGGTATTAAAAACATCAGGAATTTCTGTAAAGCTGCTTTGAAACAAGGTTTTTTGTGATAAGTGTTGCACAAATGACTTTACATGACTAAACATTTTGTTGCAAGATGCAGAGGCCGTAGTCAAGTTAAGTTTGTTATATTCTCCACAGACTTCAAACTATCTTGGTTCACCAGATCCTTAAAGTCGTCATGAAATCAAAATTGACCATATTTACTTTGTTAGTGCATATCACTACTCTTGTGGTAAACAATTAATTTGTGCTGTTAATACACAGAAAAAAATTGTTTGTCGTGGTAATCTTTCATCAAAATCTGAAAAGTTACTTCTGGTCTGTAATGGCGTTCCTTCTCTGATGACGTCAATTTGACGGCTTGGGTTGAAAACGCTTAAACCACTCCCCTCCAACCGTTAGTTTGCTATGAGCCAGAGATGGAGAGGAGGAGCGCTAAAGTAAAACCTGCCCTCTATTCAGTATTCCGTTTCACTTGGAAATACGTCGCAACACTGGAGAACTTTTGCAACACTGGAGAACTTTTTTGTTGTTTGGAACTTCCGGTTCACGGGGACTTTAAGCTTTGTGCAGTTGTGCCTTATGAGGACAAATAAACTGTCCAACAACTTCCTGTTGTAGCATAAACCATGAAAAACTTACCTTCTTCCCAGACCTGAAATGAGATATAGTGTTGTTTCCTTCAAAATCATGAAAACTAATTGTTCATCTTAAAAGAAAACTAACACTGCTTTACTCATCCTCAATGCTTATGTTATGTTTTCGCAAACAATTTGTTCCCCCTCTGCCAGCATCACACATCACATCCTCCAATGAAAGACCCAACAAGCTTTGGCACACACCTGACTCCATGGCGGAGTCAAAGAGATAAAGAGGCAAGAAACAAATATAAGCAAACAATAGAAAACATTTTTTCTTCACCACCACAGCTTCCACCACATCTATATCTTGCAAGAAGTGAAGGGAGTCATTAAATATAAGAGAAAGACTCAGGAAAGAAGAGTTTGGACACTTGAATACTCACTGGTCACTGAGCTATCTGCTTTTTCCACTTTCAGGCTGCACAGGGGCGAGGTGACAGAGGTCATTCTGGGTTCGAATGATGTAGTGTGGTCTTGCTCTGCCACCTCTGCCACAGTGACTATTGATGGTCTGGTCCTTGCATCCTTACTGCTGCTGGCTGTCTCCTCCACCAACAAACCCTGCAATGAACATTTTGAATTAACACTCAAGATCTTCAAAGAAACACAGTATTTCTTTTTAAAAGGCCAATTCTAAACCTTTGTAGCACTTATAATATTAATGTCAAGTTATTTATTAATTATTTAATTTTAGCTGCAAAAAAGTAAAATACTGTCAGCTCTATTTAACACATTATACCTCGTTAAAGTCAATAACAGATTTTCCCCAATATTTCATACATTTCAGCAGATTCCATATGGGCCTGCACGTACAGTAAGTAAAGATCAATGTCATGATGAAGGAGCATGTTCAACATGCCTCTAATCTAATTACTGTCTAATTATGTAAGACTGCTATATAAATTCTCAAACATTGTGTTGATAGCCACACATGATGAAACAACTCCACATGATGACTACACACTGTCAGACTAATGGGCCCTGTCAGCCACTCCACTGTTTTTAGCAGCAGTCTTTACTTTAAATTCTGGGGAACAATGAAAGTCTCATCTTTCAAGTGACAGAGACCAGATATGTGACAGTATTCTCCTAGATTCATAAGAACAAGAGAGACAGAGGAAGAGGAACTATTGAACAACACCAGTATGTGAGCGCTGATGAGACATTATCTGACCATGAAAGGAAGGTAAGATGCTAAAAGACAAGAAGCGGGAGGAACAATCAGAGAGAAGTATGGGGTTTAGCAGAAGCTTCTGATGGATGAGACAGACAAATATTAAACCAGCCCTGGACAAAAACCTTCAGTAGATCCTCCTGGTCTGAGGTGCAAATTTACTAATACACTGAAAAAATAAAGATAGATTTTTACAGGCTATAAAATAAAGACAGCGACACCCATGGTGTGCTTGCACTAAACCGTTGCCCTTACACCTGATCTCTCATACCCCTTTTCCACTAGTACGGTTCACGTTCTGGAGCCAGAGCCTGTTTTCGGACAGGCAAACTGGAGCCTGTTGCGTAACCCTGATGTAATGTTACTACATGTGGTTTACCTGACTATAACCATAATAAAATGTGCGTCCCTACTTGTGCAGACAGTGCAGCACTTCTGCTTTGCTGTTCACAGTACAGGGCATGATTCTAGCGTACCGGCAGCTTGCATAAACTCCCTGTCCCAGTCTCCCGGACATCCTGTATAATTCAACCAACCAGATGACTGTGTTTCCAGATAAGTGTTTCCAGATAAGTGTGCCATATGATTCAGACGTTCAGCCAACGGTCCGTGGGCGTGACGTCTGAGGCTGAGACTAGGTAATAGGTAACATTTCACCAGGTTTTCGTAGATCACATCACACACACACACATATATAAATATATATATATATATATATATATATATATACATACACACTGCCTGGCCAAAAAAAGGCGCTGTTTGGATTTTAATTGGCAAATACTTAAGAGTCTATGGATGGATTATTATTACAGTGATTATTATTTTTCTAGCATGTTATATGTTTGGCAATGGATCTTTTAACCCTAAAAGATGGAGTGTACAGCTTTTCATTTCTTAAACAACCATGTATTAAGATGTATCATGGACATATTCATCAGGCTCAAATTTTTGGGATGTGCTGGAGGAGACTTTACAGAGTGCTCACCTCTTGCATTGTCAATACAAGATCTTGACCAAAAAATGATGCACCTCTCGATGGAAATAAATGTTGTGACGTTATTTCCATCAAGATGTGCATCAATTTTTGGTCAAGATCTTGTATTGACAATGCAAGAGGTGAGCACTCTGTAAAGTCTACTCCAGCACATTCCAAAGACTTTCAATGAAATTAAGGTCTGGACTCATTCATGAGGTCCAATTCATGTGTGAAAATGATTCTTCATGCTCTGTGAACCATTCTTTCACAATTTTAACCCTGGTGAATCTTGACATTGTCATCCCGGAATATTTCAATCAACCAATTTGAGGGACAATTTTAGAGTCTATGTCAAATGTAGGCTTACAACCAGGGTTAGGTGCTTCTACATCAGTGTTATTCATCTATCATTTCCCTCTGATTTTAGAGATAGTATTGGGTTTAGGTGTATGGATAGGGTTAGGACTACCTATTGCGGACAGGAATGTTGTTGAAATATGTTCCAGGAACATGTGTTACTTGATAAAATCACGGTGACCATATATATATATATATATAGAAGTTGCAGAAATTAGCCACACAAAATATAAAGCGCAACCAAAAAGCCAATTCAATGTACAATAGATGCAGCGCACCTTTCATCTTGTTTTTTGCTATAGAACAACAGAAGCAGGAGAAGCAAGTTCAACGCATCTCAGTTTTGCATTGTGAAATTTAATCATGGTAAACCCCACGTTATGGGGACATAAAGATGATAATATCCGAAATCTTTGTCCTTAGCCCCCATGAAGAAAACAGCTTACAAATAATGATGTTTTTTGTTTGTTTGTTTGTTTTTGTTAAATGTAAGTGCATAAATGTAAATGCAGAAAGTTTTCTGTGATGGGTAGGTTTAAGGTTAGGGAACATAATATACAGTTTGTACAGTATAAAAATCATTGTCTATGGAAAGTCCCTATAAAACCTGGAAATCCAAAGTTTGTGTGTGTGTGGATCAGGTCATGAGGACCTGCGTTCAGCTTCAGGCTATTTATTTAAGGGGAGGTGATGATGATTCAGTGGCAGTTGATTCACACTACACCGCCTAACAAATACCACCAACCACAGCAAACACACTTCTGTCTGTCACACCCAAACATCCCTCAAATTTTTGCTCTAGCTAAGCAAAACCTGTTTCTATCACTTAAACCCTTCAGCCAACTAAGCAGAAACCATATACCAACCTGTGCAAGTGATCACTGTGCCTTTCTTTAAAAAAAAAAAAAAAAAATTAATTCAGACCTATTATTAGGCCATTTCTCACATTTTAGTAGAGCCCTTTGTAGAGCCCATTTTATACAGTAACTAAAACCATTTTATTAGCATTTATGCTAACTGTGGATGAGATGGGTTGATACTGTAGTTGTTTAAAGTTGCACTCAGTAATTTTTGCGGCGGCCAATATGGCAGCATTTTGTCAACCCTCTACAATGCAAAACTTGCCTATGCAACCACATTTTGTGCTAAACAACTAAAAATATCTGTCATTAGCTACTGGCTAGTAAATTAGATTTCACTCGGCGGTGATTGAGTTGGAGGCTAAGTTTAGCACTAATATATTTGCAATGCATCTTGTGTCCAAGAAGCTCTAAAAGACCTAGAGAGAGAGGCTCTGTTAGTATCCACAAATGATTGTATTTTCCTTGTTAATCCTTACAATGCACCACTGATATCAATAGATTCAGAGTGCCTGTAGATGCCCTTAAGCCCAAAGTATTCAACATTTCATCATCAGCACAATCTGCACACACCGTCCACTTGCTGCCTGATTTTTGCAGATTTTCAAGCAGACTTGTGCATAGACAACAGTGCATGTGAGAGTGATTGTACGTTCATAGAAGAGTCTACTAGATGTGTGCATACACAGAACACATCCATCCATGCGCGTGAGACAGAGCGGAATGTGGAAAACAAAGTATACACAGAAAGAGAAAGTAAGAAAGGCTTACATACAGTACCATGCAAAATGCTAGATGTAAAAAAAAAAAATTGTAAAAATGACAGAGATCATTTGGTATTATTCGTTGTTTTAGCTGTTCATATAAAATACAGCCTTTGAGACTAAACAGAAGCCTTCGGCAATGGGTAAAGCTAATGCACAAGCAGCAATCTCAATGGCTAGCACTCACCAATCACAGTATGCATGTTGATTTCAGCAAATCAGTTCAGGTAAATGCAGACAATGTGATTAATATTTATGAGCCCAGCAGCTTGTCAGGCATTAGACCTCAGTCAGGGTAGACACCATATTGAATTTTGCATGGGTGAAAATTAGGCTGTGAGGAAAGGTATGCACTGCATAACATTCCTAAATCACATGTACCCCTGGTTTCACAGACAAGGCTTAAGTTAGTCCTAGACTAAAATGCATGTTTGAGCTGTTTTAACTGAAAGCAACTTGTACTGACATATCTTAAAATATGTCAGTGCCATTGTTTTGTCTCAAGATGCACACCAGTTATGTTTTTTTTCCTAGTGAAAGTTTATAAAAGCTACTTGAATGCCATAATTGAACTAAGGCCTAATCTGGTTTAGGCTAAGCCCTGTCTGTGAAACCGGGCCGTAGTTTTCAAAACTGTTTTATGAACCTTTTTTTCAAAAATGTTAAAATTGAGTTTTTGTCTACTGATGTTTGTCTCTGTTTTTTGCAAAGATTTTTTTTTCTCCAGCTGTTGTTCAACAGTTCAATTGTCAGGAACTGGGTTTGATCTCTCTCTCTCTCCCTGCTCTCATTTTGGTTTTTGTTTTGGTTTCTCTCTATTGGCATATGAAGTCATGCTCATCTGATTGCAGTCTGCAGTCAGCTTGGCTGCTTATTTGCTGCATTACTGTCTCTCCTTTTCTCTGATTTGTTCTGCTTTTTAGTCTCCCATTTCTCTATTTTGTCAGATTATTTTCTAATGTCTATCCACACTAGTAACTCTAGTCAGTTTCAGTCTAGTCTAGTCATACAGTAGGTTCTGTTCTGCTCTATCTTGCTCTTTGCTCAGTTTACCTGTTCCTGCAGCACCTTTCTCTCTCTGGCCTGGACTGTCTGACTGGTTTTGGATGCATGCCTATCTGTTGGTCTTTGTGCTCACCTCTGCCCTCTGCATTTGTTGCATTACTGTAGTGTGGCTTCCAACCCTGCTTCTCTGTCTGCCACATTCTCCAATCCAGAGTCCGCCTTGTCAGGAAGTGACCTGCTGGACTGCCTTAGTTTGCTTATTATTATTATTATTATTATTATTATTAATTAATTAATTAATTAATTAATTTTTAAATCAATAAACATTATTAACAGCTTCTGGGTCCTCCACCTATTTCCTGACAAATCTTCCCAAATCTACCTCAGCTTTTGGAACCGAAAGTTATTCCCCTGATGTTTTTTTTTTTTTTTAAGTTTAGATGTTATGCTCTAAAATATACTCATATATATATATATATATATATATATATATATATACATACATAAATGTGTGTGTGTGTGTATAAATGTATAAATATATAAGCTGCGAATGCTCTGCATACCCAAGCTATTCATGGACTAGGCAATTAATATTAACACTATAAATTACTTTTAAATCTTTTGCTCGAGGTGTACTATAAAGCCTGATGTGATACATGATAAAATGTTGGTAATGAGTAACTTTTTTTTTTTTTTTTTTTTTTTTTTTATTTTCTTTAAATCTGCCAGTTACAGAGAGACTTCCGGGTAAGCTGATCTACAGCAGCTTTTGCGCCTTCACTGTTTTGTTATGGGACGTCATTATTGTCCTGCATTCATTGGTTTGCTGGCCTATGGGGGATTTCATGGGCAGGATAAGCTGTGAACGGATCGCTCTCCCAAGAGGAAAAATGAGCTGTTGCTGCCAGATCTCGATTGCCGAAAATCACATTGTATTTGATACAAAACTAACTAGACTAAATCAAATGGGGGGAAATCATAACTAAAACTATTTTCATAGTATTTCATTTTCTCCATAGGGAAATTAATTTTTCACGAAAATGTCTAAATTAAGACAGTCCAACTATCAGAGGATGTTAATTGATAGTCTGTGCGTTTGTTAAAGTCATCAGTTTGCATAATTTCAACTTTTTTTTTTTTTAAAGAATAAAGATATTTTTATTTATTATAGCCTACTTATATTTATTATAATTACATTTTACCTTATAGTTATAATAGGCTGCTAATACGAATTATATTATACATATTTTTAATTATTAATTTAAAAAGTACTTCTGGCATACATTTAAATTGACGCCGTAGTGTTTTTGTCGTGACTGATTTAGATCGGTGTCCTAAACTGATACGTTTTAAGGTGAAGTATGTCGTTTCTGTGACACTAGCGGCACCTAGCGGGCTTACAAAAATACAGCATATTCTGCAAACGCACCTTTCGCATGTTGCGCCTCCCTTGACTCAAACATCACAAAAGCTCTTATGGTTGCTTGTGAATGCACGTCTTAACAGGTAAATGTACAGTAGGCTACTCTCAATAAAAGGTCCAACATATTAGAAATACTTTTCGCTGTGTTGCTATGTGTCACGAGTAAGCAACTGAGTAAACTAACACTGAGAGAGAACGCGAGTAAATAAACCCATTCAACCCATTAGCAATAAACCCATTCAACGTAACTGCATTGGCCACATTTTTTTTATACCTGAAGCAGGACAGCATACCCGGTTAAAAAAGTCACCGCTCGCCACTGATACATATATATACTGTATATATATATATACATCCACCCCCCTTGTTCAGGGACTCATTATTCCACTTCTCTTCATCAAATTTCTGTTAAATTTGTTCAGTTTATGTATCAATTTTTTATGTTCATGCAAATATGTACGTGTTAAGAAATGTACATGTTAAGAAAAAAAAACAAAAAAACATTTGAAAGTGAGAGGATGTTTCTTTCAAGAACTTACTTTGTTCTTGCTCCGTCCATGATATAACTGTATCCGTGTATGAGCCGAGTTTACTATTTACTTTCAGTGCTCTGGTAATATCAATGGTACGACTATGAACCATTTCAGGTGCGGCAGCTCACTTACATTCACTCTAAAATATTGAAACGTTAGCGATACTAGTGATTGATTTGAACGGTTTGAACGCCCCGCCCCCCCAGCTGAACTGGAAGTTTTGATTGGTTCATCACCTGAGTCAGACCTGCCTGTTATTGGCTGAAGCGAAGAGATCCACTGCAATGCGGTTTGAGAAGTGCACATCAAAATGCTAGCTCGCCCTTCGGCACCTTTGTCAAAGTACTTTGTACTTTTGGTGAAAAATAAATGTAGCGAAGTTAAATATTTTTATTCAACTCAAGTAAAAGTAAAAGTAAAAGTACCAGAATTTCATTGTACTCAAGAAAGTATAAAAAAATGTATGTAAAAATGTAAGTAGCCTACTGTAACACAAGTATTTGTAATTAGGTACTTTTCACCTCAGGTAATTACACTGTATAACAAGGACACATTACAATAAAGTGTGGCCACTACAACCATGTTTGTTTGTTTGTTTGTTTGGTTGTTGTTGTTTTTTTGTTTGTTTGGTTGGTTGTTGTTGTTTTTTGTTTTTTTTTTGAGGGGGGAGGGGGGGATCATTAATGAGATCATGCTTTTCTAAAGTCTGATAAAATTTCATATGACTCATATTTTATATAACTCGGTGACCTCAGACATATTACATACAATGCTTATTTCATATGTTTTATACAATATTAATTTTCAGTTGAATTTAAGTAACCACAGAGCTCAAACCACTGTGTTCAGTTGCCTTCCCAGCATGCATCTCTCTGTTGCCAATAGCCACACCACAGACAAGACCTGTTTCTCTATTATTAACATCCCACTGTTTCTCTGACACATTTAATATGGAGGAACATATCAAAAGGCAGAAAGAGAGAAAGATGAAGACACTGATATTCCAGAAGAAAGAACATCCAGTGAAGTGTTGTTTATTGCATTATATGTAGGCTATTCCCATCACAAGGTTGCATGATGAGCACTGTAGCCGATGACAGTCTGTTGATTGTGTGAATGCAGTGATCTTGTCATTGCAACATGATTTCTGCACTTTCACGAATGCTTTTACCATAACTAACAATGCAAACATGATGTAAATACAGGTTCATCGTGCAGTGTAAACAGTCACTGATTATAACAAGAGTTTTGGCAAGTGTCCAGATAAACTTGTGCTGTGTGATCAACAGCTTCAGCCATTATAAAGAGAGCATACTTTGCAGATTTGTTTACAAACAAGGCACAATTCGACGCAGGATTTTCAGAAAGGTTTAAAACTACAAGACGATGCTGTGTCGACTATACTGGATCCGACAGTAATGTCGCACGCTTTTATTTTGTGGTCACTATTTCTTTGTCTGTTATTACAGATCATTCGAGTATCTTTGTGTTTTTAAATTATGATTGAATTATATACAGGTTTGGTTGACTTGATAGGTAGTGTACTGTACTGTACGTGTTGTTCCTGCCTAAGTATACAAACAAAATATTAAATGTTTTTTTTTTTAAATCATACCCTCATTGGGGGCTGAGCCCCCTAATATTAAAATCGTAGAATTACCCTTGGATGATGCCAAAACCCAAGAAGACTAAATCATGTTAACCACCACCAAACCATGCAAATGTGTAGGGCGCCGCATAGAGGTCTGCATTCCCGCGGGAATCGCGGGACCCGATAAGATTTCTTGCTGCGCGGGATTAAATTTTGAATGAAAGGCGGATTGCGGTTGATAATTATAGTGTACTTTAGGCGGGAGCGGGCGGTCTGACAATAACCCGGTCGCTCCCGAGATGCTTTTACATCAGTGCATCTGTGCTTGAACTTGAAGTGAACAACTAATCATTCAGAAACGTCCTGTTGCATTCTACATGTTGTCACTTCTTCTTGAGTCTCTCCATCATTATCCGACTTTTTGAACAGTTTGAACATAAAAGGCTGAACAGTTTCTGACATTTTCAGTGAGTGTTCGTGAGGTAATCGGCGCAGCTAACACTATGTGCTAACATGAGCTCTTGAAACCCCGCCCTCTGCTTAGGAGCAGCAGCTTATTTGCATTTAAAGGGACACACACACAAAACTGAGAGTTTTTGCTCACTCTCAAAAAGTGACAAATTTAACATGCTATAAAAAATTATCTGTGGGGTATTTTGAGCTAAAACTTCACATACACACTCTGGGGACATCAGAGACTTATTTTACATCTTGTAAAAATGGCATTATATCACCCCTTTAATACTTAACTTAATACTACATACTTAAATAAAAAATTCTATTCTGCTTATTGATTCCTGTGTGATTTTAATGTATTTTTAAAATATTCAAGCGCAAGAAGATGCACTCGCCTAGGCCTAGTTCACAAATACAAATTCAGCAAAGTTCTCTTTCGCTTGAATGGATAAATACACAAAATGATGTCAAAATACCCTCATAAAGATACTGATCTTGACTGAATAACTTTTGTAACTTTGATAAGGATCAATCTAGGCTATATTTTTATATTTTATTTTACATTTGATTAGGCCTATTTGATTTCTTGAACTTTGTTCAGTTGTATTTAGTTGTGGTTTTGCTAATTTCTTTATTTGTTCTTATTTTATTACTGACTGTTTACTTGTCTTTAACAATGTTTGAAATATATATTAAATCTAGTTGTTTTGCTGATATTTTTGTTAAAACCATGGGCACCTTCCTCGTGTAAGTGTTTTTTAGGCTGCTGATTTTCATTCATTTAGCTGTAACAAAATGTTTTGCAAAAAGGAACAGTATGTTTAGGGCCCCCAAAATAGTAAACCCACTCCTAGTGGAAAAAAATAGTTTAATGATACTTGGATATTTTCTACAATCTAAATTACATACACTCACACCCCAAACGATTGAATCAAGCTACTTATTAGAAACATACATTTTTAAAAAATAAACTTAACGGCTTCAAAATTTGCGTCATTGATAATTTATGTTAACAAGTATCATCAATTTATGTTTACCACAGACCTTATTTTACTCATAAATTGAAAACCCTCATTATAAAAACACACAGGAAAATCTCCAGGGAACCACTGGCGAAATAGTCTTCCAGGTTTTGATGTCATCCCTGCACCACTCTATTAAGGTTCTACATACTGATATATGAAGTAACGATTCAGTACCCAAATCAACTCATTCTGAACTCAAAAAAAAAAAAAAAAAAAAAAAAAAATATTAAAGCACTTTTAAAATGACCAAAGTGCAGTACAAAAAAAAACAAACTGTATAAAACTTTACATAAAAACTATACTACAACAGCTAAATCATACAGTACTACCCAGTATAACAAAATGTATTCATACGCCAATGAAAACATATGTCTTCGGTCTGCTTTTAAAAACATCAATAGAGTCAGTTAATTTAATCCTCGAAGGCAAACCATTCCACAGTCTTGGCTTGGGGTTGCAACAGCAAAGACATGGTCAACCTTGCTGTTCCTTTATTTCATCTGAAGTGCAAAACAGAGCTAGTTTTAAAAGATTTTATGATGGGACACATTACACTACTGATTGAAACTTTGATCTACTTATTCTTTATTGTTATTGTTAGTCATCAAAACTATTACATAACACAAATAGAAGTATGGGAATTCATTCATTCAACAGTAATGTTATCCTACAGTTTAATGTTTATGGTTCTACCAAACTGTAAACAATCAGTGATTGCAATCAAAAAAAAATTGGGTACACACAAGAAAAAAAAAGAAGAAAACAAATGCTTGCAGGAACATTTTTACCTATTTATCATATGCTATTCATGGGCAGATCAGAACTAATCCAAAAATCTCAGATAAGAAGGAGATGTTACACTCAGCTTGTGTATACACTCTTAAAAAAAAAAAAAAATCCGTAAAAATAGGGCACAATGTACTGTATTAATTTATCAGAATTTTCCGTATTTATTTTTAAAGGTGATTTACCTGTATTTAGAATTTTGCACTTCATTGAGTTGTGTTTTAGGGTTAACAGAAATGTCCGTAAAATTACTGGATAATGTCCAGGTAATGTGCTGCCAGTACTTTTTCCGTTAGTTTACAGATTTATTTTTTACAGTGTATGTATCAACTGTATGTTATGTTAACCAAAAATGTTGAGTGTGGGTTTTCAGCAATGAGAAACAATCAGTGTGTGATGAAGCACAGACGGTGGTTAGTTTACCTCATCCTGTTGTGTGTCAGGGTTAAACATCAGAACAGTGATTTTAGTAATGCACTCTGATTTATACACACATAATGGACTGAGTTGGTTTGGTGTGATTTTGATGGTCTCTTATGTCACTTCCCCTTTAAACCTGCCGACAGGCAGTAAGGTATAAGACAAAACAATGAAAACAGACATTGTCACCCGTCAATAGCTTTAAAGTATCTTATCGAATGCATGATTTTGGCAATACGGAATATTGATGTGTCAGAAAGGCACAGCACCAGATAAATACTTTATCTGAGTGCATAGTTTAAATCTGTTGTTTTAGCAATAAACAATAAATAAAACTTCAACATAAAATAAACATTTATTAAAAAAGGTGTTCCGAGCAAGTTGCAGATTAAGTTTGTAGTATTAATAAAAGTACAGACACTTGATGTGTTAGGGTTAAGTAATGGTTTACTTGACATATTCAATAATTATCACCAAAAAAAAAAAAGTAGGATTTGTGCCTGTAATGCATATAAAAGTATCAGGACACTATAGTGTATCCTATTCATGGAAAATGCCAAAACAAACCTTTAATTCTGCCACCTCTTTTGTCATCTGTCTTACTTTCCTTCCTGTTTAAACTGTTGGGTAACTGCAGACATACATGCTGCATATGTTCTGTGTGAGATAAGAACCTTACATCCCTCAGGGAAGACCACAAAACACACACACACACACACACACACAGAGAGAGAGAGAGAGAGAGAGCTGACCATCTGTTGGCAGTTACGCTGTGAGAAAACACTCACAGCCACACAATGGGCAACACTGACAGGCCAGGATTTGTGTGTGTGTTCTTTTGTCTATGTGTTATTGTGTAATTTGTGTGTTTGTCGGCCTAAAATTGTAAATTAAAGAAGCAAAAATTATCTGACAGTGACAGAGAGTTCTGAAGTGGACAGTAAAAGGGTGCTGATTTTTCAAAGCGTTTTACATGAGCAGGAGCAGCTTGAGAGAGAGTTTGAATGGCGAGTTTTTCATACATTTACATTAGTGACTCAGCTCAACATCACTGTTTTGCCATTAAAAGAAAAAAAAAAATAACAGAAAAGACCTGTCTGCCCTGGGGTCAGTCATGACAGCACTGGCAGGCTTTACCAGACTCTAAACAGAGGACAACTGTTTAGAGACAGATGGACAGACAGTGCTTGCCTTAGCTAAAAAGCACATAGAATGCAAATAAATGCTCCCTAATTCTATAAAGAAGGAGATATAACATGTACTGACTGAAAACAATATGGCTCAATACTGCCACCTGCCTTTCGGAGGCTACTGATATTCAGACAGCCTGATAATCAGCTGTTAGCAGTGACATACCTCAGTGCAATAAAGTCCCACTGTATATACAAGAAAATACTATTTCACTCTTTCAACTTAGTTTACAAATCCTTCAAGTAAAAAATTGTGTAGGATTTACTTTTACTAATTGTTTGTAAAATTTACTAGCAATTTCTGAGTGATACTGTTTGAAAGAATTGGCAAGTAATACATTAAATTAAGCGTGAAAAGTTGAAAGAGTGAAATAGTATTTTCTTTTACTTTGAAAAATATTTTTATAGTGTATTATTTTAATACCATTAAGGTTTAAAATCAATATAAACAATAATATAGTAATAATTATTTTATCATTTTTTTTTTTTTTTTTTTACAAATTAAAAAAAAAAAAGGCTTTTAAAGTTTAATCCAGTTAATCAGAATAGCACACATACAGCAGTGACATAAATTTTGTTTTGCAAAGTTTGTTGCTTTAGTTGTTGTGATGTTGATTCACATTGTTTCTGCATTATTATGCAGAGTGATCAGATGCATTTTAAATAATTGCAAAAAGAAATTAACTTGATCACAAAAACCCAAATGTCACAGTTTTTTGGCCCTGGCACAAAATTACCAGCTAACAGTATTTCATTAATCATATCATCAGCACATGGAAAAGTATGAACAATAATAGTGGGGTGAAATCACTCTATCATTCTGAATGGATTATAAGAGCAGATTGATTGCTATAAAAGCAGGGAAGAAGTGCTTCCAATTATTGTGTTCTTGTGTTAGCAATGATTACCTCAAAAGAAATATGCACAGTCATCATCGCATTGCATCAAAATGGCCTCATATGCAAGGAGACTGCTACAAAGAATATTGCACCGATGAGAGAGGTTCAACTGCAGTAAAGAAGGCTTCAAGATGTTCCAGAGTGCCCCGTTCTGACGGTTTAGGACATATGGAAATTTGATTATCAGGAAAAGAAAAGGTGAACGCTACCATGAGTCCTGTGTCGTGCCAACAGTGAAGCATCCTGAGACCATTCATGTGTTGGGTTGCTTTTCATCCAAGGGAGTAGGCTCTCTCACAAGCCCAAAAACACTGCCAAGAATAAAGGATGGTATCAAAACAGGCAAGAGCACCTTCTCCCAACGATCGAGGAGCAATTTTTTTTTTTCGAATATGATGGAGCTCCATGTCACAAGGCAAGATTGAGAATGATGTGGCTCTGAGATCACAACATTGAAATTTAGGATCCATGGCCTGGCAACTCCTCAGATCTTAAACCCATAGTGAACCTGTCAGTCCTCAAAAGGTGAGTGATCAACTCTGAACACTAATAAGGCATGAATGGATCACCATCAGTCAGGATTCGGCCCAGAAGCTGATATCCAGCATGCCAGAGCAAATTGCAGAGATTATGAAGAAGGGTTAACACTGTAAATGAAGTGGAGAAGTGGTGAAATGTTTTTTATGTCTGATATGGGTTTCAGAATTAGGTGTGGCAAAATGGCTTGATAGCGCCACCTACAAAATTTCAATTAAGCGCACTTTAGGCTATGTTTCACGGACAAGTATGAAATTCGGTAGACACAGCCCAATACCTACAAAAAAGTCCCTGGGTGCAAAATCTGAAAACCCAACAGGAAGTGAGGTATTTTGAATTTTCTCTGCAAAATTTTTGCAGTTTTTGCCATTTCCAGACGTTGTACTTTAACAAACTCCTTCAAGAGCTTTAATCAGATCAACATCATATTTGGTCAGTCTAATCTAAAGGCTTTGTGACGTTAAATTGCGAAGATCTTGAGTTTTCGCTGAAGTGCATGTCCGTGGCAGCCTGACAAATTTCGATGTTTCGCCATGAAACTGTTGTAACTTGGGCATACAATGTCCTATCTGCCCCAAACTTCACATTTTATTAGAGTCCTGTCCTGAAGACATCTACATGGGAATATTCAGTTACAGTCATAGCGCCACCTGCGGGCAACAGGAAATGTCATGTTTTACACTGTGATTAACTCCTTATAGAGATTTAACCAGATCAACATCATATTTGGACTGTCTAATCTTAAGACCTTAGCGATGTTAAATTGCAAAGGTCTTGAGTTTTCGCTGAAGGGCATGTCCGTGGCAGCCTGACAAAATTTGATGTTTCGCCATGGAAGAGGAAGCTGTTGTAACTCATACAGTGTCCGATCTGCCCCAAACTTCACATGTGTGATAAGAGTCCTAGCCTAAAGACATCTATATGCCAATATTCAGTTAGTCATAGTGCCACCTGCTCCAGAAACACATTTGTATATGCCATGAAGTACCAAACATGCTAGAAACACGTTAAATCATGCAACACGTGGCTAAGTGCTAAAGTATGCGATTAACTCCACGAAACAGGAAGTTATTGTAACTCAGGCATACGTCAGATTTTCTCCAAACTTCACGTTTGCTAATAGTCCTGGCCTGAAGACATCTACATGGCAAAATTCAGTTATAGTCAAAGCACCACCTGTTGGAAGCAGGGAGTGTGGCACGTCGAAATGACTTTGCCATATTTCTCCTGTATTCACTCGCTTACATGCATGTCACCCACTATTCACTGTTGGCGGTGGCGGTGGCGGTGGCGGTGGCCCTGGGTGCAAGGGCCCTTTAATATATGCTTGCAGCTTTAATATATTGAATGTTTTTGCCAATAAAGCCTTTAAAACGTATGAAATGCTTATCATTGTTTTCAAGTATACCATAAAAACATGAAAAATAATCTACAAATACTGAAGCTGAAAACTTTTGGCCACGGCTGTACACCTGGTCAGAGTCTCAATGGCCACAGGACTTCACATCAGCATCTAGATGGTTGACATCCCACAAGGACAACAGTAGCAACATGCAGACACAATAGAGGAACTAGTATATGCTGGAACCAAGCTCTTCCATTCTATTGCTGCAAGCCCCCAGATAAAAAAGGCAGGCACCACAACCATCAAACCTTGTGGGCCCAACTTTTGAATCACTTCTATGTAAAGCATTTAATTATATATCATTTTGTATATAAAAATTATTCTAAAATTCTTCCTTTGTGAAAAAGAAATGCAGTTTAGCATAGTTTAAAAAAGAATTACAGAATATACTTCAAAAGAATACATATTTAAAAAGAATTACAGAATATAATTAAAAAGAATTTATAATTAAAAGTGTGAACTGAATGTAATATAATAACATTTAATTGTATGTTAATTGCAAATACATTTGTAATTACAAATTTGTGACAATGAGGTTGCAATTTAGTACATTTGAAATATATAAATTTCAAACGTAATATCAACAAACACTACAGTTAAAATTATAATCAAGTACATGTGCTTTAGTTTGTTAGTCAACACATGAAAATAAGTGTGCTTCTTTAAAGCACAACAAAAGATTCTTAAAACATACTGATTTAAAATGTAGTAAAACTTTTATTTTGGAATTATTTCAAAGTGCACTTTTGAAAAAGTGTGTAAAGAAAATGTTAAATTAAGTGCACTTCTTTTTCACAAGGGTAGTGTGATATAAAAGCTATATAATAAAAACAATAATTTCATCTGTCATATGGCATATTCCTAATGAGCGAGATAAGAATGTGAACAGAGCAATAAAAGAAAAAACATGTAGAAAGCAGAAGCAAACAGCAGCAATCAAAGTCTCCATTACTTCAACACCTCCACTGATCGCTACACTAACCATATGCTCTGTGTGTGTTTGTTTTTTTCTCAAATGTTCCTGTGGTGTGCTGTGTGTAGCTCACGGTGAGAGGTTTGAAAAGCATCCAGTACTCCTGTCTTCCTGGAAGCATGTCTCCTAGCAACATACTCCTAGTCCGAACACCAGCTGCTGCAGAGGATATCAGGTGTGATGAGATCCATTTATGATCACACACACAGTCCCCAAGATCAGATATTTGAGTGGTTAAAATGTTTGGTCACACTGTATCTTATGTATCTTTAATGCTGCTTTCATGTGCTGTTGGAATTATCCTACTTCCCAGTTCTGATGATATAATATCATTTTCAAAAGCTTTGTTGTTGGAGATAATAGACCAGAGTCCCAATGCTATCAAACATGCACCGATGTATCGGCCGATTTTTGATCAATTTAAAACCATTGGCATATCGGCTATAGCATGAAAAAGGCAGATATAACAAGCCGATGGTTTATTAATTAACTGTGTGAAGGCACTAAGTTGTATAATGTCTGTTGCATAATCTAACGTTTTTCTCTGGGTAAAATAATTAAACACTTGCTAAAACAAAATGAAATATGTACAAAGTCCAGCAGGGCTCGACAATAAAGACTGTCTGGGGGCCAGTGTGAACAAAAATTCAAGCGCAAGCGCAAAGAGAACCCAATTCTACTCACTGTGTGAGAAGTTTTATGCACACACATCCAAAGTGCGCCCGGAAAGTCGCATTTTAGACACCACGCAAATACTGAATTGAGTTCTCTTTCACTTCTTCAAATTCACTCAAAATTTAATCTGGGCAAGTATCCTTGTAAACATAGTCAGTTACGTCTTAAATCAACATAAACAGTTTAGAAATAAAACACTTTTGTGTACCAGTATATTGGATCCATGCAGCTCTTAAAGTGACGGCAGCCTAATATTATATTGTTTGATGAAAATATGTTGATGTTAATCAAACAAAAGAGAGAAAAGAAAAAAAAATCACTCACTACTCTTGACTAAATAACTTTTGTAACTTTAATAAGGATTAATATATATTTAATTTATACAACAATAAATAACATATTTTACATTTGATTACTGTATTTCTGTACCTGAAAACTACTGTTAGACCTACCTAAAAAAACACTGTTTATTTCAAATGTTCTGTTGTATTTATTACCTGTTGAATGTTAAATGGATCCAATTCATGTTCAATAGACATTATTTGGTGATGCAGCAATAAACTAGCTAGTATACCTTAAAGCAGTGGTTCCCAACCACATTCCTGGAAGCCCACCAACACTGCACATTTTGCATGTCTCCTCAATCAAACACACCTGATTAAGGTTATCAGCTCATTGATTTAAAGATCTAAAATGGGTGTGTCAGACAAAGGAGACATGCAAAATGTGCAGTGTTGGTGGGCCTCCAGGAATGTGGCTGGGAACCACTGCCTTGAAGGGTTAGTTCACCCAAAGATGAAAATAATCAGTGATTCGGAGGGCCAAAGTCACATGATTTCAGCAGTTTGGCATTTTGACACGTGATCAGAATCACTGATTCAAAACAAAAGACTCGAAGCAGTGTTTTGAAATCGTTGGAAAGTCGTTATTTTGTTTTTTTGACACACAAAAAGTTTTCTTGTCACTTTATAATATAAAGATTGAACCACTGAACTCACATGAACTGTTTTAAATATGTTTTGAGTACCTTTCTGGATCTTGAGAAGTTCAATGGAATTGCTGTCTATAGAGACCTCACTGAGCCATCATATTTCATCAAAAATAACTTAATTTGTGTTCCGAAGATGAACAAAAGCCTTATGGGTGTAAAACGACATGAGGGTGAGTAATAAATGACATTATTTTCATTTTTGGGTGAACTAACTCTTTAATTCATGCGTTTTTGAACTTTGCTAATTTAAAACATGATCAAAACACTAATCTATTTTAACGGAATAAGTTTAAATAAGAGAGCAAGTGACAAATATCTGTATCGGTACCGGCCAAAAAAAATCATTTTGTGCATCCCTAATTGCAGCATATACAAACTATGTGGTGACAGAAAGCCAGTTTGTTGCTGTGCTCTGTGTTCAAACACTGCACATTTTTATGTCTCTCTATAATCCCTTATATGACATATCCATTTTAAGCCTTGGAGTCTCTACTAAACAGCAGAGTTTTGATTAGGGAGACATCTAAAATGTGTAGTGCTGAGCAGTCACTCATACACAACGGCGAGAGCCATATTCTGCCTGCAACTGTGGAATATGCTTCATGTGGTTTGAAAAAAAAAAGATCTGTCATGTTACAAATCTCCTCCCAGACTAATAGATGTAAATTAGGGGTACTCTGCATCCATGATATCCCATAACAAGCAAGGTCTACTGAGTGAGAGAAACGAGGGCTTGAGAGAGACACATTTTTTAGATGTTGCAATGTTAAGCTCTCTCTTAAATCCTGACATGGTGAGAATGCTGTAAGGTAAGCTTCCAAAAATGTTGGATATCACCTTGATGTGTAGGCTTGTCATAACAAAGCTTAATAAAATGCAGGGAATAGATGCTTAGTTAGAGAAGAGAAGGAGCTGCTTGCTGAAAATAAATTATATCTCACTGAAACACACACATCACCCAAAATACAGCATTGCAACCATTTACTCGACCACCCAGTGGGAGAATCAATGCTTGGAAATGGCCAAGCCTTTTAAGTGGACTCCAAAGAACATGAAAAGCTTCTGTGACTGTCTATACTGATTTGACCGGTCAAGACACGCTATCCCCACATGCCACACTGGACAAAGCATGTTCAGTTTTTCTTAACCTAATTTTTTTCTTCGTCAGAAGTGCTTATTATAGCAGTCTGGGAACTTGTAAACACAATTTTGTTCATATGTTACCCTAACCCTAGGAACATAGGACCCTTTGTCATGTGTTTATTATGGGCCATATAAAAATCTGGGGAACACAGAACCCTTAGGGATGACTCTGAAACTAACACAGTTAGGATCTGAGACATTTCTGACAAAGCTCACAGTTACTTCAATCAATATTTCTACCCCAATCTTCACCCACTGAAGAGTTTTTAATTGAAAGCGAAACACAGCTCCAAGTGTTCAGAGTGACTCCAGTTAACAACATTATAAGTTCTTAATGACTGTGGTGTAATAGCAATTCCTCATAGAGTCATCGTACAGACTAAATGTGTAACGGCTCGATAAGAGATCAGAAGAGTTACAATGATTACTATCACTCTCTGTCACAATGGTTGTCATCATTGTCATGCTTCCTGTTAGTGGTGAATGGGGTTTTTAGAATGAGAAACATCTGTGCTGTCATTTCTGTGAAGAGATTACAGTGAACCCTGCCATCACCATCAAAAGACATGCTGGGTGTCCAGTAAGTGAAAGATTTGAAATGTCACAGCAGCCATATGGAAATCCTGGATATAACAACAACTTTACGCACACACACCATCAGCAGCAGGAAAACACTCAGTCCTGTCTATTTGGATCAGGCTGTGAGAAGAGGATTATCTGGTTTTATCTCCTCAAACCTGTTTTACAGCAGCATGGTTGCTCAATGGGTAGCACTTTTGTCTCACAGCAAGAAGGTCCTGACTGAGCTAGGATGACATTCTGTGTGGATTTCGAATGTTCTCCAGGTGCATTCCGTAATCCAAAGACATGTAGCACCAGTGAATTTGAGACAATAAATTGTCATTTGCTGCTAGATTGAGAGTGTGTATGTGTATGTCTCTGTGTGTTAGCCCTGTGATGGCAAGTTGGAGCTAAACTCTGCAGGACAGTGGCCCTCCAGGACCGAGTTTGGACACCCCTATATCAGAATTAAGGGTGCTCCGATCAGAATTTTTGGGGCTGATCACGATCACTGAAAGCAGTATCGGCCAATACCAAAATAAATAATAAAAAAACAAAATTTATGACCACATAATGTAAAACAATCTTTATTGTTTACTGTCTTTATCAGCAGAATGTAAAACAACACTGCATGGTCTTCACTGTATAAATTAAATATATAATAATCCTACTAAATCTACTAAAGAGCACTAAGTAATTTTACCCTTTGTCTTTAAAATAATTTTTGGTTTAATTCACCCAAAAATGAATGAATGAATGATAGTTGCATATCTCTCAATGGAGGGACAGAAATAGCTCAGATTTTATTAAAAATATCTTAATAACGAAAGTCTTACAGGTTTGGAATTTTCATTTTTGGGTGTACTAACCCTTTAAGGAAACAAACAGCAGCAGGTATATTAGGCTGCTGTCACTTTAAGACCGAATGTACGGATCCAATATACTGTTATACATGTGATTTATTTCCCCAACATTTCACTTTGCTTGCCCGTATTCCACTCCGTCTCGGAGTGCGCGCACAGAAAGCCGCTTGGAGCATCTCTTTCGTGGCTTAATGCAGTTTTAATTACTCTTTTTATTATCGAGCACATGCTGCAGTTTAGCAGTAGACTGCATTTTTTCTTTCTTTCTTCAGTCGAAAAAAAAATACACATTTATATACTTTTTTAGCCACAAATGCTCATCTTGCACTAGCCCTACGATGCGCCACGCATTACATAATCACGTTGGAAAGGTCACGCGTGACGTAGGTGGAAGTATGTTTGCTTTAAAACACTTGCTCGGTACTTCCGTCTACGTCACACGTGACCTTTCCAACGTGATTATGTAATGCGTGGAGGCGGACGAGGATTGTCCAGTACCATCACATGGCCGGGAACTTCTTTTCCTCTCTCCCCTCTCTCATCTCTGTTGCTCCTGATGCTTCCGTCTCCTTTTCTCTCGCCTCATCTGTCCTTACCCCCAGGTGCTGCGGCTGCTGTGACAGGTCCCGTGCAGTAGAGTGCAGTCTCTTTAGTAGAGTGCAGTCTCGGAGTACCCCCCGGCCTGCGAGGCAAGCAGGATAAGGCTGAGGGCCATGAGAACGAGGCCGGTGGCGTGATTGCTAGAGTCACCTGCGCGCACACCGGTCTCGTATCTCACGGAGGAGCTCGGAAGCATAAAAGTTGTTTATTTTGATTATTAAAGTTACATTAAACATTTGCCGGTTCCCGTCTCCTTCTTCCCCAAACAACAAACGGTGTTACAGACTGTCTGTTATTTGACTGGACTTTCATAAATTTTCAAGCTTCACTTTAATTGCGACAGTCGTAATAGATTTAGCTTAATTGTGCAGGGGCAAATTCTGCCCTCTTATCTTGAATTTGTGGGGCATTTTTGCCCCAAGCACCCTCGTAACCTATTTAGAACTCTCAGAATAATTACAAAATTTCCAACTCCACCCCACAGTTTTGACCATCCAGTTTAGAAAATCATATCAGTTAGAAGAAATATAACATCACAAGTCAGAACTGTCAGAAGGCCTGTCTTGTCTTGTGGGTGTAGCTCAAATGCTCTAGGAGAAATTAGAGTCAGAAAAAGATGCTTTTTGAACTATATGGTGTAGCCTGCAGCAGCAAAAGCTAATATGGACAATGTACAACAAACTTCAGTATTCTGTAAACCGGTTGCGTCGCTTCCAGTTCAGGTCTTGTACATGCTATATTAAATATGGACCTGCTTTACTCAAGATGTCCTAAGAGGAGCTACTAAAGATGAACATGTCCATTGCATATCCAGGTTGACATACAGTAAAAAAAAAAACCTTCTTCTTCTCACTAACATTTGGATATAAAAATAAAACAAACTGGAACAATAAAAAGAACTAGTTAGGTAAGCCGATTACCTTAAAAGTCCATAGCTATCGCCGTCAGTTCATACTGCTTTTAACACTTTCTCCGAAAAGAGGATGCGATGAAACCAGTTTCATGTGACATTCAGCATAAAGCCTTTGGCTTGGCTGTAACACAGAACTGCATCAGAGGCTCCATTTTAGACCAATCCTGGTCCTGGGGACCCACCGCTCAGTTCATGGATCTCTCTCCTAACAAGCTGATGATCTGAATCAGGTGTGTTTAATAAGGGACACATACAAAATGTGCAGAGCGGTGGGTCCCCAGGACCAGGATTGAAAACCACTGCTATAGACTCTTCAAGAAGCAGTCAGTCTCAATAGAGCGCTGCTGCCACCTATTGGATATGGTTTACTCTTCTGTTCAAATACTGAATTGAAAAAAAAATATGAATGGTGTTGTGGTAATATGGAATAGTAATATAAATTGTGTGTGTTAATATGAACATGGTAACCACCCAGAATCATATTATATTTTAATGGTATCATGGGTGAACCTATCGTTTGCATTGTATGGGCCTACAGAGCTGAGGAAAAAAAAGAAAGAAAAAAAAATATTTGTTTGTGTTCTGGAGAAAAAAAAGCATACACATCTGGGGTGGCAAGGTGAGTAAATTATGGAAGAAATTTTGAAGGCCAGTTACTGGACTGCATTTATAATTCTAAAAAAAACTCTGAAAAATCATTAAAACATTTATGTGAACACATCTTTGAAAATGTGTTTTAAATTAGTTTTCACATCTTTTGAGAATAAATGAAATAGAACCTGATTGCTGGAAGCTTGTAAAGAAGTCTGATTACATACAGAGAAGCTTATTTGTTTGTTTATCGATTTGAAAAAAATAATATAATTCATAATTCAATTCATTTAAACAAGAATTCCACAAAATGTTTATAAAGTCCAGTTGCAACAAAAAAGGTTGTTTTTGCCTCCTCTCCAGCAGTGTATACAAAGATGAAAACAAATGTCTTCCATTTATGTATTTCTCCTGTAGTTGACACCACCTACAAGCATTTTGGCTGTGTACTTGCAGAACACCAATGCAGAAGACATGGATTAAACCACTGGAGTGGTATGAATTATTTTAACGCTGCCTTTTTGTGCTTTTAGAACTTTAAAGTTGTGCTCATTATTTGTTTGCATTGGCCTTCAGAGCTGACTTTTTTTTTTTTTTTGTAAAAAAAAATCTTTGTGTTCTGCAGGAAAAAAAGTCAGACATACCTGGGGTGGCATGAAGGTGAGTAAATGATAAGAAATGTTTTATTTCTGAGTAAACTATTTGTTTAAGGCTAATTACTGGACTTAATTTATAACTCTAAAAACTGGTTTTAAATTAGTTTTCCCATCCTTTGGGAATGAATGTAATAGAGCCTGACTACTGAAAGTTTGTGATGAAAGTGGTGGTTATTATACACAGAGAGTAAATTAATAAGACATAAATTAATCTAGCGATCCAAAAACATCCATAATATATTTATCCATATACAAATAATATAACTGATAGACAGATCCATATAAGAATAATAACATGATAGATTTTATACAATAATTCCACAAAATGTTTATAAAATTTAGTTGCAACAAAAAAGGGTGTCTTTTTGTCAATATTGTTGCTTTTTCTCCAGTGATGTATACAAAGATATACTGTAAATGTCTTCCACTTATGCATTTCTCCAGTAGTTGACATCACCTATTATTTTTTGGGTTGTAAACTTGTAGAACAACAATGCAGACCTATAAACAATAAAGCTATTAAAAAGATGGCATAATGTGTAGCATAATAGAAGACCCAAATGGTCTGTGCACTTTATTTCCACTGACTCTGCACGTATCGCAGTGCACTGCACTTAATATATACTGTACATCAGTTCATTACTGATATAAGAGATATGATATAATATATAGGAGAGATACATAAACATTCAGCCATCTAGCACTAACATAATACCGTTTTCATTGTAAAAAAAAAAGAGGTGCAGTACAGTAGAGGATGAGAAAGAAGTGTGTGAGTGCACAGCACACTGCAGAGTGGTTGAAATCCTGACAAGGTCTTAAAATCGCTGTTGCCGCCACAGTGACGCTGCTCAACTGGAGGGCAGGGGGCTGTGGGTAGTGAGAGCGTGTGTGGTGAGGAGAGCTTGAGTCACAGCATGCTAATCAGAGCCATGTGTGGCCGCCTGAGGGGCTTCTCTCAGAACAGCTGCCACACACAAACAGACAGCTTCACATGAGGCGAAAGGAATCTTTAAATGCGATTGTGTATTTGTGCAATAAATATACATAAGAAAGAGAGAAAGAGACTTTACATACACTAAAGACACGCACACAGTTTTTTAAGTGTGTCAGTTCAGCTATTTGTAGTGACACACTGGAAGTGAAGGAATGTGAGGAATCTTCAGGGAGTACACTCACTCAGTCACTGACCCCACAGATTTATTCAACAACAGTAATACACACATATGAAGATTTACGAATATTTTGTTTTGAATCAGTGGTTCGGAGCATGTATTAAACTGCCAAAGTCACATGATTTCAGTAAAACAAGGCTTCGTTACACCTTAAGTGTTTTGAAATTTCAATGGTTCACCACTGGGGGGCGTGACTTTGGCAGTTTGATACACGCTCCGAACCACTGATTCGAAACAAAAGATTCGTGAAGCTTCGAAGCTTCATGAAACAGTGTTTTGAAATCGCCCATCACTAGATATTGTTGAATATAAGTCGTTATTTTGTCGTTTTTTGGCACACAAAAAGTATTCTCGTCGCTTCATAACATTAGAAGCGAAGAGAACCACTGTTGAACCACTGTAGTCACATGAACTGTTTTAAATATGTCTTTAGTACCTTTCTGGGCATCTAAAAGTGTTAATTATCTTGGTGGCAATGGAGGCCTCACTGAACCATTGGATTTTATCAAAAACATGTTAATTTGTGTTCCGAAGATGAACGAAGGTCTTATGGGTGTGGAACGACATGAGGGTGAGTAATTAATGACAGAATTTTCATTTTTGGGTGAACTAACCCTTTAATGTTTTAGTTTTAGTTAAGTCCCCACAGTGCAGCTAATTTCATGTTTTACTATCCTTTACTTTCCTTGTGTTATTGAATACTGCACGACTCCGTTTTAAAGTGAGTCACCGTAACAGAGATCTTATCTGGATCGCAGAAGAGGGGCCCGGCAATAACTGCTGCAAGATCACAAATGAGACTGTCATTCATTTCAACAGTCCAACACTTACAGAAAACTACAGTGACAGTACTGCATGTTACAGATTGCAGACAATGTCCACATGTTAGAATGGACAAAAACTTTACCACATGTCCAAAAACATAGCATTCTCATAGTACCAGGCCCAAAACAACATGGTATTATCCTAGTATCACAGCCAAAAACATGGTAAAAATATGGTATCATGTCCAAAAAACATGGACAGGCAGTGCCAGCATTCACAGCTAAAAATAACAAGCAAAGCTGTACCAGGCAACTGGCGCTAATAAAACATCTACACAAGGATAATTGTATCAACACAGCAAACTGGAAAAGAGGGAGGTGGAAGAGAGGGTAGAGGTGGGGGAGTGGTGGGACGGGGGGTTGGTGGAGAGGAAGAAAAACAGGTCCCACAGAGCTACCGTACAGGCGCCAGTTAAGACAGCCAGCACAGAGAGAGGAGAAGAGAGGAAAGACAGAGCGAGTGAGGGGGCAAGAAACTCTCAACAGATGCGTGAAGCCCTCGTCAGCATTCCTGCTAGGTAACGCAAGGTCAGGAGCCGCAGGAAGACAATATGAGGACTATTTAGGCTCCCTCTGCGCCAGATGTGTTTTAATAAGACGGCTGCCCTCCCAGCTAATAAGGTCAGCCTCTGGCTCCAGCGAGACGAGCAAACAAGTCGATTCTTGGCAGGAATTCAGCTCAGGCTTGGCACAGTCTCCGGCTCGGCTTCCTGCACTCTGAATGAGGCAGAGAGAGCTTCAGTCATCTCTTTACACGAGCAGCTTTTTATTAGATACTTCCTTTTTACACACAGGGGAAAAAAAGCATACGAAAGAAGGGGGACAGAAAAAGAAGAAAACAGAGAGAATAAGCATAAATTGGGGGGGAATAATATATAGCTATTTTCCTCAATTATTCTCAACCGTCATTTTTTCTGTCCATTCACTGGATCAATGGGCTCAAATGTCTGTACATGGACTTCAGTCTTGATTCTGCAAAAAGAATTTAAAAGAAAAAAAAAAAAACAGCCCTTGGGAGACAATGGACCAATCATGGGTAGAGAGAACAACACAAACAGAAGAACCACTGGAGATCTGGCACACTTCAAGATCCCAGTGTTATTAAACTGTTTGAGAGATTATGCTCCATTAAGTTATCTTTAATCATGCAATAATTATGCCTTGACAAATCAAAATGTTACCAAATTATAGGTGGGCGCCGTGGCTGGCATTATTTGCTTTATTTTATAAGGTCCATCACAGTGTAGACGCACTAAAAACAGCAAAAAGCAGAAAAGCAAAAATGTATTTCTGTCATTCACAGCAGACACCCTAACACATCCTGTCCTGACAGCTGGCCCATTCACAATAAAAGACAATTAATTTCCTCACTCTCTCTCTTTCTCTCTGAATTTATGGCACTTTTAAAACATTGCTTTGTTTGTTTGAGTGCTGCAACATGTTAAATTTTGGCTCAACCAATTAAGTTTGGGCGAGACTACACTGATAAATGGCAGACAGGCGGCAGAGCGGAAAGGGTGGTAAGATTGTTTAGGAAGCCTGATTGGAAAGAGTCATCATTTTTGCTGTTCCATTTGGTGCCACCAGTGGCGCAACAACAATACAAAAAAGCACCAATGTGGAGAGTAAACTGCACAGGGCACAGTATGCAAACAACAAGCAGAATTCTAACCTGCCATTGTTTAATCAAATTGTATTTTTACTTGAAGGACACATTTCAGTTATGAGATATGTTATACATAACACATTACAGTTAAAAATGAGTGCATGGCAGGGTCAGTTTTTACATAACTGTAATGTGTCAATTTGGCGATTTAGGATACCATCATCTAATTGTTTGTCAAGTGTGGTGAGAGTTTCACAGGCTTCTGGACACAAAGTTGGCCAGTTCCCACGGGAAGGTTTGTTTACAAAAGTTGCTTTTATCATTGAAAAGGAAATATTTACACATATATTTACATTAGGTGCTCAGACTCAACAGAGAGACAACTTTACCACTTTACAGTGGCGCAATCAACAATATCGTAAAAAACGGAAACCCTAAAACTCTAGATGCACGCCAGCGACACCCCGTGTCTGATAACGACGCCCCAGAGACACTGGGAAACACAGGAGGTGGAGGAAATACCAGAGATGAATGAGAAGACAGCAACCAATGTATTTGACTGTTTTAAACCAGGAATTACAATAATAGACCAGAAAATGTATACTGTCTTTTTTCAAATTAATGTAAAAGCAAAATGGCTGTCCATTCTGGCAGTTTGCTAGGATGAGTTGTTGCAACATTACCAGTAAATTACTGTTTGATGGATGTGTGAACAAAGCCAAAATATTACCAGTGCATGTACAAGGTCAGGATGCACTTTTGTTTTGATGGAGATTACACAATTACTCTCATGCTGTGACTACTCCTGTGACTAAGGAGTAAAAGAAAGAAAGAAAGAAAGAAAGAAAGAAGTCAAATTGGACAGATAGTGAAACTATGTGTTTCTCCTCATACAGCAGATGAAGATGCTGCAGTTTAAATGTCATTTTTAAATTTAATGATTGACATCACAGAGTTTACGGGTAATCGTGAAACTCGCAGTGTCAGAATGCCAGTCTGTCAGTCAAGTCCAAAGAAAGACGCAACCCATAGCAACGATGTCTCAGAAAGTCTGATGGGAGATAAAAATAAACAAATGACTTTCGAATGATTCGTTACAAAAGTGTGCATCAAAATTGCTAAACACGGAAGCTCGAACTTGCATGTGTGATGCGCTAGAACAGACCTCATTGGTTTTCGTGAAACAAAGTACAAAGTGAAAATCTGATAAAAAATCTAATCAATTTTCACCCTACTCCTACCTCCCACTGCCTGTAGCACTGACCCTGCTTTTTACTTGGTGTTTGGACCATGCATTAGGGGTGGGGCAACCTGGTCATGACACCTCCTCTATTTTTGCACTTGTCATTCACACTTCAGATTTGAAAAAGGCTCTAAAAAAGTTTAAACTCACTCACTCTGGTCCAGATCCACTCTGTGAGTGAAGTGATGTTGAATTTAGCATATAGTGTTCCATGCAGAAAATATGGGTTTTTGAGTGTTCTGCTGCTTTACTTCAGCCAGCACAGCAACTGGATTACGTTTTATGAATAATGTGAACAATCTAATGATGTTTTAGCATACGTCGCAGCTCTTAGAACCAATCGCAATTCAGATTTTACAATAATGTTTATTATGTGATGTTGCTTTATCTTTATTTAAACCCGAAGAACAACATGGCTTGAAAAAAAAAAAAAAGTGGTTTCATTTTGTTCAGTAATATGTAAAACATACATAACTGTCAACATAAAAAAATAGGGTTTCACTACCCTTTAAATAAGATACATGATTTGGTATTTACCAAATCAGCCAGAATGTTTGGTATGGAACATGAACCTGACCTGGTGAATGAGCACTAGCTATGATGCATGTCGGGGGGTGGGGTTGGGGGGGTGGCTATTTCCCCTGGAAGGAAACTGGTCTACATGCCCCCGCTGCTAACCCTAGCTCTCTGAGACACTCATAAATCAGACTACTGCTTTTCCTTTGTACTTTCCCTAGAGCTACAAACACATCACTTCTGATTAGCGGTGGCCAGTATACTAGTTTAAAAAAAAAGTACAAAAAATGTTCTTCAGTACAAAATTTATATACTGTTCATACTGGTTTGTATTGTAGTTAACGTGACTGTCATAAAATGCAGTCTATACTGTTGTTAAACTGCAGGCCATGCTTGATAAAAAGAGTTACTAAAAGTACATTAAGTCACAAAATGGACTCAAATTGATACTCACATAATTTAGGTACATCCTTTTTTTGTATCATACTTTGTCTACTCTTTAAACAGCATTTTAGTAAAAAATACTATGGCAACAACCTTCTTACCTGACAACGTTTTGCTTCAGGGGGCTGAGCAGACGGTGTTTCCCGTTCCTTTTCTTCCTAATTAACTGATGGAACAGCATTTTCTTTCAGTATTTTTCCCACCTAAACCCCTTCGTAGTCATCTGGTTTGAAATGGAGACATGGAGGTTTTTCAGATTTTCTGTAGTGGTGTTCTCTCCAAATTTATGATTCTTTGCAGCCTTTAGCCACTGCCTACAATGCTCTGGATTCTTCACTGGAAACCAAAAATAACTTTGTAATTTTTAATAATTCTTTGAAGTCTTGCACCCAGAAACAATATAAGTTGACACCATTTTGACAAAGTGTGCAATTCAAGTCAACACCATTGTGACTAAAAGTTTGCTAAGAAGTATTTCCTACTCAAGCAAGTCTTTGTATTTGACTCTGATCAAGCCTATCCAATAGGAGCAGATCAGGGTGTGAAGCAACAAATTACAAATACTTTCATTACTGTAATTAAGTACTGTAAGTTTTTTATCAGAAATGTAGCTTTTTTTAAAGTAGTTTAAAAATTGTGTACCTTTAATTTTACTTGAGGACATTTTAAGTGAGGTAACTGTACTTTCACTCTTCTATTTTCCCTCTGTTTGTGGTCGTTACATGCTTGTTTAATTTTATTTTTATGCATTAACTTGATTGGCTAGGGAGAGAGTAATAGGTCTCATGACTCCCATCAAATCAAATCAAATGCATAGAAAATTCTAACCACAGCAGTAGATGGCGCCAACAGCAGCTATTGAGGAGTCAGAGAGCTCTCGGATTTCGTCAAAATGTTTTAATTTGTGTTCCGCAGATGAACAAAGGTCTTACGGATTTGGAACGATGTGAGGGTGAGTAATTAATAACTTTTCATTTTTGGGTGAACTAACCCTTTAATGTACTGAAATTGGAGGACCAAATGAAATTGATGACCCATTCGTGTTATACTGCATCTCTGTCAGCGCACGATGCAATAAAACTATGGCTCATTAATAAACTTTTTTTTTTTTTTTTGATCCATTGCATATATAATTCTGAACATTTATATTTTATGTGCAACAATAGCTCGCTCAGTGTTCATTACAACTGATTTTAATTTTTTTTTATATGCTTTAAAATGGTGACTAGTGTACTGAAAGTAACTTTTCATCTTTTCATGTCTGTAGTAGTATTTCCCTGTTGTTTTGGAAGTAGATACATTTTATCACTGATAAGTGATGTATTTTAAAAAGTCAAAATTAAAATGGTTGGAGGATACAGATATTTTTCCTGACAAACAGCAAAAGAGAATATGAATTATAGCATGTACAGTGTTTTCTACATTTTTAAAACCGTTTATTATAATGGTGTAGAATCCGCAGCTCAGTACTCACTACTCTAAAATATATGAGTATTTTAAAGAGTTAGTTCACCCAAAAAATTTAAATTCTGTCATTAATTACACACTCTCGTGTCATTCCACACCCGTAAGACCTTCGTTCATCTTCGGAACACAAATTAAGATATTTTTGATGAAATCCGAGAGGTTTTTTTATCCCACCACTTTCGAGGTCCAGAAAGGTACTAAAGACATTCTTAAAATAGTTCACGTGACTGCAGTGGTTCAACCTTAATTTTATGAAGCGACGAGAATATCTGTTGTTGGACATTAAATTTAGGTTTAAAAGTCAACATGTAATTCAAGTATTTTATGAGAGTGATAACTGTAAAGGGATAACTGTGTGTAACTGAATATAAATGTAAGACTTTACTTACATTTACAGGATAAAGAAATGACAGTATCAGGTCACTGTGTCCAGAGTGAATGTGTGTGTTCCTGCAGTATATTCCTCTTATCTGTTAACACTGTGTTTTTCTTTATTATCTTTATTATTATCTTCATTTATAATGTAGGGATTTAAACTGTCTTTTTAGGGGCCAAGCACCGAAGGTGCATAGGCATCTATTGTAATCATTGGCGTTCTTATTATTATTCTTCCGTTTCCGCTCTGGAAGTCTATGGCAGCCCATAGAACTGCTTGCGGGAAAGTTGTAAAATTTGGCACACAGTTAGAGGACAGTCTGAACTGTGTCCATAGCAAATTTGGAGTCTCTAACTCAATCCCTCTAGCGCCACCAGCTGTCCAAAGTTGCACTCATGTTTATGTTAATAACTTTTGAACCGTTAGGGCTAGAAACAAAAAAAAATTTCCTCTGATTTTTTCCTCGATTGCACCCTATGACGTCATTTTCGTCATGAAAATTTTTCCATCATTTTTAATTTTCTGAAAAACCTACTTTTTTGAACTCCTCCTAGGCCGTTGCTCTGATTTTCATGGAAATTGAACCAGATCACCTTCAGACCATGCCGACTAAAAGTTATGGAATTCAAGTCAATTTCTCAAACTGTAAAATTTCGAAAAATGTACGAACAAATTTTGAATTTTGTGCTAAAATGCTGTATTTTATGAACGCATTAGCGTATCGTTACGAAACTCGGTATGGGTCTTTGGCACCATGCCCTGACAGTACGTAAAAAGTTCTGGGGCAGCGCCACCTTGTGGTCTAAAGTTATAACGAAATTTACAAAAAAGCTAATAACTTTTGACAATATTAACGTATTGTAATGGTCTCAGTAGATTCCTTGAGTCCATAGATACCAAATTTGCCATAGTCGGCTGAATTTCCTTTCCGCCATATTGTTTTTCTTTAAAAACCTACTTTTTTAAACTTCTCCTAGACCGTTGCTCCGATTTTCTCCAAAATCGAATCGTATCATCTTCAGACCATGCAGACATGAAGTTATGAATTTCAAGTCGATATGTCTAGTCAAGTCGATATGCAACAAAGTTGAGAAATGATGCAAACCGACTCTTGAAGCTGTATCTCTGCAATGCTGTGGCATATTGACACCAAACTTTGCATGAGTCATTGTCACCTTACTTTGACCATACCACAACAATTTGGTCACAGCACCACCTATTGGTTGAAAGTGATGAATCATTAAATCATTATTATTGAAGGTATTTATGATTTTTCTGTAATTTTGCCAAAATATGTCTTTAATTGCTCATTGTTGCAGTAAGTCTGATGCTCCCAGCTGTACTGGGATGACTTGTTGTGTCTTCTTTGTGCTTGGCCCCGATAATTGCTGCTTGCAGCTATATTTTGCTTTAGCTCTTTTGCATATACAATAGATATATCTTTAAATTCACTATATATGTTTTCATAGCATTCAGTTGGCACGTTTGTTTAAAAATCGGTCTTTTTATCTGATTAATCAAAGAAATAATTGGCCAACTAATCGATTATCAAAATAATAGTTAGTTGCAGCCCTAAAAATGATCATGACAGAAGCAAAGGTTAAGTCTTTACTTAAAGACTTAAGACTCCAGCATCGATATTTGACCAATGATTACAATAAAAATGTTACAGTGCCAGTAATTTTTTTATTTGTGTTAGTACATTAATAAGTCTGCATCAAACTGGTAGTTCTCATTATCTCACATAAAAAGAGAACATGCACTTATTCAGTTGTGCCTGCTTCCATTTATTTGTGATCACAGGAATGCACAAAACAACTCCTTTAAGTCCAACGTCAAATGTTTATGTCACATTTCTTTAGAAAGAATGAGCATTTCTATTCATTTTCCACAAAATTATGCAATCTGAGGAGGTTTGAGTGATCTCTCCCGTCTCACCTAGCCAAAGCAACAGATGGGAGCTCACAGACAGAAAACAGGTTAAATGAGTTAACCGGAATATAGGCCCTATATGTAATTTATGACATATGCAGATGCATTAGTCTGGTATCAAAGCTTTCAGCATCGCATATAAATATATTTCTACTTCATACGGTGACCAGAATCCCCATTGGATTGCAATCAGAAGTTACTTCAAACACTCACTGGTGTCTAAAAGTGAGTTTTGAGCTGAAATTGTTTTAAATGTCTTGAATGTTAAGGTTAGCTGGTAGCCTAATATGATAACATGGGAAATGAGCAGAGGTGTTAACCCTCTGCTGACTCAGATAAACTTCGCCTTTGTTCATGACCACTCTTCAAGCCCCAGTTGGCCTGCTTTGGACCAAGCCCCGAAGAGGCCCGATCAAGCCCTGGAAGTGACAGTGGAAATACAACATGGCTCTGGCACAAACTAGCACGCTTGCTTTTGGCCCAACAGTGGAAACCAGGGGTGTAACGGTTCAAATTACTCGCGGTTCGGTTTGTATCACAGTTTTAGGGTCACAGTTTTGGTACGGTTCGGTATGTGCTATGTTCAGAGGAAAAAGGACTACTGTCAAATAAAAATAAAGAAAATAAGAACAAAAATAATCAAACTACATGCAACGGCACAAATAAATACAATACAGCAAAGATACAAATAAAATAAGTGCTTTTCAGGTTATTTAGGTATCTAACAGTAGTTTTCAGGTACAGAAATTGAATAAAGTAATCAAATGTAAAATAACATTGCGCATAATTATTAAAGTTACAAAAGCTATTCAGTTAAGAGCAGTGAGTGATTTCCTTGTCTTTTGTTTGATTAACATTAAAAACACAGACAGTGGGAATATTAGGCTGCTGTCACTTTAAGACATAATGCACAGATCCAAAATACTGACACTGATACACATGCGTTGTCTTTCTTGACTGTTTACATTCACTTAAGACATAACCCACTATGTTTGCTAGGATACCCACCAAGATGGACATGTTGACAATATTTGTATGAATTTGTCCATTCAAGCGCAAGACCTGAAAGAGAACTCAATCTAAAAAATCTAAGATCCGGCTTTCCGTCTGTGTGCTTTGTATAAGCGCACACACAAATGTTCTCACATCACGCACACAAGAGAATTCTCTTTCTCGTCATGCTCTTGAATGTTTAAATTGGCAAGGCTTAAATGAATTTAGTTTAAACAGATAGCAACATGTGCTTCGTTTGGGTTACGGAAGTCGTTGACAGTGTTGCACTGGACTTGCTCGAGAAAGATATGTAATTTTGTTTTTAGACTTCGAAATCAACAGTGCCACCAAAGAAGTGTGTTTTTGGTTGTGATGAAAAGATAAACTTGTTCAGCTTCCCAAAGAACCCAGCGTTAAGGGGACAGTGGATGCAGTTTGTTTTTCCGGGGCAGCAACAGAGTTGTGCAAGTGTGTTTGTTTGTTCCCGGCATTTCGGTGATGAATGTTTTATAAACAAGGCCCAGTTTGACGCTGGATCTGACTCATGACCGGAACCGCAGGTGGTAAAACTGCATCAAATGTCTGTGTTGTGTTGGCAGTCGGCACGTAAATGCATATAATGTAAACATGAATGTATAGTGAATCAAAAGTTATCCAGGGACATGATGTACAATACATGATGATGTATTGCTCATGACTCTTTAGCTCTGCCCACAGGAGTTCGACTGTTTTCGGAAAGAAGCGGTACAGCTGTATCTGTCTTTTATAAATCTGATAAAACTAAGGACTCTTCGGAGATATGAAGGATGCAATACTATTCTATAGGTACTCAAGATTAACATGAGATTGGCAGAAACTGTGTGTGCTATGTCCCCTTTAAGATCTCAGTTTAAAGACTGTGAAAACTGTTCAATTCATTATAGTTTCATGAAGTTTAATAAAGGTTTGCAAAAACTGTGATCTCAAAAATATATTATAGACCATACATTTTTTATCTTAATTTTCAATTGACAATCTGAAACAAGCTAATTAGAGCTCAGCCTCAAGTCACATGCATTTCAAAAGATTACGGACCTACATAGACTCCAATTTGAAGCCGCCCACAAAATGAACAAAATACAATTTAGATTTTTTTATTTTTAATAGGTGCGAACATGACTACTAATAGTATGACTAAATAATGTTATTTCGTAATTATTTTGCAGTGTATATTTAACTTATTTTTAATATGTTGAAGTAGCCTTCTTCTCTGGCTAACTTGACCGGGTGCAAGTGCGTGACGAACTTGTGTGTGGAGAACCGTATAGTTCGATTTTTTTATAGGTGTGTGTAAAAAAACTTTGTTGGACAGCTATTAAACTGCTTCTGGCCAACTGTTGCATGCACGTTCACAAGAGGGTTGAGTTTAAGCTTCAAGTAAATGTAAGCACAATGTGCGTTTATGCTGGAAATGACACAAAAATTTTGGAAATTAATGGACTATCCCTTTAATTTAATTCAAACAACAAAAGAAAAAGATAAAATCACTCAGTACTCTTGACTGAATAACTTGTACAGCTTTAATAAGAATCAACATAAACTTAATTCATATAGTAAAACTATAAACTTTAGACAGACCTACATGAAAATCAGTGGCGTGCAGTGGTGTTCTAAAATGAGGAGGCAAACAATGACCTCAGTTTTTTTATTTATTTTTTAATTTTTAATTTTTTATAAATTTTTATAAATGTAAATTCATGTCCATTACTTTTAACATTGTCACAATGATTTTTAGCTGTTCTTTTTAATAGTCAACTTATTTCGGATCATCAGTCATGCTCAGTAAACACCGAGATGTATCTTTAATTTTAATTTTCACCAAGCTGATTGCTCACTAAAACCCCCACAATCATCATGTTTTCAGGTTTTTCACGTTTTATTTTGACGTGACATAAAGCGGTGATACCTAAGTGGGTGAGCTGTTTACTTACTTTTTAATTAGTCTTCCTATTGACGCCATCACTTTGTTCATTTAGACTGACGCGCGGGATGCGCATGTAAACAAGAGGCGGGATTTATCGCACAAACCAATCATATCCAATCATAACCGATTATATCCAATCATAGCGCGATGGAGGCACTGCCTCCTCTCACGTGACTTTCCCCCATTCATTCTCTATTACCCCTTACAAACCCCCACCACACGCTTTAGGGGCTCTGTTCATTCTCTATGAGCTCAAGGGAGGCACGAGAGACGCGGACTCCCGTGGTAACTTGACCTGTGGGTGTCGCTGTTGGACAGTGTTCCTTTAGAAAAACAAGTCACTTTTTACTGTCACATTTTGTAATATTTGTGTTGTTATTTTTGTAATATAGATTATTTTCTCATTCCAATTTTTTGAGGAGGCACTGCCTCCCTTGCCTCCTTGGAGGAAATGCCCCTGATGAAAAAACAAAGAGCACATTTTATTTGCATCTTTGTTCTATTGTTTTATGTATCCCATTGCTTGTAATTTGCTTCTTTGTTTTTATTTTGGTATTGAGAATTATAAGTTTGGTATTGTAACAACCTTATATATATATAGTGATATATATTGTTATCATGAATTTAAAAAAATATTGGTCATATTGCTCATCCTTAATTGACAGAACAAAGAAAAAGAAAAGCATAGAAGGGAAGATATTTCTAAAATATATTTTTTCAGTTAACAGTCCTGTATCATCTTTCTAAGTTTAAACTCTTCCTCTGAGGCCTTGACTCACTGCAACTCACTGCAAGACACCAACAGACACAGAAAATAATGAACTGCACACATAGTGTAGGTTGTATTCTTGAGTGCATCTGGTCATGCTTTTGGCTTGTATTATTCACACTTCTCTTCAGAACACAATCACCCCCTGCCACAATCTGTTTCCTATTATCAGACCCAAAATATATTTCCTTAAACTGAACATGCACTAGTGTAAATATACAATGCTAGCACTCAAATATGTTTCAAACAATAAGAGACTCAGCCCAAGTTCACCTGTTAATCACTGCAGGTTTCCCCTTCAAAAAGAAGCAAAACCATCTAATTATAAACAAATGTCATTCAACTTCTGTAATCTGTTGTATTTCTGAGTGAAATAAAATATTTACTTGGAAATAATGCTGGGTAAGTCGTAATTATTAAACCATCAGGATTTGCTTATTGTTTGTTTTTCAATACTTTAAGAACTGTAAAGCATAACTCTTTCCTTTGTAATATAATTTGCTTTGTGGATAATAAAACAGCCAGAAAAAGGAAAAAAAAAAATGTTTCCAGGAGAGCACCACTAGAATTTTCAAAAGATTTTTTCTACAGATAAGTTACGATAAGAAGAGAAAAAAAAGCACATAAGAGTTTTGATTTCAATAGTAAAATAAGTAACTGCATTGTGAGATCAGAGTAAATCAGATATTTCTCTCTATGTATAATGACTTTAAATGAGCTGCAGAATAAAAAAACGGCCATATGGTTCCATTCAGCAGTTTCCCATTTGGGCAGACACCTTAAGCATCTTCACGACCTAATCAAAGTAGATGAGGTGTGTGTGTCACAGTTGTTTGAGCGGAATGTGCTTGCGACAGGGTGGAAACAGACTGATATGAATAAAGCAAAAAAAGGAAATCAATGGAAGATGTGTGGGATTGTGTGTCTGTATCAGTTTTGAGGGAGATACATGTGTTGCAGTATTTGTGAAAAATGTGCAGGTCTGAGAAATGTGTGGTTTAGTGTGTGTGTATGTGTGTGAGGTTGGAAGGGGGTAAGTGGTGTGGTTAGACACCCGGAGTCACTGAACATTCTTCTGGCATGTGTTCAGCTTCCAGCCCCCTCTTCCTCCTCTTGTGTGTGCGAGACTCTGTCCTGGCAGCCAGCCCGGCTATGAAGTGAACTTAAACAAACTTCTGTTGCAGCCATCTGCTGGAGCTGGGGAATAAATCAAACAGCTTCACGGCCGCCAGCGATCGAGTTACCATGAGCAACAGCGCCCGCGCGCCTGCCTGGAGCCACAGCAAACCTCCGCCGGCCAACATGTGGCCACTCTAATCCCTCCCAGAGAGAAGAGAAGAGAAGCGGGAGAGAGAGAGAGCGTGAGAGAGAGAGTGTGTTGGAATGTATTGTTTTGATACTCCTTGAAAGTATTTTGTATCATGCATTTTTTTTTTTCATTTGCTCACACACTTATTATTATTGACTAATAACCATTCTTGTTCCAAGCATTAAGGATGATTACAGTTTATGTTTCATAAAACCGACCCAAGTCAGACCTGATAAAATGAGACCTGAGTCCAAATCTACAGCATTTTTTTTTTTTTTTTTTCCAAACCCAACTGGATGTAAAAGAGGCAGCAACGTCTGTACATCCCTGCATCCCTGCACATCAGTACTGGTGACTTTTTCAACCAGGTATGACGCAGACCAAAATCAGAGATGACAAATAAGAAACACCATGGCAGTTGTAGATTTAAAGGTAGGAAGCCCATCTTCCAACCTTATTTGAAGATGAAATTCATTCTCTGATCCATCTTCATAAAATTAACGTTAGATATTGTTAAGCCATGTTGCCAGATAATGTAGCCTATACTTTGTGTGTCAAAAATGTGGAAGAACATGTTTTCTGTGTTTTTTCACAGTTTGTTTTGTTTGAGAAAAAACATGAAAATATACAGTTACGGTTTAATTTTTGTTCATTTTAATTTAGTTGGCATCATCTGCATTTATGTGGCTTTTTTTCAATCAATATCTGGCAACAGTACATAGTTCCCTTTCATGAGGAACTCAATGCTGCGTCAGTTGCTGACGCTATGGGGACGCATCCCCAGTGTCTGAGGCATGTGTGAACTCAAGCCAATCCTATTGGCCGACGTCAATTAAACAGACAAGACAAAACATCTAGATATCATAAATAGATATCATGCTATCTATGATTTCATCAGTAATAATCAAACAGCTGAAAAAGAGAAAAATCACTGCTCTTCACTGAAAAAAAAAAAAAAAGTAGATACTTAAAGCACTCTTTGTTTAATGCTTGTAATATATTTATTTGTTCCTCTTTTTTATTTACAATTTGCTTGTATGTTTTGAAGCTATATTTAATCAGTTAAAGATTTTTAACATACAATTGTTTTAATTTTTAATTATTTTAAAAATTACTTATAGTTACAAAATATCAAAAATACACCACAGCAATGAAAAGGAATGTAGACAATATTAGCATTTAGATCCACATATCGAAAATTCACAGGAAACAGCAAACCGTCCGGGTATCTTTGGGATACTCATTTGAACACACAACAATTTGACACAATAATTTAAGATTTGAGACACAATAATACTAATCCTGAATACTATTTTAGAGCAGACAGAATGTGAATTGGGATGCTGGGTCTGATTCGGTATGGTGTGACTTAATAATGGAAGGTCAACAGCAACTGGTAAATGTGATGAGATTAAGATTACGAGATTAAAGGTTAGTTCACCCCAAAATGAAAATTCTGTCATTAATTACTCACCCTCATGTCGTTCCACACCCGTAAGACCTTCGTTCATCTTCGGAAAACAAATTAAGATATTTTTGATAAAATCCGATGGCTCAGTGAGGCCTCCATTGCCATCAAGATAATTAACACTTTCAGATGCCCAGAAAGCTACTAAAGACATATTTAAAACAGTTCATGTCACTACAGTGGTTCAACCTTAATGTTATGAAGCGACGAGAATACTTTTTGTGCACCAAAAAAACAAAATAACGACTTTGTTCAACAATATCTAGTAATGGGCTTTTTCAAAACACTGCTTCATGAAGCTTCTAAGCTTTACAAATCTTTTGTTTTGAATCAGTGGTTCGGAGCATGTATCAAACTGCCAAAGTCACGCCCCCCAGTGGTGAACCATTGAAATTAAGAAACACTTATGATGTAACGAAGCCCCGTTTACTGAAATCACGTGACTTTGGCAGTTTGATACACGCTCCAAACCACTGATTCGAAACAAAAGATTTGTAAAGCTTCGAAGCTTCATGAAGCAGTGTTTTGAAATCGCCCATCACTAGATATTGTTGAATAAAGTCGTTATTTTGTTTTTTTGGTGCACAAAAAGTATTCTCGTCGCTTCATAACATTAGAAGCGATGAGAACCACTGTTGAACCACTGTAGTCACATGAACTGTTTTAAATATGTCTTTAGTACCTTTCTGGGCATCTGAAAGTGTTAATTATCTTGCTGGCAATGGAGGCGTCACTGAGCCATCGGATTTTATCAAAAACATGTTAATTTGTGTTCCAAAGATGAACGAAGGTCTTACAGGTGTGGAACGACATGAGGGTGAGTAATTAATGACAGAATTTTCATTTTTGGGTTCATTTTTGTTGAATCAAGTCGTTATTTTGTTTTTTTTGGCGCACAAAAAGTATTCTAGTCACTTCATAACATTAAGGTTGAACCACTGCAGTCACATGAACTGTTTTAAATATGTCTTTAGTAGCTTTCCGGGCATCTGAAAGTGTTAATTATCTTGCTGGCAATGGAGGCCTCACTGAGCAATTGGATTTGATCAAAAATATCTTAATTTGTGTTCTGAAGCTGAACAAAGGTCTTACGAGTTCCATAGGGATCAATGTTAATATTTCCCTAATTTGGATTCATTTTAAGGAACATGTTTTTACTGAGCACATTTACATGCACACAGATATGCTGATAACTCCCAAATATCAGCTTATTAAAATAACCTGTTGTCCTGGCTTACATGCAAACCAATAACCCGGCGACACAAGTAAACCGCGTTTACAAGACTTTATTAATAAATCAGGTTATTTTCTGGTAGTGATGTCAAGACAAAATCATTCGTGTATTCAGACTCAAAGTATTCCATTTGTTATATCAATTGTGATGTTCAATAAAGCATTAAAAAAACAAAGAGCAGAAAACTTACATTTATTACGACTTATTTATTATGCTCTCAAACAGTTACAGATTCAGAATTTTTATTGTACCATACTTAGGCTGCACAAGATGAGAACACATTTTTATAATTTCTTGGGTCAAGAAAGTCTGCAATATATTTCCTTCTCCCTTAAAACTGTATGGATGCCCTTAAATCCACAGTAAGGATGCTTTCCTGTCACATATCGCACATGCACACTTTAATAAGCCGACAGAATGCAAGTTAATGTGTTTACATGCCAGGTGGCGAGGTAAGTGGGGTAAATCTAGCTGTGTCGATCGGTTTATGCCGAACCCTAACCCCTTAATTTCAACTTTATAATAATAATGAAATAATATTGAAATAATTTTTGCAATTTTTTCCATTGTTGTTTTTAAAAATATATTTTTAAAGTGAAGTTAAAAAAAATATTAATTTTATATTTTGAATCATAAAACTTTATGTTAAACAATATATGTCTTAGTCCATTGGCTGAGACTGATTTTATCCACACTTCTACATTTTTGATCAGGAAATATTCCTGTGTCCCTCTCTCTCATAACCTCTCTTTCATAGTAGATAGGTACCATCATTTTAAGTTAAATGTTTTCAAAATTCTGAAAATTTGTGTTTAACTTTAAGGAACATCACTACCAAACACCTTTTTTTCTGAAATTAAAATTTTTTGGTGTTATTCCATTAAATTTAGTTTATATGTGTGTACAACTGTTCAGAACTGTGCTAGGAAACCTTGTGCTGATTATCACCTAGGCTCAAAAGTATCGAAAATTGTCACTACCAAAACATGTGGTGAAGGTTGGTAGTAACATCATTGTTTTTTGAGTGTTATTTGATAAAATTTAGTTTGTTTTCTGTGTACAACTGTTCAGAACTGTGCAAGGTAACCATGTGCTGAATAGCATCTTTGAGCTAGGCTCAAAAATATCTAAAATTGTCAGTACCAAAACAGTCACGACCAAAACATGTCATCATTGTTTTGGCAGTGACAAAAGGGAACACATAATCATTTATTTGGGGGAAATAAACTACATTTTAGTACAGTTATGCAAATCATTAGCATTTTAATGTTTTAGTAGTGTTTTAGTATATGAGTTAAAATTCTGTATTGTGATGTGGTGGCTAACAACACATTCCTGTCACTACCGAAAATGTGCAGTCACAACCGAAACATGGGATGTTTTGTCAAAAATAAAATATACTGAATTATCAACTAAGAAGTTATGATAGTGTTTGGTTCAATGTATATTCAAACTAATGAATCCTTAACTTTGAAATCAGTATGATTAACTTTATGCCTTTTACAAAGAAAAATTGGATTCAAAATACAACAAATCTCATAAATTACACTTGAAATATTGTTAAAATCGTAATTGTTATTGATTTACCTGTGAAAACTTTTATAAAAATAGCAAAAACTATATTTACGAGGTAGATGTAAACAAAATGTTAATAGGTCAATATAACCCTTCTTATTAAATAATTTATTATTGTGTTTCGGTAGTGACAAATTTGGGGAGAGGAAAAATATTCCAAAACTTTCTGAAAATATAAAATGAGAATTAACTGCACAATTACAAGAAATGTGTACCTTGGATATTATACAATTTGCATACCTACAAAATTTGTGGAAAAAGACATTTCCAACTCTGACTTTGCACCAATTCTGTAGAATGGCCCACATTATATATATATATATATATATATATATATATATATATTACATGGATATTATATGTGTGTTTACATGCTTTATATGTTTTTTAGTTTAATTTATTTATTTATTTAATTATATAAAATTAATTTATTCAATTTATAGAACTTAAATGTGTGCTTTTACTCATGCAACTCTGAAGACATTTGTGTCACAAATGATGCGAATACCACATCCAATCAATTGGAAAGAATTCCAGAGATCCTAAGACTATTTGATCCCCTATTCATGACTCCTCGCCCCCCTAATGCTCTTAATAGCACATTGATTCACTCATGCACACACTGTAATCTCTAAGCTGAGTCTTACCTGTAGTGTAGAGAATTCAATGCATGGCAGACTCGATTTTAGGATCAACCTTTTAGATTTTAATATTTATTTTCTATGCATTTACAGAACTGAAATTACATTAAAACTAAAATCACAGCAGTACAGCCAAAATCTTTTGAATTAAGAGAGAACTGACAACCAATATAACAGATGTGACACCTTTGTTGTTGGAATGTTCTCAATGCATTGATGGAACAATCATTTTCACTATCAAAGAGAAATAGCGTTGTAATAATTTAATTTAGGGTCCAATTCTCACTATTAACTAGTTGCTTATTAGCATGCATATTACTAGAATATTGGCTGTTTATTAGTACTTATAAAGCACGTATTAATGCCTTATTCTGCATGACCATATTCTACATCTCTTAATTCCATCCAATACCTAAACTTGACAACTACCTTACTAACTATTAATAGTTTATTGAGGCAAAAGTCATAGTTAATAGTTGGTTAATAGTGAGAATTGGATCCTAAGCTAAAGTGTGACCAATAGCAGGTAGTCCCACAGGATGAAACTGGAATTTTTTTTATAGAACGGTCACGTTTCATTCTTTAAACAAACTTGAAGACTTCAGAAGCAAAAGCCTCTAAGTGCCATCTAAAATTTTCTTCTAAAATGAGCATTTTTATCAAGCTCGTATGTTTATGTTCAGTTATTTCACTTTAATGGCAATGAAAATGACCTATTAATTGCCATTAAAGTGAAATTACTGAACCTAAACATACAAGCTTGATAAAAATGCTCATTTTAGAAGAAAATTTCAGATGGCACTTAGAGGCTTTTGCATCTGAAGTCATAGTTTTGCTTCAGATAAGAGATTTAAACTCTATATAAAATAGCTGATTAGAGAACATAGAAGTTGAAATAAAATATTCAGTGGTTGAAAATTGCTAAAAAAAAAAAAAAAAAATGCAAATCTGAACATAGGTTAAAGAATACATGCTTCCTGTCTCTGAACATGAAAAAGAAACATAGGCTATAGTAAGAAAGAGAAACATATAGTCCTATCGTGTAGCCTATCATATTGTTTAAAACATTTGAATAAACATCAAGTAGTAGAAAATGTGTATATGATTCAGTATCTTAGTTGATATTAGGCCTACTCTTGACAAAGCTCTGCTTTTTAAGAGACGTACAGAGATGGCAACGTGGCTATTTGTCATCACACTGCACTTATTTCATTCATAGAGTTTACACTCATTCGTGTATCATATCATAAAACGTTTTAAATTACTTAAATAGATATTTCTATTAGTAGAAATGTGTATGATGTAGTATTTTAGTTGATTACTCTTAGCAAGAACTGAATTGAGATTACTCTTAGCAAGAACTGAGACACGCAGAGACGGCAACGTGGCTATTTGATTTATTTCATTCAGAGAGTTTACACTCATTCACTTCACTTCACTTTATGTATAATATCATGCTATCCCCTACCTCACCTGTTATCCAGCAAACATGAGTGAATGGGTCTGCCAAATATTTTTCCTATTATTCGGTAGTATTTTTTATTTTATTTTTTTTTAGTGGAGACATGTGGCCTTGTTGAACACATGGATCGTGACTTGGAATGTGACCTGGTAAAATTACTAAATGAGATAATCTTCGGCTTTGAAAAACGCAACATCATTAACATCATCATCTTAACAGAAATTTCTAACATTTCAGATAATTGTTCTATTTATTAATAGTTTAAATTATTTTTAGATGTGTTGTATAAGGGAGGATGCACTGTCCTGCACACAGGGGCAAAACTTTGAGCCAGTTATGTTACACTGTGTGCTGAATGAACAGAACTGCGTGACTGATTCAGCAAAGGTGAGAGATACTGGAATGAGCCATCACACAAACACAGCCAGAGAAGCAGTAAAGATGGAAAAACCCTCTCATTTCAGAGAGAGAGGAAGAATAAAAATAAACAATGACTTCAATCGCTAGCCTTTCCCTGTGAGAACACACACACACAAAAAAAAAAAAATCACACATGAGTTATCTGTTGTAACTTAATTGTTTCTCCTAGACTGAAATGGAGAGCAGATGAAGACTTACGTTTAAATCTCCTGCTTTAAAGACGTTTCTAAAAAGACCCCAGTAATCTCATGTCTAGAGTTTCAGAAGAGAAATTCTTTGAGCAAATTATACGAACTATGCTATATATTTTACAGCTCTATACTCTTGCTGTGTGTCAACAATTTACTGTCTATTTTTATTTCTCTCTTAGCAGAAAAATCAGAGACAAAGTTGTTACTTAAATGAGACAACTGAGTTCTCCATTTGCTGCGCAATGAAAGAAACTGTGTTTTTCACAGGGTACATCTTTCATTCTGCAAGAATGGGACATAGAATACAGAGATTTTCCGGGCGTGCTGCCACTGGCATGTTCAGTGGGGGTTTCACACAATTACAACTGGAGCTGGGACAAAAAAATCTTAGAGCCTGGTCAGGCAGGGCAGGTTCTGTGTTTAGAGGCCAAGCGGAACCAGTCAAGCTCCTTCATCAAAGAATGGCAAAATGACACAGAACATCTTAATTTCAACACTCAGATCATTTATTAAAACTGCACTGCAAAAACAAAAAACAAAAAACAAACAAAAAAAACAGACTCATTCAGAAATATTCATGGTTCATATGACCACCCACATTTACAAATCAACACCTATTCACTATTCAGTAACTTGAACTGCTCTCATTATTGGTAGCAAAAAAGTATGCTGTACATTATGGCTGCACATTATATCAAAATAAAAGCATTATCATGATATGGCTTAGTGCAATTGTTAAATCACGCAGGCTGTGATTTAGTAAATAAGTAAATATATGATATAGTGGTTTCAGAGTGAAGCGCATTATTCACAGGTGTAGTTCATAATACAGTGTTTCAGAGTCTCAGAACGGCTTTGTACATTTACTGTGAATAAAACGGCTCTGAGACGCTGAGCTGTACGCTTGTTAATGAACATACAGTGCCCTGTGAAACCGGATGGCGCATTTATTTATTCGCCAGCATCCCGTCAAAATAAAAGCTGTTTAAAAATGATAGACAAATAAAATAATTTTATTACTTGATTTTTTTTAAAATTTATTTTACAGCACAATAGTATTATAGAATATATATATATATTTTAAATATATTTAATAACAATCACGATAAAATTATAATAGTAAATATTTTATAGTTACAATGAATTAGCCACAAACTATGGAAGCCCGTTTCCGCCACTAAACAAAAAAAATAAAGACAGTAATTGTGACTTTTTATCTCAGAATTGACTTTATAACTCGCAATTGTGAGAAAAAAAGTCAGAATTCTGATACATAAACTCGCAATTGCGTGATATTAAGTCACAATTCTTATTCTTTTTTCTCGCAATTCTGACTTTTTTTTCTCGCAATTGCGAGTTTATATCTCAGAATTGTGACTTTATATCACGCAGTTGCGAGTTTATATCTCGCAATTCTGACTTTATATCATGCAATTGCGAGTTTATATCTCAGAATTGTGACTTTATATCACGCAATTGCGAGTTTATATCTCAGAATTGTGACTTTATATCATGCAATTGCGAGTTTATATCTCAGAATTATGACTTTATAACTTGCAATTGTGAGAAAATCAGTCATAATTGTGAGAAAAAAAGTCAGAATTGTGAGATATAAACTCGCAATTGTGAGATAAAAAGTCACAATTGTGAGATAAAAAGTCACAATTACTGTTTTTGTTTTTTTATTTAGTGGCGGAAATGGGATTCCATAACAAACAGTCTGAACAGTTTTTTCTCAGTTCACTTTATGGTTGGACAAGTTGTAAATGCACAAGGACACATGAAGTAACTTTTAAAAAACATAAATTCAACCAAACCACTCTGAATATAGAGATGAAACAATATTGATGATAAATTGTATTTCTACATAGCAAAAGTGTGAATGTTTGCTGAATGTTTTATGGAAACATCTAATCATGTCTGTAGTTCAAAGAGTTGAATGTCCATGAAACCTCATAAGCAAGTGGTCAAATTTAGATTCATAAAACGGTAACACTTTACAATAAGGTTCATTAGTTAACATTAGTTAACATGAACTAATAATGAACTGCACTTATACAGCATTTATTAATCTTTGTTAATGTTAATTTCATCATTTACTAATACATTATTAAAATCTTGTTAACATTAGTTAATGCACTGTGAACTAACATGAACAAACAATGAACAACCGTATTTTCATTAACATTAATGAAGATTAGTAAATACAGTAACTAATGTATTGCTCATGTTAATACATTAACTAATGTTTAACTAATGAACCTTACTGTAAAGTGTTACCCATAAAACATGTTCCACTAATTATTCAATAAATAAAAACAACTTAAAAGACTTTAAATATTGGAGAGACTATATAGACTGCAAGCTGTGGAATAAGTCTTTTAAAGACAGAATTGATAAAATGGCAAAAAGATTGCCAAAACCAGTTTCACTGTATGAAATCACTGCAATGGCAGGGAGGTCTGTGCTCATCATTTATGTGCAGTATATTAACACTCTTTGCCCATGTGTATTATTATAAAGTGCACCAAACTTTACTGCAATTCACAGAGGTGCTGCCTGTTGCTTGGCCAAGTGCTATGTGTTTCTTATAAAAAAAAAAAAAAATCTTTTCTGACACATTATAATCAGAGTGATACATTCTGTATTAAAACTGCATATCTAGTTGACATATTCAAGCTTTATAATAAAAACCAATAAGCAGCTGGACAGAGTCACACAACATGCAGTGCAGAGACACACTCACTGATTTTGCCTTCAAGTGTACAGGCCTGGAAAAACACAAGGGCAGTTACAGTAATTTCCACAGCTACTGAAACACACTAGCAGCACTGTGTGTGCGTATTTATGCATAGAGTTTTCCCCTGTTACATGAATTAACTTAGAGAGGAATTAAAGCTCTGGTTTGCTGATGTTAATGAATACTTATCCAAGGACTTTTGAGCCCTTCATTTCCAGGCTTGAGAATGTGGACATGAGCTTGCTGAACTTCAAGCTGATTCAAGCAGATTATAACAAACTAGTGTAAACATATTAATTGAGAAGTACAATTTTTTTTTTGTTTCAAAGAGAGATCACAATTCAATTGAAGCTTGTTTCCACCACTGAATAAAAAAAGGTAATTGCGACTTTTTATCTCAATTCTGACTTTTTTTCTTGCAATTGCAAATGCAATTTTGAGTTTTTTTTCTCAGAATTGTGTGATATAAACTCACAACTGCAAGTTATAAAGTCAGAATTGTGTGATATAAAGTTGCAATTGTGTGTTATAAAGTCAATTCCAACCCTCTATGGACACAATGAAGCTCGAGTCACCATTGGCTAGTAATTTTTTATTTTATTTTACTCGCCAGACTTTTTACATGGAATGCAAGAACAATGCAAATGAAGAAAATCTACATACATATAATATAAATTTCAAACACTATTAAAGTCAAATAAACAGTCTGTAATAAAATAAGGTCAAATAACCAAACTAAAAGCAATAGCACATATAAAAACAATAGAAAATATGCCAATTAAATAAACAGTGTTTTTCAGGTAGATTTAACTGTAGTTATATGTAGATTAGGTAAAGAAAAATGAATCAATTAATCAAATGTAAAATAGAACTGCATAATATTCACTGTATAAATTAAATATAGATTAATCCTTATTAAAGTTACAAAAGCAGAGTAATTTTTGCAGCGAGTCTGTTGTTTGATTAACATTAAAAACACAGACAGCAGCAGGGATATTAGGCTGCTGTCACTTTAAGAACTAATGCACTGATTAGCTCTGTTTGTGAAAGAGAGCTCAATTCAGTATTCGTGTGCTGTCAGACACAGCTTTCTGGGCACGGGTTATCTTTTGGGTCTTCTTGTGCTTGAATGTTTAAATTGGCAAGGCATAAAAACACATGCAAATGATAAACTTTCATGAAGACACGAGACTGGTCTGATAGAAACAGTGACAGTTCTGTCAATGAGCCCTGCATGTACTCTCTCTTTCTCTCACTGTGAGTGCGTGTGTGTGAGAGAAAGTAACAGAGGGCGCTCTCAGCCAAGCCACGGTGCGTAAAACTCAGCAGTAGGAGTGCTCCGATTGATCAGCTACCGATGGCTATGGACCAATAATCGCTTTGGGAGGTTTGATCGGCGGTTTCTATCAAGGCCGATCTTATAAACCGATCTCATGCTGATGAGGCATAAAGACACATGCCTGCTGTGAGAGTTTGGCATGACATGCAGCGGCACCACCTCAATCTCTGTCCAGCACAGGTAAAATAATGCTAAAGGTAAGGTACAATTAATATTTCTTTTGTTAAATAACTTACAAAGTAATTTGAAAACATTCTGTGAGAGATGTAATTTCACAAACAGCGTGAATGAATCACCGCACACTCTCTTTCCCTCTAAAAATGAGCAAATTGCTTCACATCAGCACATCGCATCTGCACTATAAGTGAGCTGCAAGCTGCAAGTTGACACAAATCGAGGCAGTGTCGTATTGTCACTAAAGTTTATAATCTGCATTTCTTTTTAAGTCTTGCCAGTGTTTAAACCACTCAGCACTCGTGGTCTCTCCTAGAGATGGAGTGCTCATGCACACTCAAAGCGCACACACATAAAGCCGCCTCACAAACAGCTTGCGAGTACCAAATTGCATTTAAATGGTCAAATACACACAAATATATGTACAAAATTACCGTCTTGACGAGTATGCACATAAATACAGTCGGCTTTGTCGTAAAGGAACGTAAACAGTTGTGTAACTGCATGTGTAATATTGGATCCATTCCGTGCATTCTGTCTTAAAGTGACAGCAGCCTAATAATCCTGCTGCTGTCTCTGATTTTTTTTTTTGTCTTATGTTGTTTGATTAACACTCTTGAATGTCTAACTTTTGTAACCTTTATTGTAATGATTAATCTGTATTTAATTTATTCAGGGAAGACTATCCAGTATTATTTTACATTTGATTCCTTATTAAATTTCTTTTCTTACCTCAATACGTTAGACCTACCTGAAAAAGAAACCTTAAAGCACTGTTTATTTTATTTGTATCTTTATTCTATTTATTTGTGCTTGTTTATTTGTTTTATTTTAATACTGACTCTTTTTGTGAATTCAATTCAGAGATTGAAATCAGGCCTGTGCTGTATGAAAGCTATTGCAACAATTGCCCCATTGTATAAAAAAAAAAAAAAAAAAAAAAAAAAAAAAAAAAAACATTGCTTCAAACATTTAGGTGTGATAATTATATACTTTTTGAAAAATGTCTAAAAAAAATGGCCCCCTCCCACCTCAAATTAAAAAATCTCCCCACAAATTCAGTCCCTCAATGAATGTCTGTAAAAATCCTGATTGGAGCATCCCTATAAATAATTCTATATGATAAAAAGAAGGCTTTAAATAGTTGTAAAGGCTATGCTGTGTTTAATAGTTATAAAGTCAGAATTGCGTGATATAAACTCGCAATTGCAAGAAATAAAAATATAAACTCGCAATTCTGACTTTTTTTTGTGTCTGTGCCTATGTCTATTAAACCTTTGACAAAATCACACCGGAACATTCAAATCTGTGTTTGCAGAGCTGTGTGAGTTTATATCTCGCAATTCTGACATTGTAACTCTCAATTGTGAGTTTATATCTTGCAAGTTGCAATTCTGAGGGAAAAAGTTAGATTTGAAAAAAGTGTGGATGTTTGAATCGAGATCGCAATTTTTTAACAAACGACAGATTACGCATCAATACCTACTGGCTTACAGAAAAAGTACATGGGCTGACAGTTTACAAGTAGAAGACATATGTAGTCATGCATGTAACATGATAGGAGATTGCTGGCATTACATATCTAGAACCAATCAGCTTGCGCCACATAAGAGTAGTTTTGTGATTGAATTTCAAGTCATTAATTGTATAGAGCCGCCACTCAGTTGCTCAGCAGAAACACTTGCAATAGTCTATGGGGGTAGCTTTTCTCAGATCTAAAGTTGTGAAGCTTTATGTTTTGTAGTAAATATTAAAATTGTGATGCCAAATGGATATACGTGTGTCTGAGTCGACAGGCTTGTTGTCATCTGGATAGCAATATTAGCCCTGCTGCATAACAGACTAAAGCTATTTTTACTAGGACTCAGTGATGATGTCTTACGTTGGTATGATGTGTTTCTGATAATATTAGCCAAGAGCTCAGATCTAAACATAGACAAAGTTTGTCACTCCAGCAGCAGGTCCTGATACAGCTCCCATTACACCAGCGCTATTTTAGACATACCCAGAGACAAACAGCAATTCTGCTTTTTATCTCATCTCACAGACCCACAGGCAGGACCCAGACCCAGAGGAAGAGAAAAGTGTTGGTTAAAAAGAAAATGTCACACTATTAAAGGATTAGTTCACTTTAAAATGAAAATTACCCCAAGCTTTATTTACCCTCAAGCCATCCTAGTTATATATGAATTTCTTCTTTCTTATGAACATTCACATTATTATACGCACATGTACCCGGCAATCCACGTGATGTAAAAGAAAACGTGATTCATCAGACCAGGCCACCTTCTTCCATTGCTCCGTAGTCCAGTTCTGATGCTTTTGGCAGTGGACAGGCAACAAACTGCGATGCGCTGTGTATTCTGACACCTTTCTATCAGAACCAGCACTTATCACTTATTACATTATTTAATACATCTTTTTTGGAAAATGACCAACTATTTATTGGGCCCAACCGTAGCTTCGCCACTGATATAAATCAGCTTAGTAAAATAACATAGCCTTTTACATTAAGATACATTCATAAGTGATATGATCTGAAATCAAAACAACTACACTTTCAACATCAGTCAATCGAGCATTTTTTATGATCGAACTTAAGTAATTAGAACTAAAACGTGGTAACCATGTATAAATAAAAAATGTAAGAATACTTATTTGTAATTTTAACAGAAAATTAGTGCTGGTGGTGCTTAGAGACATTGGTCATTCAGTGTTTCTATAATAAAAAAATATAAAACTAACAATACTGATAAGAGAATAATACAACTATTAATTCTACTACTAATAACAATATAAAACATGCCAAGGTCTGATGAGCTGCTGGGTTAATGAATATTAATCATGTTGTCTGAGTTCGCTCAAACTGATTTGCTGAAATCAAAACAGGGACGATAATAGGTGAGCGCAAGTGCATTAGTTCCACCCACTACTGAAGAAACTGGCAGTGGCATCTGCTTGTTCTTAAAGCCTAAATAATTTCAAATGAACTCTGTTTTGACAGGAAAATACAACAAAAAATAGCATTTACATGTAGCACGTCAATTCTATGTGGTATGTAAGACACTCTCTCTTTACGTGTGTGAGAGAAACACAGAGTGCTCTCAGCTGAGCGGCGGCAAGTCGGGCACCTTCACACTACAGTTTACAGTGCGTCAAATACGCTGCCATTGAGATCAAGATGGAGAATGCTTAAGAAACTCTTTTAAGCGTTCAGTCAGAGTGTTCAAGACGAGTGAAGACGAATAAAAATATATCTGTGCTAAGCTTAGACTTACCCTCTAACTCAAACAGTAGCGAGTAAAATCAAACAATTTATTAGCCAACAGCTAATGATAGACATTATTGAGGGTGGGGGTTTACACAACAACGTTTTCAACTAAAAACGGAAAACTTTTTATGCATTTTTTTTCATTTACACAACAACAGCGTTTTTGGGGCCAAAATGAAAAATGGGGTTTAAAAATGCATGTTTTTGAATAAGATACCGTTATTGTCTCCGTGTATGGTGATCAGACGTCCCGTTTTTCCCGGGACAGTCCCGTATTTCAGCTCTATTTTTAGTGTCCCGACTTCAGTGTCAAAACTTCGTTTTGTCCCGTATTTTATCTTCCCTAAAATTTCGTTACAACTGGGAAATCATAGAAGTTAGAACTAGTATTAGTAGTAGTAGTGTTGTCATGCAAAAACAGCCCAATCAATTCATCATAGAAAAAAATTACCATCCAATCACAATTCGTTATCGATTAGTGAAGGTGGGATAGGCAGAATCGTGCTGAATGACACAAACCAGAAGCACTCTCTCTCACGCGCTCTCTCTCTTTCCTTGCACGCGATCCCAGTTCTCTCAGACAGCGCGCGTATGGAGTATCGCACTTAAATAGTCAGTCGGTTATGGCTTAAGTGGACGTAAACAGGTGGGTGAAAACAGGATATGTGTCAGCATATTACATCCATGGATTCGGTCTTAAAGGGACAGTAGCCTAATTAAATATTTGTCTGTCTTGTCATTAATGTTAATAAAACAACAAAAGATGTTAAATAAATGTATACATCGTGAATAAACCTACTGTATCTGAAAATCAAGTTTATTTAATTTGTATTTATTGTATTGTTTGTAATTTGATTGTAAATTTCTTGTTTATATAACAATTATATATATATATATATATATATATATATATATATATATATATAGATAGATAGATAGATAGATAGTGAAATAAAAATATTATGGTCATATTGCCCACCCCTTGCTCAACCGTCCCGTATTCCACCATGAGAAATCTGGTCACCCTATCTTTGTGTAAACTACCAAAACACAAATTTGTAAAACCTGTGACCGCATGTGCATGCGTATGCGTATGAGCATGCGTATTATGTGTTCAGTCTATAGGTGTGTAGTGTTTCTTTACTAAGTGTCATCGCCAACTACTGGCCTGGCATGCATAATATAGCATTTTTAGTTGTTTTCGCGGATCTGTGTGAACTGGATCATTTTGACAACATTGTCATCTGTACGTGAAAAATGCAAAGGAAAAACATTTCCGTTTTTAGTACATTGTTGTGTAAACATACCCTTAGTCACCTAGCATGAATATTTAGCTGCATATGCGAGTGATTGTAGAGCGTTGTCCTTAAAAGGCATATAATTCTGGACTGCAACAGTTCTTTACACCTGCTAGTAAAGACTAGTCATATATACCAGAATATTGGCCAATATTTGGCCATTTTGAGATTATCAACATTGGCTGATTAGCACGCCCAACTGGCCAATTATAAAACAAGGAGTAGTCTTCCCTTGTTCCAAAAATCTAATCTTGTGAAACTTAAGAGTCCATGTTGTATAAACGTTTAAGGCCAACCCCCTTGTGCCTTATCTAACCTGCTGACTAAAGCCAAAACAACTTTTCACACCTTGTTGGCCCTTTAAAGGCCCTGATATACTCACAGCGAAGTTGTTTTTCATTCTTCACTTAGGGGTAAAAAGAAGTTTGAAATACCGCTATACTCTAAGTGAACATCCTGATGACGCCCATACTACTGAGAGTGGCGATTAAATGAACATAAATATATGCTGTGCGCTTTCCTCTCAATAACAAAATAAACACAACAAAAAGGACAGCGTGAGTAAACAGCTTATGAAAGCATCTGATCATAACGATGTGGATATGTTATGCACCAGCTCTGCAATTCCGGTCTCCACTTAAGTCACGTCACGTCACGTATATTTATATACTACTTTATACAATAGACTGCTTTAAATCAAACAGCTTTACAGCATTAAACATGAAAAAAAAAAAAAAAAACAGTGTCAGTAACAGTGTCACTTTCGATTAGAATTACAACTTTATTTTCTACTATAAAGCAGCTCTCCAGTATGTTCATATTTTTACTCACAGACGTCCAACCTCGATGGACTGAACTGTGGAAGATTTACACGTCAAAGAAGGTGGAGCCTCAGCGCACACCTACTTATGTAATTGCCACAGACCAATGCAGCACGAAGGTGTTTACCACAATGTTGCCAACTTAGCGACTTTACAGACCCCTTTAGCAAAATTTTTCAAAAAAGCACTTAGAGACTTTTTGGACAAACCTTAGCAACTTTCCAAATGTCGCTAGTACTGTTCTGCGAGCGCAAGGTCTTGCCTTCCTGCTGCAGTCACACCTCTCTCTGTGTCTACTCTGTTTAGTGAGAGGAGCAGTACATTCCGTTCACTAAACGGTAGCTGACATAAGGCTTGTTTATACTTTGCCGGGCTCTGCACTGCAAGCCTCCACTGATTGCGTGCGCTCATCCCCAAACGGACGAGGCGTGTATACTTGACGTGCTAGCAGCAGTAAGGAGAAGTAAAGTACACATGTGACAGTGTTTGTTTTTATTACACTTTACCAAACCCATGCTACAAAAGAACCAAAGAATCGTGTAAAACCCAGTAAACCTTGAGATTATTACTTATGACATTAGAACAAAATATATGGAAATGAGAACATGTATAAAATTAAATTAAACAACAATTTTTTAAAATATTTTGTCATTTCATTAAACATTTTGATTTATTTTCATAAACATTTTTATAAAACATGGACCCTTATTTTCATTAAGAAGGCTTATTTATGCTATTAGGCTCATTTTGTAAATGTAAGCAATTAATTTATACAAGCACAAACTGTGTGCCAGTAAGATGCCGGTAGAGTATAGGATCTGCTGCTTCTTTGTTTTATATTTAAAGAATTTAATTTGACAGTTTTAATTTTCATTCTTCTCGTGTGCTTATCACTTATATTACTCTCTATCACTTTAGTTCATTCCAGTTAGTCTCAATTCAGATAATTTATTCATAGTACATATTCAAACAGAATTATAAACTTTAAACTTGATTAAACTTATACACATAAAAAATGTAGTTAGTCATTATGTCATACTCGTTCTGTTGTCTGCCTGAAAATATGTACATGAGAACAGCTTTATTTTTTGGACATTCAGCTAAACTGTAAACCCTAATGCTCAAAATACTTAATTGTTTTGAGTAAGACAAACTTAAATTTAACAAATTAGTTCAGTTAAATTAACTGTTATGAGTAATTAGAAATTTATTTTTCTTTTGAGTTCACAACACTAACATATTTTAAGTAAACTGAACTGTTTTATTGTTTTGAGTTGTATGAACTAATTTCTTTTAATTTAGACTAACTTAAGTTGAAACTGGCCTGGGATTTCTATTTCCCCAGCATGCTTTGCCCATGGCACTCGAAAGGGAGAGTAAATGCTAAAATTAAGTGTTATATGTTTTTTTGTACAAAATTAATGGATAAGGGAGATTTAGTAGTGATTAATGTTTTGTTATGCTAATTTAGAAGAGTTTCTGTTAATGTGGGTTTTTAGAGAGTTACCATCATGGTGACAAGTGGCGCATGTGGCTTGGTTTGAGAGCAGGTAAGTTACATTTTGTTAAGTTGCTGTACTCATTCATTAAGTGCTATACCATGCTATTGTTAACATGTTAGCAAATTAGCAAGTTGGCATTTTCTTAATTTTCTGAACTCATTTGATTTGGAATACCTCAAAATAAAAAAGTTAATTAACTAAATATTTTATGTCAATTGCTATCAAAGTGTATGAGTATCAGTACTTCAAGTTAGGAGCAATTATCATGCATGAGTACTACAAACTCAAAACTTGATAGTTCTGCTTACTTAAAATTGGGAACATCATAACTCAAAAAATTTGATGTAACTGATTACCTCAAATTTTTTGAGTTAGCCCAACTTATTCGGGTTTACAGTGTATGTATTATATTAAAATACAGTATGTGAGCATGGATTAGGAGAGAAAACAGATGTGATGTGCCGACATTAGGCAGAATGCAAATAATATGTGATTGTCACAAATATGCTAATTAATGCATGACGCCATCTTAGCAACATTTAGTGACTTTTTGGCCCCTAAAGTCCTCTCCTAGGTTCAGATGGCTGCTGATGTGAATTGACAGGAGGATGTGACAGCATTTGATGTGAAGTCCAATGACAAGAGTTTGACCCAGGGGCGGCATTTACGTATGGCAGAGTATAGCAGTTGCCATACCCTGGCATTCAGACAAAACAGGAAATAAACAGCTCATGATACCGCTTGTTCTGTTCTGTTGCTTGAGTGGGCCTTTGGCAGAAACCGCAGCTTTGAAAAGCACATTAAAACAGCCTAACACTGTGTCCTAACCAGATGCGATGCTTTAAGATTTCCAGCGGCAAGCAATTATCTGTCCAAACCAGACTCGACTTGAGACGAGACAAAATCAATCAAAAATCACAGCCAATCAGAAGAGCATGTGGGCGAGCTCTCTCTGCAAGCACACTGCATTCTAAATGAAATGGATAAGTACATTATCAAATTTATAAATCTTACACCTTTTAACATGATTAAAAATACACACTAAGTGACTGAAACAATCTATTTGATCATAGAATACACTTGTTCACACTGAACATTGTTGTTTTCTTTAATTTATTTTCAAGATCTGAGGTGAATTACACTATCCATTGTTGCTTTCAGTAGGCTGTCTATAAAGGTCACAAAAAATGATTCACATTAAATTCTTTTTACTTTAAACAATCACACATAATCAGCAACTGAGATTATCATTGTCATACTTTGTATGTTGCTCAAGCCACAATGCCACAGAAATATTAACTGTTTGTAAAATAGAATCGTCATGAATTGCCGCGCCGGCTGGTTAGTACAAAAGAAAAAAAGAAAAAATAACTCTGATTACCATGGAAAAGATACATTTTCTCGCGTGTCACATCTGGTTAGGACACGGTGTAGGCGGCATTTGCATTGATTTCATATTGTGCATGTCCGTGGACTCCACCCATTCTTTTAGTGTGGTGGATTTTTGTCCACATTTTGAATTAGAATTATTAGGCACGTTGATTTTCTGATCATATTTTTTTTCTAGGCACATCTTACCAATTCCAAACCACATTAATCTTAATAACTACTGTTAATTTTGTATTTAATCATTTATAAGTGATATATAATTGTTCATGAAGGCTAGAAATGAAAAACACCTTACATTCAGATGTGCATAATTATTAGGTATGTTAGGCATCCTCTTGTACCACTGTTTGAAGAATTCATCTTCCAGAATCTTTTTGGAAGTTTTGGGAGTTCATTTTTAGTCCATCTCTGCAAAACGGGCTTCACAGTAGGAGATGGACTAAAAATGAACTCCCAAAACTTACTGCCAGATTCTGGAAGATAAATTCTTCAAACAGTGGTACAAGAGGATGTGATGCTGGTCCTTCAAGAGTCCTTTTCACACCTTGTTGGCCATTTAAGCCCTTGACACTCCAAATCATCAAAGAACTACCGCTGACTAAACCCGAATGTGTTGTCGGCTTGCATCGCCTGCACTGGGTCAAAAAGTTGCCCTTGAACACTCCGTAAAGACTACAGCCAATCGCCAACTAGCGCATACTTTCTGCGTATGCGTGGGAGGAAATAACTGTCTGTACAAGCAGGTGGCAATAGTCAAACATTTGTAATTCAAAATGAAAACAGACACTAGAATTGCAGATATATGAACCGTAAACAGAGCAGCTCTTGCTTATCATTTTGAATATAAATCATGTTGATCAGTTGCTCTTAACTTTTTTTCATTCCAGGCGGCCATGTCGTTATGAAAATATCTGTGTATTGGAATGCTCAGACTGTGTGTCCTCTCCACTTCTTCATATGCTTGCTTTCATCATTTTCATTTTTCCTCTTACGCACTGGTTTGCTAAAGAAGAACGGCCAATCAGAGTGATCTCTCTCACTGACTGCTCGACGCTGATTCAACCAGCTCAATCAGCCAAAAAGCCAGCAATTGCCAGCAACCGGTTACAACTAGTGCCAACGGTGTGGAACACACCAAAAAACTGAATGAGACAGATGCTCAATGACGGTGTGTCTCTGAAAAGTCCTCTTCTAAGTTCAGATGCCTGCTGGTGTGAATTATTCTCACACATCTGACAGCAGGATCTAATAGCATATGATGTGAAATCCAATGTGATGTGTGATTATTAAAAGATGCTCTATAAATTCTACGCTAAAGAAAGTAGATTGAATCTATCTCTCAGTCTCGCTCATAATTTTGGCTTGGGACACTGTTTACAAGCTGCTATCTTTGAAATGGTTCTCTCCATCGTACACTTTTACACGTGCGCTCTCTCTCCCTCTCATACACACAGATGTTAACCCTGACATTATATCCAGCACTCTAACACCTGCTCAACCATAATCACTACCATACTACCACAACTCAAAAATCTCTCAGTTCAGATGACCACAGATTCTCCATCTGTTTTTTTTTTTGTTTTTTTTTTCTTGCACGGTCACCTTCTGACTATGGGTGACCTTTGCCATCTGAATACTGTATTGACTTTTGACTACACAAAATAGGAAATACATTGGAGAAAACATAGAAACATTGATGGAATGATCATGGAGCAATCAACAAACAGCAATATGCTAAAGGCCTGCTAATCTTAAGACATACAGCATGTAAAACATACTGCTGCGGCTGCACAAACAATCATACATAAATCCCCTGTAAGCAGATCTAGGTGAGAGTTACTAAGGAGGAGGGTGTCAGAAAAAGCTCTGATCTGGTTTTGCACCTTTTCACTGTGCAAAAAAAAAAAAAAAAAAAAAAAAATCCTACATCCTGGATCTTTACTCCATGTGTGGACACATTGAATAAAACTTTTTGGGATTGACCAAATTTTTGGGCTGCAGCTTCACTGTTTATAGTTTTTGAATGCAACAATACTCTCTACCTAAAATGAACATGTGTACTGCATATCAAATGAGTAACTTTTCAAGACAAACAGCAAGTGATTTGAGGTAGCAATCCTTCTTGCTGTTACATTCAAGTGATCAAGTAAGTGCCATATTGAAGTTTATCCTTCATCTGACACCTCCATCCAGGAATTCTGCAGGTAAATGGATAAACTGATCAATTCATTGGCAAGTGAATATGAGGGTTTTCTGGGTTCTATTTTTTTTCTATCTTAAACAATGACAGTGGTTCTCAACTAGGGTTGCAAAGGGGCGGAAAGTTTCCGGTAAATTTCCGGAAACTTTCCCCGGGAACTTAACATGGGGAATTTTGGAAATATTCCAATTTAGAAACTTAAAAGAAATTTACGGGAATTTATGGGAATTAATTGGAAATTTTGAGCAGAGAACAGTATGCCCATCCCATTCTGCAAACTAGTATGTCAGTGTATATATTTATGTGCATGCTACAGTCCTTATGATGTCCACTTTTTATCACCAGCGAGGTGGATTATTGTAATAGACTCCTCACTGGCCTTTCCTAAAAGACCATAAGACAGCTGCAGCTCATACAGAACGCTGCTGCCAGGATTCTGAGCAGAACTAGAAAATCTTTACACTGGCTTCCAGTTACATTTAGAAGCCAACTTATTACTTGTTTATAAATCAGTCAATGGCCTAGGACCTCAGTACATTGCAGATATGCTCATTGAATATAAATCTAACAGATCACTCAGATCATTAGGATCAAGTCAGTTAGAAATACCAAGGGTGTGCTCAAAGCAAGACTACTCTGCTTTTAGCTATTATGCCACCCGTAGCTGGAACCAGCTTCCAGAAGAGATCAGATGTGCTCCAACAGTAGCCACATTCAGATCCTGACTCAAAACACATCTGTTGAATGAGCACTGTACTACTGTATGTCCCACTGATTCCACTTTATTTTATGTTCTCTTTTACTCTTTTAATTCTTTTTCCTGTGCACTTGTTGTGATTATTTTCTGATTTTTTTCAGCACTGCACTCGTTGTGTTCTGTCTTCCAGTTTGTATTTCCACAGCATGAAGGTAAGATCTTACAGATTTATGAATGAACCACTCATTTTGAAATCTTCCCAGTCTACTGGCATTTCTTACGACATTCGCTTCAAACATTAAATGCTCATGATAACTTTCCTTAACTCTTCAGTAAATAAATACACTTCACCAGGTAATTACTCCCCAGATCCCCAACAAACTGTTTTCATACCGGTGTGATGAATCCGATCTTCAACTAGATGAAACTGAATTAAATATTTTGACTTTTGCAATCCCAATCTGACTTATGACCTGTAACGCTGCCTGAATCATAATCATGTACTGTTCATTGTTGGCCAGAGGAGAACTGGCCCCCCGACTGAGCCTGGTTTCTCCCAAGGTTTTTTTCTCCATTTTTTCACCTGTTAGAGTTTGGGTTCCTTGCCGCTGTCGCCTTTTGACTTGCTTAATTAAGGACACTTGATATTCAACAATAAAATAACTTACAAAACAATGACACTGGCCAAAGTTGCTAAGTCTTAAAGATACTCACTGCTAAGTCCTAAAGATGCAAGTGATTTCATGTATTTTTGAAGAAATATTTCAAGAAAAAAATGAGCTGCAAATCAAAACAAAAGTTTCCTAACAAGCTCTATCATCATCCTAGGGACTAAAGCACATAATATACCATCAGACATAGGTTATAGTACAGGTATAAACCAATTAATGCTTTATAAATAAAGATGTACCAATAATATAGCCTTTGTATTGTCAGAGAAGGCCATTCAACTTACAATGACTACGATTACATGTGCACCAATAATGCGATTATTTCTCATAATCAGAGTAAGGTCTTAATCGCAGTAAGATGTTTACATGACACAAGCAGAACTCTTCACTCCAGTTTACAAGCAATTTTCATTACTCTGATTATTTGCTAACAAGTTTGGTTATTATACCACACTCTCAGTATGCATGTTACCGGCCATCGTTTTAATCTACTCACTTCAAATTCAAAATAAATTTTTATGGACGTACTAGACATTATGCCGCACCGCGATGAACATCACAATACCGGGTTTACCGCGTTGTCACGTTCTTCGCGCCATCTGGATGAAGATACGGAGCAGAGACTGTGCAGCGAGTTGTGTTGACAGTTTAGCGATTTGGAGAAGAGAAAACTTCAGAATGATGTAATGGAGTTCATTCATGAAGTTGTGTGAATAACACACAGCATCCGTGTACGTCCGAGCACATGCGCACTTTGGTCAGAGTGGTAATAATGCGATTAAGGTGTTTACATGCCTGTTTATTATGATTAAAATCGGCGTATGCCACCTAGTTTAATGCGATTATGGTTACTACGATTATGAGCATACTCACATTACTTTAATCGAAGTATTGCATTTACATGAGGTAAAGTTTAATCACAATATTGCCAAAATCCCATAATTGCATTATGAGGGTCCATTTAAACGCACTGATTGAGTATGATTAGTCAAACCACCACAATTAAACACACCATTGTAAACTGTGTCAAATACCTGTATTGAGGAAACACTTGAATTCCTGTAAAAAATAAATAAAAAAGGAGCAAGTTTATATTTAGGCTATGTTCACACTGCGAGCCTTAATGCTTAATTCCGATTTTTGCTCATATCTGATTTTTTTTTTGTATAGCTGTTCACATTGCTGTTTTAAATGTGGCCAGTATCAGGTTTCCAGTGTGAACAGATCATGGTTTACCACAAAATGAACTAAATTTCTTCTCAAAACTAGTCCATAAATTTGCCCAATCACGTTCCGTGGGGTATCCCGCTAAAAATTCGCATTCCGGGGGTTAAATATCACATTAGTGCGGTCGCTTCAACCCACGGAGTTCAACCCGCGGCAACAGTAAAAAAGTAACCCAATTCTGCGGGAAAATCGCAGACTTGGCAACACACACAGCACGCTGTCATATGGAAGTAAACACGGAGGGCATTAAAGTGAGCAAAATTATGCGCAGGCAATATGAAAAATAAAGACAATGTTATAGAGTGACAATAATGTGACGAAAGAGCAGAGTTTTGAAACTTTTATCATACAAGCCCTCATGTTTTGCATGTATTATAGAGCTGTCTCTGTAATACTTACAGTTCTCACACATCACTGCCCTTCTAATGAGCGCAGAATCGTGACGAATGTTGATCTCGAGTGATGTAAAAATCATTCCGGTCGCATTACAAAACACCTGACCTGTATCAGATTTAGCATGATACATATGAAAGTGGCACAAATCGGAATTGAAAAGTTCAGATTCCTGCTGTCATGGGGAGAACAGATATGAATCACATGTGGGCAAAAAAAATCATATTTGGGCCAAGTAGACAAAGGTGTTTCCACCTTGTTTTAAACATGAACTATTATCTTTATACCCGCAATGTAAATATAAAGTTTGTTTGTTTGTTTTGTTTTTGCTTTGCTGCTGCTGTTTCTTGCAGATTTATCTGATATGTCCTTTGCATTGCCATCTATCATTTTCTAAAATAGTGCAACTACAGAGTATGTCAAGTATAAACATTCCCCGAGTTGTGCATTGGTTTGCGTCAGGACCAAGTGAAAGTAAAAAAGACTAAAAAAGTACTATGTCTGTGATGTCTGTGAAAAAGTACTATTTTCAATCCTGATCCTGGGGACCCACCGCTCTGCATATTTTGTCTCCCTTATTTAACACACCTGATTCAGATCATCAGCTCATTAGGTGAGAACTCCATGAGTGCGTGCTTCTCAAATGGAAGGCTGCATATCTCAACTACCATCATCAATCACTGCTGAAGGCCATTTCAATTTGAAGGGTCCTTGGAAGGCAGCCTTCCTTTCGCGTCCTTTATTCAGCTAATTCTGAAGGATGAATCATTATGAATATATATATTTTAATGCCATGATGACTGTGGGCCAGGAACATGTGTGACATAGCCATGCTCACATTCTAGACCGTCTCATTCTAGCGTTTAATGCTGAGAAGGACTCTAGCCTGTAAGAATCAGAAGGACTGGACTAGGAAGCACACAGTCTCACTAGGATGCAGCTTTCTGTTTGAGAAGCACCTAGTGTGTCAGTTAAGAGAGCCATTCAAAATATGCAGTGGTGGGTCCCCAGGGCCAGGATATAAAACCACTGTGTTACACTAACTCATTAGTTTGCCCATTTATGCTGCTTTGTGGTCCTGCTTCAATCATGACAGGTAGACTTTTCACATAGACTAGAGTTATGAGCCAAGAGCAATGGAGGTGTTGTATTTCTTGATTCACCCCCTATAAAACTCCACATTACAGGAGCTATTAGAACTATTAGAACTCAACAAGCTCACAAAAGGCAAAAGAGATGCTGTCTCCCACAGAAACATTATCCCACTGGTCTCACTGTTAGACAGTTTTACTTTAGAAAATGGTACTCAGGCCCTATTGTAATTGCTCGGTCAATTCTTCTTCTTCTCCGAAACGAATCACATTTTTGAGGGTCTAAACATGCTCAAAAACTCATGAAACTTTGCACACGCGCCAGAAGTTGTGAAAATTTACGTCCGATATGGGTTTCAGAATTAGGTGGCAAAATGGCTCGATTGCGCCACCTTTAAAATTTCAATTAAGCGCCCTTCGCACTACGTTTCACATACAGGTATGAAATTTGTTAGACCCATGTAACAGCCTAATACTTACAAAAAAGTCCTTGGGTGCAAAATCTGAAAACCCAACAGGAATTGAGATATTTTGAATTTTCTCTGCAAAATTTTTGCAGTTTTTGCCATTTCCAGGCGTACTTTAACAAACTCCACCTAGAGATTTTATCAGAACAACATCATATTTAGTCAGTCTAATTTAAAGGCCTTTGCGATGTTAAATTGCGAAGATCTTGAGTTTTCGTTGAAGGGCGTGTCCGTGGTGGCCTGACAAAATTTGATGTTTCACCATGAAACAGGAAGTTGTTGTAACTCGGGCATACAATGTCCGGTCTGCGCCAAACTTCACATGTTTTATTAGAGTCCTGGCCTGAAGACATCTACATGCCAATATTCAGTTACAGTTATAGCGCCACCTGTGGGCAACAGGAAATGACATGTTTTACACTGTGATTAACTCCTCATAGAGATTTAACCAGATCAACATCATATTTGGTCAGTCTAATCTTAAGGCCTTAGCGATGTTAAATTGCGAAGATCTTGAGTTTTCGCTGAAGGGCATGTCCGTGGCGGCCTAAAAAAAAGTCAGATGTTTCGCCATGAAAGAGGAAGCTGTTGTAACTCAGGCATACAGTGTCCGATCTGCCCCAAAATTTCACATGTGTGATAAGAGTCCTGGCCTGAAGACTATATGCCAATATTCAGTTAGTCATAGCGCCACCTGCTGGCAACATGCTTTACACTGTAATTCACTCCCAGAAACACATTTAAATATGCCATGAAGTACCAAACATGCTAGAAACACATTAAATCATGCAACAACTGGCTAAGTGCTAAAGTATGTGATTAACGCTACAAAACAGGAAGTTGTTGTAACTCAGGCATACAATGTCCGATCTGCTCCAAACTTCATGTTTGATAATAGTCCTGGCTTAAAGACATCTACATGGCAATATTCATTTGTAGTCAAAGCGCCATCTGTTAACAGCAGGAAGTGTTGCATGTCGAAATGCCATATTTCAAATAACAACAACAAATCCTCCTCAAAAACGTTGGAAACATGGAGAACTTGACGTGATGCACAGCAAAATCCTCAGTGTTGAATGAACACCACTGGACACTTCCAGTTAACAAGCAGAATAATCAGTTTGGAACAACATGAACAGAAAAAAAGTCAACTGCAAATAAAAGAACACAATAAAACAAAACAGCATTACTATATTCACTTACTACAAACCAGATTGCCTTTATTTCTTGCATTTGTGAACAAAAGTTCCTATATTAAATTTTAGTATATGTGTACAAACTGTGCCTCATGTGACCCTGGCACAAAACCCAGTAAAGACCCAGTAAAACTTTGATGTTTAAACATTTCCTTTCACAGTATTTCAGCAATCATGCTGTGTTTCAAATTGTCTTTTCATTTTTATAGAATCAGAGTAATAGTTATCCCTCATTCATGAATGAATCACTCTTTTGAGCTGAGGTGATCTCACCCCAGCTAACAGGGGACGTTCTCAGAATTTTAGCTAACCTTCTCTCAAACAAACATTCTTCCAGTAATGTTAATAGAATGTTTGTTCAAATTTATCTGGTCTTTAATAATGTTCTCAAAAGGTTAGCTTAAAAATGTTATTTATACATTGTTTGTAGAACTTTTTTCTGGAATGTTTTAGTTGGAGGTTCAACTAAAGTTTTTAGATTTTATTAATTGGTTGTTTGATCATTAACCTTAATAGTCTTGTCAAAAGTACCAACCGCGATACCAAGTTGGTATTAAAATTTTTAAAAACGTGAAGCTTTGAGCACTGTTGAGCGGATTCGTAAACACCTCTGATTGGCCTTTGTGTTCATGCGCTCATCAGATATGTCTGTGATTGCCTACAATGATCGACGCTTAAAAAACATGTTGTAAATAGATATCAATAATCCTTTTCACCAAGCATATAGACAGATACACATGGGAGTGTTTGAAAGCAGGCATCTATCAGCAGATCGGTCCACTGATAGATAGACGCCTAGACATGTTCCGGTTTACGGTAATACGATATATCACGATAATGAATATGCGCGACATTGTTATCGTGGGCACTTCAAAATACAGTGAATAAAATTTATTACGTATTATTCCGATTTTTAGAATGAATTTTAAGAATACTTTACCCATCAACCATTTAAAATGCTCAACACAGCTGTATGCTTCGTCAAAGAGGCATGCGCACTGATGTAAACAAACCCAACGTGCATGAGCAGCGCATGGCGGAACTAGTAAAGGAGACAAGCTGAATGAAAATGCACTTTCACACTCTGACAGCAGAGGGCGCTGATGCAACAGCAGAAATGCAGTGGTAACCCCTGTAAACAAAGCAGCTGTACTACAGCTACTATAGCAAAGAGTATAGAACCCAAGAGGTGACACTTTGATATTTTTTGGGTAACAGCCACTAGATGGCGCTCCGGTAGCGCGGCCACTATTATGGGCTGAAAATACTAATTGGACCATAGAATCCTTCACATCTTGCGCACCCAAAATCGGGCGAATTTCACTGCCAAATCAGAAGTGCAATAGAACAGTTTTTTAAATTAAGTCACCAGTAAACTGTATGGCTCCTACAGTAAATGTTGTATTGTCTTATATATGTTTTATTTTACCAGTTGGAATCCAACTATTCAACCATCTGAGGTAACGTAGTTAGCCTACTTTATTCCATTTTATGCAACTTTACACATTTATTAATAGTAAATTAATAATTAATACATTTAAGATCATCATGTTTGCAGCGAACAATATATTTCAGACCTAGTGGAGTAATAGTAACACTATCTAGGTCTGAACTGAAATATATATATATATTGTATGTTTTAATGGATCACGCTACAAACATAATGATCTTATAATACATGATGCATTGCTGTGTCCATTATCGCATAATTCCCATTTTTGGACACTTTTGCTTCAATGGACATTAGACAACACTGCAGAATCAAGCTGTTATATTCATACATTTATTGTCCAACATTCCCAATTTTTCTGATGCATGTCCTTAATTTAATTTCATATGTTGGTAATAATTCAGTGTTTATAAGCCTTTTAAAGAATTTTAACCCAAACTGACTGGGTTTCTAGAGAGCAAAGGTTTTGTGAAAAAAGTGGAAGACTTAAACACAAAGTGTGTAAAATAAACTGTAAAAAGGATTTGATGATTACTAGTGATATTATTTTATTCTGTGTTGTCATCATTCAGGTTGGATTTCAGCTTTAATGTATGTTTTTTTTTTTAACAAAGCAGCTGATATTGCCATAGAAACTAGTGGGCTGCCGACTCCCTTTCACCCCAAAATGGCGGAAACGCAGGGCCGCTGTTGGCCGCCGGTGTTTCAATGGAACGTTCTATTGAGTGTCGCTTCTTGTTAGTGTATATCCTTTGACTACAGTATAAATGTTATAAACAGCCAATTGGATTTTTGTGTCCGCTATTGTTTGTATCCGCTATTGTGTTCATCACAGCACCAAATACTTAAAGACTTAAGGCTTTTTATTTTCAAACTTAATTTAACATGCCCTAGATATTGTTTTAATATGTTCTGATTCTTTATTGTTCAGTCAATAAGGCTCCATTATTTACCATGTTAATTCATTAGTTAACATAAACTGACAATGAAAAATGCTTCTTAAGCATTTATTACTCTTAATTTCAACATTTAATAACACTTCATTAAATTCAAAAGTTGTAACTGTATTATTTAATGGACCTGAGCTAAAATGAAAAGTTTTATTTTTAAACTAACAAAGAATAATAACTTCTATAACAAATTAAGCTATTGCTCATTGTTAATGTTAGTTAAAGGAATAGTTCATTTTCAAATAAAAATTTCCTGATAATTTACTCACCCCCCATGTCATCCAAGATGTCCATGTCCTTCTTTCTTCAGTCGAAAAGAAATTAAGGTTTTTAACAAAAACATTCCAAGATTGTTCTCCTTATAGTGGACTTCAATGGTCTCCAAACGGTTGAAGGTCAAAATTACAGTTTGCAGTGCAGCTTCAAAAGGCTTTAAACAATACCAGACGAGGAATAAGGCTCTTATCTAGCGAAACGATCGGCCATTTTCTAAAAAAAAAAATCAAAATGTATATGCTTTATAGGCACAAATGATCGCATCACAAGTGCTTCCACCAGAACACGATTCCGTATTCTTCAAAAAGCTTACGCTAAATGTCCTACACCTTCCCTATTCAACTTACGGAAAAAACGGAACTGGCGCTGCATTCGCATTCGTAGACACTTATTCCTTGTCTGGTATCATTTAAAGCCCTTTGAAGCTGCACTGAAACTGTAATTTTGACCTTCAACCGTTTGGAGACCATTGAAGTCCACTATAAGGATAAAAAAAATCCTGGAATGTTTTCATCAAAAACCTTCATTTCTTTTGGACTGAAGAAAGAAGGACATGGACATCTTGGATGACATGGGGGTGAGTAAATTATCAGGAAATTTTTATTTGAAAGTGGACTAATCCTTTAATGCATTAACTTACGTTAACTGAGACCTTATTGTAAAATAATACCTATTGTTCTTTATAATTCTTTTATGGCATTTCGACATGCAACAATTCCTGAGTTCTTTTTGTTACAAGAAAAAAGTTATTAAACCTGTTATATTACGAACATTTTTGCAACTTATTTCAATATCGTGATAATACCGTATACCGTGATAAAAGCTTTAGCAATTATCGCAACATGAAATTTTGATACCGTCACATGCCTATAGATGCCTGCTTTAAAATTCAAACCGTGCATTGATAATTGTAGCCAATCACAGACATATCTGATGAGTGTGTGCACACAAAGGCCAATCAGAGGTGTTTACGAATCCTCCCAACAGCGCTCAAAGCATCACGTTTTTAAAATTTCAGTACCTACTTGGTATCGCGGTTGATACTTTTGAGTTCTGACAACACTAAACCTTAATCATTTGAGGTTAGTTGTCATTCATTCATTAAGGGGCTGTTTACACTACACCATTTTCAACTAAAAATGGAAACTTTTCATGCGGTTTGGCCATTCATTCACACGACAACGGCGTGTTGGGGGCCTAAAAACACAAATTTTTGTTATAATATATATATATATATAACTTGTTGTCTTGGTTTAAGGTTGGATGCTAAGGTTAAAAATGGTTTAAGGTTGGATGCTAAACAGTTTTGTCATTAAAGCATTTAAACATTGTGTTACCGACCATGTGATACTACAGAGTGTTCTCTAACAGTGTTATGATGATCAGATATTCTGAAAAATAGAGGTGTGAATCTTCACTTGCCACACGATTCGATTACAATTCAGAGAGTAACGATTCGATCATAAAGCGATTCTCGATGCATCACGAATGTTTCTTTTATTAATAATAATTACTATATTAATCATAACTATAGTTCTTTTTGATATTTTATCTTTGCTAAGAATAAGAACAAAGATGCAAATAACAAACAGAACAAATACAGTATAAGAAAGAAACAAATTAGCAACTTTTTTTATTAATAAGAGTTGCCTACTTTATTCACAATAAAACAGCACATTAATATGTATTATAGGCCTATTTAATTGCATTTTTTAAAAATCGATTCTTTTTTTTTAATGCATCGATGCAGAATTGTTCACATCAGTATCGCAATGTATTGTAAAAATGATTATATTCTACAGCTCTACTGAAAAATTATGAAAACATGTTGTGCAGAAAGTTAACTATGGTGTAGTCTAAACACTCACGATCAGCAAATGAAACTCAACAATGATGGCAAGTTTCATGCTGCAATGCATTCTGGGTGTCAGCATAGTACAAACTCATTCATGGCTCCAAGCATGCATTGCAGCATGAATAATTACGCACCTAAATTGTCTTACTATTTTCTGCTTTTATTTTGTGTCTGCTTTTTACTTTTACTGTCACCATTGTTGAGGTTTGTATGATGAATTTTTACACAAAAGATTTGGCAGTTTTGAAATCTCTTCATCTTTTCACAGTTTTAGTGTGTTACAGTGATCTTTCTAACAGCTTTTTTATTCATTAATGACACAACTTCACTATTATTTGCTTTAAATCAGACTTCAAGAAAAAAAAAAACAGTGGCTTAAATCACTTTATCATAGTCATTTGACTACCATAAAAGCTGACATCTTAACCTTATCTGCTTTTCATCAATCTCTTTCTTTAATAATTCACAAACTTTCTCTGAAAACACTATTGCATTTGCTGAAAGAGATTTAAATGAACAAAAGTCAAGGGAGAAAGTGCCCAACTAAATTACATTAATACCCATTATGACGACTTCAAATGAAAGTTATTCTCAATAAATCATCAAAATTACCTAGCTAAACCTCTGTTAATTCTCAATAAGAATTTTATACACATATGAAAGAAATAAACGCAAACTGGTTTGTAGTAAGTAGATGTGGTAGTGCTGTTTTGCGTTAAAGTGTTCTTTTATTTGCAGTTGACTTTTTTTCTGTTCTTGTTGTTCCCAAGTGATTCTGCTTGTTAACAGCAGGTGTCCAGTAGTGTTCATTTAACACTGAGAATTTTGCTGTGTATCATGTTGCTACAAAGTTCTCTGTGGGATTAATTAGTAACGTTTTTTGGACGATTTTACTTAACATTTCAGTAACATCATACAAACATTTAAATGATGTTCTATTAACATTAAGGAAACTGGAAATTTTTTTTGTTCTTGGAATGTTTTCAAAATGTATTCAAATTGTAAGGACGTGGCATTTCTCATCCAATGTGAAACCCTCTTTAGGCTTAGTTTGTTTTGCTAAAGTTGGAAGCTCCTAGTCCGAGGAAATTAACTAGTGAGTTGATATGTGTTATGGTTGATTTTCATCTGCATTTGGTGGGTGTTAATTTTAGGACCTGATTGCATATATTCAGAAAAACTATTTCCTAAAGAAGTGCATGTATTGTGCATGCATTCTCCATGGGTATTGGGTACCCCACAATTCAATAAATTAAACAAATAAACGAACAATTATAAACCAACACAAAGATTTCTCTTATTAGATATTTCCCTCTTCATGGTTTAGTTTTCTTGTGCTTAATACAAACTTATACAATAATTTTAACACTTATTTCTTCCTTTTCTGTTTAGTCCATCACACAATCTATCTTCCAAACAACAAACAGTAACTTGTGCTTTGCATTATTCCTAAAAGATGTTGACTAGTGCATACACACACTTCACCTCACATGACTTCCACAGACAGAGCTATTTGCTATCCATGACTAGCCTCTGCAATCAACTTCCAGTGAACAGCTTTCTGTATGTCAGGAAACACCAGAGTATATCATAGGGAAGTGTTACAGGAACAAGGAGCAGGATAAATTAAATCAAAACATGGTCATCATTCATAGTAGCAGCTAGTGTTGTAGTACTCGAGACCAGTCTTAAGACCATTTTTTGAAGGTCTTGTGGTCTTGGTCTCGGCCGCATTTGGTCTCGGTCTTGTCTTGGTCGCAGACTAAAAGGACTTGGGATTTTATTTCAAGACCAGTCAAGACCACAACTGCGAGAATATCGCTAATTTTCTGATGCATTGTCTGATTTCTTTGTTAACATCATTCATTTGATTGGATGTAAAACTTCCTGCTTCAAATGCAATCAATAACTTATTTCTAATTTCATTTATTTTGTTACTCTTGTGCCGGGTCAGTAATCAACAAGGGATTGTGTCAAAAATGTCACCAAAATTAATACAAAGGTCCACAATAGTCAAGATATGATTGCAAAAAAGTACTTGTATAAGATCTTGATATTTATATTATAACATATGATATAATTATGCGATATCACAAGAAAGAGGACTGTTTTCACAAATATGAGCACAATTGCAAACGTGATATTGATTTTTTTACAAATGTCCAATAAACAAAATTTTATTTTTAAAACATTAATCTCAACATTATTTATGCATTTGTAATTGTACCAATTCAGATCCAAATTCTGTTCCACCTCTGCAGTGTAAAGATGAATTTTGATGTTAGTGATTTCAATTGATTGGTAACAGCTCTATATAATGTCTTATTATTCTAACTGTAATTATTGATTAAAAATAAGACATTTCTCAGGCAGTAAATGTGGATCTTTCAGATGAATTTGAGGAGTGCCAGACTGGTCTTGGTCTTGACTCAGTCTCGACTTGCCTTGCCTTGGTCTCAACCCCCCAAAGTCTTGGTCTCGTCTTGTTCTCGACTTGGTCTTGGTTTAGGTGGTCTTGACTACAACAAGCAGCCTAGCAGGCCTCCAGACTGTGACTAAATGGTCCATTTTGTGAACTTTTTTGTGACTACATTTTGTTAACAGTAACTCTGGTCCCTTTACAAAGTTGGTCAACTCTGTATGATTAAGCTATGCGCCATTTCTGTACATAAAACGTTCAAAAAGTGGAACGAAACTGCGCTACCTATTTGAACCATGCAGCACACACTATTTACTAGCTCAGCCCAGTTTAAACTAATTTAAAACCAGATAAAACAGCCTCAACATTCTCTACAGCACTGACAAAGAAAATCATTAAGTCACATACAAACGAGTTACAAGACATTTTAATCCACAAATCACCATCCTTGCAAACGTTTAGCATGAATTTACTCTAGTGAACTGTATTAACCATGGCATTTTGGCAGAAATGTATTATAATCATATTGAATATTTCTGCTATTAATATTGTCATGTATGTTGTATTGAATATATAAGGGGAGTAAAGGAATATAATTCATTTTTTATTATTAAAGGTGCAATATGTAATATTTTTGCAGTAAAATATCCAAAAACCACTAAGCCAGTGTTATATATTTTGTTCACTTGACTTGAGTACTTACAATATCCCAAATGTTTCCAACTATTTGTAAATCGTGAGAAAATTGCAATTTTAACCAAGGCTCCGGGATGTGTGAGGAGTCGCCTGTCAATTGCATCATACCCGCGTTAACCCTCGGTCTGCCTCGGTTTCCGGTTTTATTTTGTAGAAACCATGGAAACACCAAAGACGCTTTAATATATTTAATAGACAAGCCAACAACTGTTTTGATATATTTACAGACAGAAAACTAATTGTTGTTATATAGCTCAACACGTTTAGTCTTATTGTTTAAATCTAATTTCCTTGATTTTTTGCGAGTACCATGCTTTACCATGCCTCAGAGAAAAACACTATTTTGTCAAGTAGCTAACATAGCATAATCAGATGCAGCTTTATTTTTAGTAACGGTAATACAGAATTTTCTCCATCATACAATACGTTTTAAAATGAATTGCATGCAATTTATCAACTCAAGCCATCCAGCATTTAATATGATATTCAAAATCGATCTAGCTTACTGCAGTGTGTCTCAAACAAGTGTCTCACAGCAGCCACCGAGCGAACGCACAGAGTAATGTTATAACATCATTTTCAACACTCTCAAGTGTATCTAATATGATAAACAAAGTTGCGTTACCTCATACTCATGACCGGAAAAGCGGAAGTGGCGCTGGCGACTGTGGCATAATAAAAGTTCCGCTGCTCGTGAGGCGTTTGTAGCGCAATCGCCCCAGCAGCATCGTTCAACTCTCATAACACTCGGTCCTGCTCTGCTTCATACTACAATAACGTTAATAATCGCATCCATGAACATGATTTCTTCCAGAGTCCTATCCCTATTCTTTTGCACCGTCTGTTGAGGTGAAGACCACATGTCCCAAGATTCCGCGTTCAAACTTAGCGTCATCAAGCTATGCCTTTGTTTTGAATAGGCCTCTAGCGACCTCTAGCGGACAAAATTTTTACATATTGCACCTTTAAAGGGTTAGTTCACCCAAAAATGAAAATAATGTCATTTATTACTCACCCTCATGCCGTTCCACACCCGTAAGACCTTCGTTAATCTTCGGAACACAAATTAAGATATTTTTGTTGAAATCCGATGGCCTCCATAGCCAGCAATGACATTTCCTCTCTCAAGATCCATTAATGTACTAAAAACATATTTAAATCAGTTCACGTGAGTACAGTGGTTCAATATTAATATTATAAAGCGACGAGAATATTTTTGGTGCACCAAAAAAAAAAAAAAAAAAAAAAACGACTTCAAAAACCGATTTCAAAACACTGCTTTAGGAAGCTACGGAGCATTATGAATCAGCGTGTCGAATCAGCAGTTTGACACGTGATCCAAATCATGATTCAACACGCTGATTCATAACGCTCCGAAGCTTCCTGAAGCAGTGTTTTGAAATCAGCCATCACTATACAAGTCGTTATTTTGTTTTTTTGGTGCACCAAAAATATTCTCGTCGCTTTATAATATTAATATTGAACCACTGTACTCACATGAACTGATTTAAATATGTTTTTAGTACATTAATGGATCTTGAGAGAGGAAATGTCATTGCTGGCTATGGAGGCCTCACTGAGCCATCGGATTTCAACAAAAATATCTTAATTTGTGTTCCGAAGATTAACGAAGGTCTTACGGGTGTGGAACGGCATGAGGGTGAGTAATAAATCACAGAATTTTCATTTTTGGGTGAACTAACCCTTTAAACTATGTTTTTTTTAGTTTTTTTTTTTTTTTTTCATAAAATGAGTTTTTCATAACAAATATCATAGCGTTTTATAGAGTTACTGCCATAATTACCATGGCCATGGTGGTGAGAAGCCATGCATGGTTTTACCTGTAGTTACCATTGTCTAACCTGTTAAAAGTACACTGTGAAAAAATAATTTTTGGTTTAATTTAAAAAAGTAAGTTACCTGGTTGCCTTAAAATTTTGAGTTCATTTAAATAAAAAAAATTGAGTTAATACAATGAAGGCGATTGATTTAATAAATAGAAACTGAACCACATTAATTATCTAAGTTGATTTGACAAAAGAAAAAAATGTTTTGATAACAAATCATGAAAAGAATTTTTTACAGTGTATGGATACTGTGGAAGAAGGGCAAACCCTAAGTAGAATTCAAATCAGTGTTTTACTTCCAAATGCACATTCAGGGAGACAAAATATGTTATACTATTGCTGACTTTAGTTTGTGTGTCGTTCATTATTGGTCCCCCTATCCCACTCGTGCTAGCAAGTGCTGTAGCCACCATAGGTAAAACTTGTTGGCACCACTTTCATTTGTTAGCCCTGCAGGAAAGAGAGCCATAAATACAGGTAGCTTCACACACACACACACACACACACACAGAGAGAGAGAGAGAGAGAGAGAGAGAGAGAGAGAGAGAGACACACAAAAGTAGAACTACTTTTGTTCAAAACACAAAACTAACATCCACCTTCATATTAAGATCTATAGACAATATGTGAATACAGCCATTTACAGTCTAAAAACCCTCACACAAATTGTCACAATATAATATCTCTCATGATATAGGTGGTTTTTTTTTGTTTTTGGTTTTTTTTTGTAACATCCTCAAAAGAGTCTGTTCTGTCTTTCTGAAACATCACACACTTGCACACAATAACTACATGCTCACACCAGGAGACCATCAATAGCTTGAGTTGGCCTCTGTGAAGAATGTTTTTAAACAGAGCTTAAAACTACTAGACTGTCTGCAAAATGTTTATTTCTTTAATGCAACAGGCTCCATACTTTATCTACCCCCTGCCTGCTATGGCTGCCCCACTCACTAGAAAGAACAGCAGTCTGCCATAAAACTTTAGTTTCAACACTTGGCTCACTCACTCATCAGTGCATCAGATGAACTTTTGCATGCTGGCCCAGAAACAGCTCCAGCCAAGCTGCCTAATAAACTGTGCTAACTGAGGCCCCAGAAGACTCTGAAAGACCATCTAGTGGTTGCTAGAAAGAAGAAAAAAAAGTAATCTGAGGTTCTAATGATTTTTTTAAACATGTAAAACTGTTTGCAACCAATTGGACTATGAAAGAGTCAAAAGATTATGATGGAAAGCAGTCTGGCCCACAACATTCTTACCTTGTGCTGTGCAATTACACCGACCGGCTTCATGTTCTGTCCAGCCAGAACCATGGACTTACATTCCACACAGGAGCCGATTGTTAACTGCTTGCCATTGTCAATTACCAGGGTCTGGCTGACCCTTGGAGCATAGAGGAACACAGGCAAGCGTTCAACGCACACCGCTTTCAGCCCAAGAGGTCTCTTCTTCTCTTTCCTGCAGAAGAAGCAGATGAATGTGTTGCAGTTATACTGGCGTGCCCAGGGGCTGCTGGACGGGCCTGATCCTGAGCCCTGACTCTCATGTTGGGTCCACTGGCCCAGCAGGTCATGGTAGCACAGTGCACAAGCAGACACAAGGCCCGTGGCATCAGCAGGGCGGGCACGGGGAGCGGGAGGGTGGACAGTTAGAAAAGGAAAAAAGGGTTCTCGCTCTCCACAACGCCCCGGAGGGTTAACGTGAAGCTGATACTCTGTTCCTCCAGAGAGTTCCTCCCCACACAAGTAACAGATGGAGGTGTGGCTTGAGGTTGTTATGGCAGTCTGAGAAGGGGTCAACAGAGGTCCTCTGGGGGGGGATACCAAGACTCCTCCTCTTCCCATGGCCAGGTGGTATCTCTCAAGGAACGTGCTGACGGAAGTAATGAGCTCCTCACTTAGACAGAGGCAGTACTCTGCCCAGACCCCCTCCAAGATTCTGTGACATGTGACACAGCAGTGTACCTGTCCATTCCGCACACTCTGAGCATTAGGAGGGCATGGTAGCAGGTTTATGAATGGAAAATACATTGCACTGCGGGCTTTACTTGCACCAGCATGGGTGTATGCCGTCCTGACCTCTCGACCGCAGTCCTGCCCACATAGGTAGCAGGCCTCCCTGTGGTTCTGTGGCATGGAGGGGAGTGGGTGGATTTTTGGTAATCCAGCCACACATTCATTCATGGCAGGTGGAGAAAGAGGGGTTGCAGCACCAGTGTTGAGGGGCACTACATAGAGTCGCTGGAGAACAGGCACATCTGCTAGCTCGAACCCTCGCCACTGCTGCATGAGGGAGGAGTGGCAAGTGGTACAAACCAGAGTATATCCACCCAGGTTGAGTGGCACAGCACCGGGTGGAGGGGTGTGAAGCCACAGAAAAGGAAAGAATGGTTCACCGGACGCTCTCTCCTGCTTCTGCACAAACACTCTGAAGCGACCTCCTGCTGAAAGCTTGCTTCCACAAATATAACAGACGCATTCGTCAGCAGAAAGACTGGAGTGACATTTGGCAGCTTGACTCCTCTCTACATCAAAGTGCGATGATGCTGCGCGCTCTCTCTCATCATCGCTGGTGATGTTGATCTCGCAGCTGTCAGACGCGTCCAAATCACCGGTGGACGCATGTATCCACTGCTTATTGCACGTAATTATGCCGTTATCCTGCAGGGGTGTGCGCACAGATAGACTGTCATACTGCTGGACAGCCATGGACACCGATGAGTGCGATATGTGATTGATGATTTTAGTCGCACGCCGATCTGATTTAGGTACGTCCTGAGCTGTGTAAACTCTGGTCGGATATCGCGCTGACTCAGGACTGCTCTTAACACTCATTGCGCTCTTTCTACTGCCTTCTCTTGAAGCTTTATTAGACGCACGGAAACTTGTGGCATTATTGCTATTCATTACACACGCTGACAGGTCCAAGTCCTGCTCGGACAAGTCATTATCAGAGAATGAGGAAATGTCCGACTCATTGGCGTCATAATTACTAACGCTCATTCTCCGCTCAAGATCGTAGCTAATGTTCCGTAAATCGCACTGGTATGGTCTCTTGAGCCAGTACATGCGCTTCTCGATGGGCGTCCTGTTGCGCTCGAATGAGTTCCACTGTTCGCGCAGGAAGCAGTGGCACACGGCACACACCAGAGCGTCCCCATCCGGACTGATCTCCGGCGCGCCAGGAGCCGGGTCCTGGCCTTGCAGGAAAGGGAAAAATGGGCTATCCTTTTCTCGTTGGTATTTTACCTGTAAGCTCAGCTCTTTTCCCGGGGTCACTCCGCTTCCACAGATAAAGCAGTGGATGAAGAAAATCCCGTTGCGCTCGGGGATGCACACGCTGCCGGACAGAGCGCTCTCCTCCCCGGGCAAAGACGAAGCCATTCGCTGTAGCGCCTTGGAGGTCGGCGTGAGCTCCGGATCGTTCATAGTTCCATGCGCAACAGAACTTCAAAATCACAAGCAGCGTGATTTCAAATCCACTAACATTCTTTGTGCGTTTTCTCACAAATGTAGCGCCATTGATCCCACGGAAAAAACTCGTTCACTCCGCAAACTCGCTTGGTCCGCCGATTTCTGATTTGTGTGTCAGTGTAACAATCCTGAAAAGCACATTTAAGCCGTCGTCTGGAGTCACATCCTTATGAGGCGGTGTAATCCTTGTGCTGTTAGAGAGTAAAAAGTCTTATTGAAGTTGTCTGGCGAAGTTTCCTCACACTGTGACTGTGAGACGACTGAACTGAACACAGCGCCATCTCTCTCACTCACTCAGTGTCACACACACGCACACACACACAAACACATTTATGTTTATTTCACTATATAGTTAGGGCATCTCATAGACTTCCATTGTTTTTATATTAGGTTAATGGTATTTGATATTGATATTAATGATATAATGACCACTACCACCAAATATAACCCGAGACGTGTGCAAAACACTAGATTTAAATAGCCTATATGATTTGGCCGATTCATAGACCCAAGTCTTTTTTAAGTCTGGCTCACCAGTTGCAGTTCAACAGGTTTTACTATATTAATGGGGTAATTTTTAATAACTATGATATCTCATAGACTTCTATAGTTTTTATATCAGGGTAATGATATTTTCTCCAGCCTAACCCTACCCTACCCCTAAACAAGCACTAGATTTTAATAGAAACATGATTTTGGCCACAGTTTTTACAATCACTTCTTGTGTAATCATGCTAGAGAGATGTAAAACATTTCAAAAATGATTTTGGTCAAGATCCGGTTACAAAATGTAAGCATTTATGAAACAAAATCAATGAAAGGGAGGACCAAAACAAATAGTGCTAAATAGTTTTAAAATGTAAAATTAAAGTTTTTTTTAATGAAAATATATAGAAAACTTTGCCAGATTTTTATAACAGGTGAAACATGTTATCACAGTCTGTGAAAAAGACCCATTGTTGATGACATAACCATCACATAGCGCTGCTTGATTCACTGCTTTCATTCAGAATCCAGTCTCTGCTTGTAAGGTTGACATAGTATTAATAACAGTAATCTACAAAGCTTACAGCTTGAGATTCAGTGTTTTGACAACCACATTCTTAAGGAATTGAAAAAAAAGTTTTGTACAAAACTGTTTTGCACAAAATATTTCAACACCTGTATAATTTAGACACACACAAACATCAACATTCAGCAAATGAATCTCAACAACTGTGACAACAAAGCTTCATGTTGCAATACATGTCGCCATAGTACAAAACTCTTCCATGGCTACCAGCATGCATTGCAGCATGAAATAATTATGCATGATTATACATGAAATATTACATTTTCTTTATGTGCTTTTATTTTTGCTGTTGTTTTTGATGTGACCCCTTAAAGGAACACTCCATTTTTTTTGAAAATAGGCTCATTTTCCAACTTCCCTAGAGTTAAACAGTTGAGTTTTACCATTTTTGAATCCATTCAGCCAATTTCCGGGTCTGGCAGTACCACTTTTAGCATAGCTTAGCATAGTTCATTGAATCTGATTAGACCGTTAGCATCTCGCTCAAAAATGACCAAAGAGTTTCGTTATTTTTCCTATTTAAAACGTAACAATTCTGTAGTTACATCGTGTACTAAGACCGACGGAAAATGAAAAGTTGCAATTTTCTAGGCCGATATGGCTAGGAACTATACTCTCATTCCGGCGTAATAATCAAGGAACTTTGCTGCCGTACCATGGGTGCAGCAGGCGCCATGATATCGCACAGCGCCTCTCACAAATGTCTCCATGGTTGCAAGGCACGCTACCTGTGCAAGCAGGGGGTCACAGGTGCTGCACAATATCATTGCGCCTGCTGCACCCATGGTACGGCAGCAAAGTTCCTTGATTATTACACCGGATATCAACGACAAAGTGTAACGTGGGCTGATTCAGAAAGATGGAGAGATCCAAATGCAGTTCTAGAAGTTTATTAACAAAATAACAAAAGTAAATCCAGGCAAAGGCAAAAAACAGAGTGCATCCAAACATGGCGAAAGGCAGGCAGAAACAGAACTGAAAACAAGGCACATGATACATCCACAAAGGACAACACCATGGGCCAGTTGCATGAAGCTAGTTAAACAAACTCTTGAGTTTCAGAGTAGGTTTAGAGTTGACAAATTTATTTAAGTCCAACCTGGTTTAGATCAGGGGCCCATTTCAATAAGGAGGTTCAATTAAGTTGTTCTGAAACCGAAAACTCAGAGTTTCGCATCTCAGGGAAGAAGTCAACTCAGAGTTCAAGTTTTAACTCAGAGCTGACTTCTTCCCTGAGATGGGAAACTCTGAGTTTTTGGTTTCAGAACAGCTTAATTGAATTAGTTCAATCAACTCTAAGTGTGTTGATCAATGGAGCTCCGAAATTACGATTCACCATGGCAACAGCACCCGACAAAAAGATGTCTGCATACTTCTGAGCCAATATGTAAGTTTTATTCTTAATCATTGTTATAATACCAGAGGTGAAAATTGGCAGAATGGTAAGTTATTGAACTAATATTCATTTTCATGGTATCCCACGGGTAAAAAAAAAAAAAAAAGAATGTGCAGCAGCTAAAAATTAAGTATAAAAACATTATTCAATCAGCCTTTAAGCATAAAAGGTTCATTGGTGTAGGCTACATTACTTTACAAACATGTTACATATTAAATAAATATCATTCAGTGTCTATTTCAATTCAGCTTTTTCCACATAGTCTCTCTAATGCTCTTTTCACATAATTAAATGTTCTCTAATCCAATATGTTACATTTTTTTTAATTGGGGTAATGAAATTAACATTTGAATTCTACTCAGCCAACAGCAAGAAGGCAGAGGCTTGCAACATGGGAGGAGGACCTGCACCACCACTGACAGATGAAGAGGAGATGGCCACAATACCAAGTAATGGAAGAATATTAAAATCCAGCAGGAAAAAAATAACTCTTGCTTTTGTAGGCCTATTTGTAGGAAATAAAGATGACCAGATGAATTGGATAATTTGTGTTTATTTAACAGGTGTAGTGGTGGTTACAGCATATATCTCGGACTACCATTCCATACAGTAATCTGTTTCATTTTCAGAAGGTGCGATGATGGGAATATGTGTCTCATCAATGCAATCAACCACATTGGAAAACCTAAAGGAAATTCTAATTATTAAGTTACTTCTAGAGGTCACAGTAAGATGTTTTTAAGTGAAAGTCATTTATCAAATGCAGTGTGAATGAATGAAGTAGGCATTTAAACACCACTTATGCTTTAAAAGGGGGGAGGAGACTAAAAAAAATTCTGGGTTTACCAAAGAAAACCTGCTCCCGACCAGGTTAAGTTCACAGAAGTTACCATAGTAACTGACTCTAAGTATAAGTTACTTCTCTTTCAGAAATGGGCTTGACTTACCCTGCTTTCTTGGGTTTGAGATCCCTCCAATTCTGAAACGGAAAACCCAGAGTTCCCCTCATTTCAGGGTTAACAAACTCAGAGTTTTCACTAAACCTCCTTTCTGAAATGGGCCTCAGGTTTAGTGGGCTCACAACGCTCAGAATAAACACAGAGTTTATTTGATACAGAGTTTGTGATTAACTTCTTAACTTTTTTTTTTTATTATTTTTTATTATAATGTATCAAACAATGAACAGATAAAGACAAAACAGACAGAACCTCTACAGGAATGAAATTACATAAAATCTTCATGTAAAGTTCCACAAACAAAATAAGAGAAAGGAAAAGGCAAATAAATAAAAATAAAATAACATCATAATCCAATACAGAGGAAACATTATGCATCAGAGGCATTACCAAACAAATCATCATAAGATTTAAAAAATCTGTCACTTTTCTTGTTTTTAATCAACCTAAGAGATCTGAGAAATACATCAATTTCAATTAAGAAATGTGAAAAGGTAGGCTGCTAGTTAGAGAATTTTTGCTTATGAATAAAAAAATGTCCAAACAAAATAAAAAAATTAACAATATAATTTATTGAAGTATTAGTTGTACCTTTATAGTAACAAATTATATCTTTTTAATTGAAAGGATTTGGAAGAATCAAGATACTTCCCTATATGAAGATATAAACAATTCCAAAAGTTTTGAGTTTTTTCACATTGGAAAAATAAATGGATCAGTGTTTCATCATTATTCCCACAAAATGAGCAAGAACTGTTAATCTCCATATATTTTGCCACAGTTTCATTCACAGGGTATATTTTATGTAATATCTTAAAATGAACTTCTTTGGTCTTATTTGGAATGCAGTATTTATGAGGTAACAGCCAAGCTTCCTTCCAGTCTATAGATTCGATAAGAGATGCCCAATAAAATTTGCCTTTAGGAATGTTACGTTTTATTTTGAAGAATTTGTCGAATATGCTTATTATTACATTTTTTGTTAAATATACTTATTCCATCTAAGATCAAATCAGGTTCTTTTGTGTCATTCTTACTAAAAGTTAGATGACATTTAACAAGTTGAGTTAGACCGGAAGGAACCGCTTTAAGCACTGCATTATATTCTTTAAACGGTAAGGGGAAATTATGAACAGACATAAACTCTTCATAAGACAAAAAATGACCTGATTTATCAAAAATTGAAAGAATTCCAATTATATTCCTGTTAAACCATGTAGAGAGAAAAATAGATTTATTCCTAATCATTATATCGGAGTTGTTCCACAGAAAGGTTTTATGTGGTGAAAAATTGTGGGTGTAGCATAACTTCCAAGCAAGAAGAGCCTGCTGATGAAATTTGGACAGTGCTACTGGCACTCTATTAGGTAAGTAGTTACATTTTAATAAAAAGGGAAGGCCACCAATTTTTGTAAAAATATGATTCAGGATAAAAAACCATATAGAACTGGGATTTGTTAAACATCTTTTAATCCAATTTATCCTAAAGGTGTTTACTGTATCACTAAAGTCTAACACTTTAAGTCCCCCTTTTTTCCGACTATTTGAAAGGACTGTTTTTTTAAGCTTATGAGGTTTGTTTTTCCATATGAAGTCTAGAAAAATTGTGTTAATTCCTTTAGCAGTAGAGTCATTAACAAAAAGAGAAAGAGAAGGATATACAAAACGAGATAATCCTTCTGCTTTGGACAAAAGAACCCTCCCATAAAGGGAAAGGTCTCTTTGGAGCCAAAGATTAAAGATGCTTTTAGTTTTTTTGACCCTGCCAGAAAAATTAAGCTGTTGTCTGGCTGCAATTTTTTTTGTTAAATAAATACCCAGATACTTTACAGTCTCTTTTACTGAGATACCATCAATTAAAGAATCATTACTTTTGCAGAGCGTCATTATCTCACACGTGGACATATTCAGTTTCAATCCAGAAGCATATGAAAACTGCTCAATTCCATTTATAGCAGTTTGTGATTAACTCTAGAGGGCGTACACCTGAAAGTGTGACATGCAGCAAACAGCCAATCACATGGAACATAGAGAATGTCAGTTTAATTCAGACTTCTTGTGAGAGAGCTATGGAGCTAGAATTATGACAATACTATTTGAATTTGAATTGTGTAAATTTGAATTATAGACAAGTGTAATTTAATAAAATTGAATATTATGTGGCATTTTACATAGTTCTGAATTTGATTTTTTAAAACTTGAATATTAAACATTTGAAATTGAACACAACTGAAATGTTTTCATGGCAGAATTTTATAGACATGTATTTTCAAACAGCAGATTTTTCGTTTTGAAATTTTAGACTGCAAATATCCAGTTTTTAAAAATACAGCTTCAAGTTTTCAAGATGAAGAAGAAATTCAGAACATCAAATTCAATATTGTAAATTCAAAGCGCAGAAATTCAGATCGTACAGAAAGTAGGTCAGAGGCCATCCGCAGGGAAGAGTAGAGGGTCTCAGAAAAGTCGAACGGAGCATTTCGGCCAATTACAGAGCTGCAGTTGTTTTTCTGAGGCGAGTCTGTGCTTAAACATTTATGAGCTGTATTTATATGTTAGGTTGGCTTTTTCAACACTTGAAACATTTGTCTAAGTTTTCTATTGTTTGTTTTAAAGTATATTTGGTGTGAAAGTGATTAGCATGCTACTGTGTCTACACAGGACTCGAGCGACGTGACAATAGAACCCATTGATTATAATCAGTAATATAATGTCTACACTGGATGCAGGCGGCGTGGCGCAACACCGTGTCTATGCCGGACGCGCCGCGCCGCATCACAACAGCTTGTAGTGACCACTGCAAAGAGTGTGGACTGCGTCAGAAATAACGGGAATTCATTTGCTGTTGGGGATTTGACGTGTCACGTCGGGCCGCGCCGCATTTAGTGTAGACAATATCACTGATTATAATCAATGGGTTCTTGCCTTTCTATTGACTAGTACAGAAGCGCACTGTGTGAACATGAATAAATGGCTTACAATAATGTGTATTGAGCGGAAATTAATGGTATAATGCGTGGGTGTATGAACCATTGTATGTGGGTAGGGCAAGACCCATCCACTTTATAAGACCAATGATGTTGGCCCCACTCACTTTTACCGTCTCTAATTCAGAGCGTCTGTTCACTTTTCAGAGCGCCGTCAGTCAAAACCATTCTACTTGAGGAATGCCCTAATAAATATAGTCAACAAACATGTAAATAAGTATAAATAAATTATCAAACTGTGTGTGCGCGCGAGGCGCCGGCACGATCACTTGAACCAGTCACTTGAGTAGCCTACTTATAGCCCCAGAAAACTATATTCCATCATTAATGCTCATAGCCTACAAAAGCATCGTTTTAAACTGCAGATGGTCTACTTTAATTTATGTAGCCTATAAAAACAGAACATTGTGTTCTTATAAAATAAAGAAAACAGACAGGATAGCCTACTGCTTTCCGCCATCTCAATTTCTTTTCCATCAACTTCTTTGTGATGGAGAGCGTCAAAACATAAAAAAACTCAGTAGTCTACTACTACTTGTCGCAGTTTTTTTTCTTTCATTTTGTTAATCTGTTAATTATTTGAGTGAAATATTTGGCCTATTTAGTCTTTATAGGCTAGATATGATTTTATTCTGTGCTGTGCGTGTCGATGTTTCCTCATGTTCTGTTGCTTATGCTTTGCGCAAGTAAAACTAAACTCCTGGAAAACAAACTTTGTTATTTTTAATGGGTCACAGACACTCCATTTTTTCGTGAGGTATCTGGATATGCAAACTCTTGATTCTTTTCCCCTATATTTTCACAGGGGAAGATAGATCATGGCCACGAATTAAGAATTCCTTCCTACAATTTATGTTCCCACAAAACGTCGTAGGAACGAAATTATATATATATATAGCTTATATCTGTTTTTTGTTTTTACTTTTTTTCAGCATGTCAGTCCGTAGTTCACATTTGCCGGTATTCAGTTTTGCTTTTCTCGGCATTACAGCATATTGTACGGCTTTGACAATTTTCAAATGGTGACAATATTGGAATATTAGGAAAAAACATTAATTTATGAGAAAGACTCTGCCCTGCTCGTCTCAAACCCCTCTCCAAAGCGCAGAGCCCTATATATGATGAAATAACTGAATTAAACTGATAGGCCCTACTTATAGGCTAATAAATTTCATTGCTTTCCATGTTCATGTCACAGACACGCCAGGCTCCACCACTCACCAATCACAGCGCACCGATTCTCCAGAGTACTGATCACCCGCACCTGCACCTCATCAGCACCGCAATCACCACAGTACTTAACACACACACTCACACACAGTCTTCGTCCGGTCTCGTATGCATTAAGACTTACCTGTATGCTTACCTCAAGGACTCCTACAAACCTACTTACCTGTCTCCAGCGTCTCCTGTTCTCCTCGTGTGAATCCCATCTGTGTGTGAGTGTTCATCGTCTCCAACGTCAAGTTTCTCCAGCGTCTTCCAAGTTTCCCCGCTTCTACAATCAACAAGGACAGTATCACTTCTCTGCACTCTCAACTTCATTATTTACTTCACGTTATATTCACCTGCACTGCTGTTTCACTCTTGCTGGTATCAATAAACATCCCTGCCTGTTATATCTGCCTCAGTCCCTTCTGTGTTGTAACAGAAGACCGGACCATAACAGCCTGATACCAGCATGAGTCACCCGGATCCCTTCCAAGAGCTCACGGACGCCCTGTGCCGAGCACTCACCTCCAGCTCACCGTCACCCGCTCCAGCGATCACATCCACAAACACCGTCTCCACTCCTTCACCGCCGGTTCACGCCAGTCCCATGGCCAAACCAACGCCCTACTCTGGCTCGGCGGAGGACTGCAGCAGATTCCTCCTGCAGTGCGCACTGGTCCTGGAGATGCAACCGCACCTCTACCCCACCGAAACTACAAAAGTGGTGTTTATAATTTCTCACCTGCAAGGCAAAGCACTTCAGTGGGCCAACTCCATCTGGTCTCAGAACAGCCCAGTCACACAATCCTATTCCAGTTTCGTCGCTCATTTCCAAGAGGTCTTCGGGAAACCAACGTCTGACTCTTCGATCAGTGAGAAATTATACAACCTGAAACAAGGCTCCATGTCTGTTAATGAGTATGCTTTGCAGTTTAGAACGCTAGCTGCCTCCAGTGGTTGGAATGAACAGGCATTAATTACCACCTATCGACAAGGGTTGGAACCTCGGGTGCGGTTGCATCTCGCTGCATACGAGGATTCCATCGGCCTCGAGCGCTTCATCCAGCTTTCCATCCGCTTCGCCACCCGTATGCAGTCGTGTATTGAAGAACACCAGGGCCAGTCGCTGTTTAACACCTTCCTCCGTCGGCCAGAATCCGTCAGCCCTCCAGAACCAGCTAACGAACCCATACAAGTGGAAAACTCTCGTTTATCGTCTGCAGAGCGACAACGGCGGCTGACCCTGAATTTATGTCTGTACTGTGGTTTACCTGGGCATGTACTCTCCACATGCCCAACCCGTCCTCCGCGTCCTATGGTGAGTGCTATCCTTCCCTCCATGAATAAATTGAAGCCACTTACCACTGTAGTAAACCTTACTGCCGCTGATGTTTCTCTTCCAGTGGTGGCGCTCCTCGACTCAGGGTCAGCCGGCAACTTCATCTCCAGCGCCCTCTGCAGACAACTCAAGCTCAAGACCACGCCTTCTCCGACCATCTACCAGATCCACTCTGTGACGGGAAAACTTCTCACTAAGAAGCGCGTGAGTCGCTGTGCTGGTCCTCTCCAACTGCGGATCGGCGTGCTGCACCAAGAAAATATCCATCTGCTGGTTCTGGAGGATTCCACCTCTGATGTGATCCTAGGGCGTCCCTGGTTGGAGCAGCGTAACCCCGTCATCTCCTGGGGCAGCGGCGAGATCCTGAAGTGGGGAGAAACATGTTTCTCAACCTGTATCTCCAGAATTCCAGCTCCGTCACCTCCTCGCTCTGAAGAAATCTCCCTCTGTGCAACTTCCATTGAGAGCCCGGTAGAGAAACGCTCTGTTGACATACCATCCTGTTACGCCCCCTTCAGCGACGTCTTCTGCCCGCAACGAGCCTCCAAGCTGCCTCCACACCGGCCATGGGACTGTGCCATCGATTTGCTTCCGGGTGAGCCAGTGCCCAGGGGAAGGATCTACCCTCTGTCCATCCCGGAGGAGAAGGCCATGGAGGAATACATTAAGGAAGCTCTAGACCAAGGTTACATCCGCCAGTCTACTTCCCCTGCTGCTTCGAGCTTCTTTTTTGTGGCAAAGAAGGACGGAGGCTTGCGGCCCTGCATCGACTACCGCGCTCTAAACAAGATCACAATAAAGTTCCGTTATCCCCTTCCTCGTGTCCCAGCGGCCCTGGAACATTTCCATGGTGCCACTGTGTTTACCAAGCTGGACCTCCGCAGCGTGTACAACCTCATTCGGATACGTGAGGGGGACGAGTGGAAGACCGCCTTCGTGACACCTACCGGCCACTATGAATATCTTGTTATGCCGTATGGCCTGGTCAACGCCCCCTCCGTATTCCAGGATTTCATCCATGAGGTGCTCCGGGAGTTCCTCCATAAGTTTATCCTGGTCTACATCGACGACATCCTGATATACTCCCGGAGCTTGGCCGAACATCACCACCACGTTGCGGAGGTCCTCCAACAGCTCAGGAAATTCCACCTCTTCCTAAAAGCCGAGAAGTGTTCCTTCCACCAGTCATCAGTACACTTCTTAGGCTATATCATCGACCACAGTGGCATCCGGATGGACGACGGGAAGGTGGAAGTCATCAAGACCTGGCCCACTCCATCCACTATTAAAGAACTCCAACGTTTCCTCGGATTTGCAAATTTCTACCGCCGGTTCATCAAAGACTACAGCTCCATCGCCCATCCACTCACCAACCTCCTCAAAAATAAGCCCAAGTCTCTGTCCTGGACACCAGCTGCCACCAACGCCTTCGAAGCTCTTAAGGAAGCCTTCACCACCGCTCCCCTCCTCGTCCACCCTAATCCAGACCTACCCTTCGTGGTAGAGGTGGACGCTTCCACCACCGGAGTGGGGGCGGTACTTTCTCAGCAGCAGGGGAACCCAAATAGACTTCACCCATGCGCCTTCTTCTCCCGCAAGCTCAACCTGGCGGAGACCAACTACGACATTGGGAACCGCGAGCTGCTGGCCGTGAAGTTGGAAGAGTGGAGGCATTGGTTGGAGGGAGCCAAACACCCCTTCATCGTTCTCACCGACCATAAAAACTTGGAATATCTAAAAGCTGCTAAGAGGTTGAACCCACGACAAGCCCGCTGGGCATTATTCTTCACCTGTTTTGACTTCTCCATCTCCTACCGACCAGGCTCCAAAAACGTCAAAGCAGATGCCCTCTCTCGTCTCCATGCTCCTGACGAACCACCAGAAGAACCAGAGACCATCCTCCCAAAATCCATCCTCGTAAGCCCCATCACCTGGTCGGAGGAGACATTACCCTCCTCCAATGCCTCCACCAACACTCCGTCGGGTTGTCCACCAGGCTTGCGCTACACCACCAGGGCACAACGCACTCCACTTATTCACTCAGCCCACACGTCACTTGGCACTGGCCACCCGGGGGTCAATGAAACCCTCTCCTTGTTTAAGGAACGCTTCTGGTGGCCCAACATGGCAACGGACGTCAGAAGGTACGTGCAGGGCTGTAGGGAGTGCGCCATCTCCAAGAGCCCACGCCACCTTCCATCCGGCAAGCTCCATCCTCTGCCCGTTCCCAATCGACCCTGGTCACACCTAGGAGTAGATTTTATCACCGACCTGCCAGTATCCGATGGTTTCACCTGCATCCTCGTCATCGTAGATCGATTCTCTAAATCATGTCGTTTGATTCCCCTGAGGGGCTTACCTACTGCAATGGAGACCGCTGAACTTATGTTCAATCACGTGTTCAGATACTTCGGAATCCCAGAGGACATCGTCTCTGACAGAGGACCCCAATTCACCTCACGGGTATGGAAGGCCTTCTTCTCGCTCCTAGGTGTGGCCGTCAGTCTCTCATCGGGCTACCACCCCCAGTCGAACGGGCAGACGGAGAGGAAGATCCAGGAGATCGGCCGCTTCCTCCGTACCTTCTGTCACGGCCACCATAACTCTTGGAACCAGTATCTGGGTTGGGCCGAGTACGCACAAAACTCCCTGCGTCAGCCATCTACTGGACTCACCCCATTCCAGTGCGTACTCGGTTACCAACCCCCACTGTTTCCCTGGACCGGGGAACCATCGGATGTTCCAGCAGTAGATTACTGGTTCCGAGAGAGCGAGAGGGTCTGGGACTCTGCACACCATCAGCTACAGCGGGCCCTGCGCAGACGCAGGATGACGGCCGACCTTCGCCGTTCCAATGCTTCCTCCTACCCACCGGGACAGAAGGTCTGGCTGTCAACACGGGACATCAGACTGCGTCTGCCCTGCAAGAAATTGAGTCCCAGATTCACTGACCCATTCACCATCACCAAGCAGATCAACCCTGTCACGTATCAACTCCAATTACCTCCACAATACCGGATTCATCCCACATTTCATGTTTCCCTCCTAAAACCTCACCACCCTTCTGTTCCTCTCTCCACAGGGCCTGGCGTAGCAGCTGCCGAGATCTTGGACTCCCGACGCCGTGGTGGTCTATTAGAATATCTTGTGGACTGGGAAGGCTACGGCCCGAGGAAGGCTCTTGGGTCCCCAGAAACGACATACTGGACCCCAACCTGCTTCACACCTTCCACTCCAACCATCCCGACAGACCTGCCCCACGTGGACGAGGACGGCCACCACGACGTCGGGGTCCTCGGCCCTCAGGAGCGGGCTGTAGAGGGGGGGGTTCTGTCACAGACACGCCAGGCTCCACCACTCACCAATCACAGCGCACCGATTCTCCAGAGTACTGATCACCCGCACCTGCACCTCATCAGCACCGCAATCACCACAGTACTTAACACACACACTCACACACAGTCTTCGTCCGGTCTCGTATGCATTAAGACTTACCTGTATGCTTACCTCAAGGACTCCTACAAACCTACTTACCTGTCTCCAGCGTCTCCTGTTCTCCTCGTGTGAATCCCATCTGTGTGTGAGTGTTCATCGTCTCCAACGTCAAGTTTCTCCAGCGTCTTCCAAGTTTCCCCGCTTCTACAATCAACAAGGACAGTATCACTTCTCTGCACTCTCAACTTCATTATTTACTTCACGTTATATTCACCTGCACTGCTGTTTCACTCTTGCTGGTATCAATAAACATCCCTGCCTGTTATATCTGCTGTAACTGTAACAGTTCAAGGACTTTGTATCATTTCTATTTTAATGCACTTTTAAAGTTTGGATCACATTAAAAACATTTGTACTAAACGGATTTGCTTCTTTTTTCCTCCGTGTTTTTCGCAGGAGACGCGCTCATTGCTCGACGATCAATAAGCTTTATATATAATATATATATATATATTTATATAGACATGGTGTTGCGCCACGACGCCTGCATCCAGTGTAGACATTGTATTACTGATTATAATCAATGTGTTCTATTGTCATGTCGCTCGCGTCCTGTGTAGACACAGTAGCATGCTAATCACTTTCACACCAAATATACTTTAAAACAAACAATAGGGAAACTTAGACAAATGTTTCAAGTGCTGAAAAAGCCAACCTAACATAAATACAGCTCATAAATGTTTCTCCTCAGAAAAACAACTGCAGTTTTGTAATTGGTCGAAATGCTCAGTTCGACTTTTCTGAGACCCTCTACTCTTCCCTGCGGATGGCCTCTGACCTACTTTCTGTACGATCTGAATTTCTGCGCTTTGAATTTACAATATTGAATTTGATGTTCTGAATTTCTTCTTCATCTTGAAAACTTGAAGCTGTATTTTTAAAAACTGGATATTTGCAGTCTAAAATTTCAGAATGAAAAATCTGCTGTTTGAAAATACATGTCTATAAAATTCTGCCATGAAAACATTTCAGTTGTGTTCAATTTCAAATGTTTAATATTCAAGTTTAATATTAAAAAAAAATCTAATTCAGAACTATGTAAAAAGGCCACATAATATTCAATTTTATTAAATTACACTTGTCCATAATTCAAATTTACACAATTCAAATTCAAATAGTATTGTCATAATTCTAGCCATCGAAAGCTGGCACAATTCACTTCTCTTTTGAATATTAAGAGTTAGTTATGAAAAATATCATGAATTTAAATGCATTTACAAGGCAGGAATAAACACTGCTGCTGCGGCAAAAGTTTAAGAAGAATCTGACTATATCAGTGCAAGCGAATCAACTGAATTTATTTATACAACAGTTCGTTCTGGTTCTCGAATCTGATTGGCTGGGAGGTCTGTCTAGCCACGCGATATTCTGCCAGTATCATGACGGTTTGTAATCAAGCGCATACCTATTAAAAGCCATTTGAACCAATGGGTTCGCTTTGGGGTTACCTGATTTCAGGGGGACCCAATTTGTCACCACACCGTTTCACAGTTTGAATCACTCCGCTTTCTGCATTCTGCAAGTGTAATGGCGGACAGCAAGACCACTATATTTTTACAGATACTGCTGTTGTTCCCTTACAAAAATGAACTGCAGTATATTGAAGTATAATCACAGTACAACTGCAGTACTTTGAAGTTCAACAGCAGTAAAACTGCAGTACCTATAAGTACAGCTGCAGTAAAATGAAGTACAACTGAAGGTTTGCATTATAATGAAGTACAAATACAGTATAACTACAGTTCAGTGATACTGAAATGCCTGTATAAACCTACCACTTATACTACATTACTGCAGCTGCGGTTACAGTAAACCACTACCTGCTAGCTGTGGACCACTACCATACAACATTAACCTATACAGGTGCTGGTCATATAATTAGAATATCATCAAAAAGTTGATTTATTTCACTAATTCCATTTAAAAAGTGAAACTTGTATATTATATTCATTCATTACACACAGACTGATATATTTCAAATGTTTATTTCTTTTAATTTTGATGATTATAACTGACAACTAAGGAAAATCCCAAATTCAGTATCTCAGAAAATTAGAATATTGTGAAAAGGTTCAATATTGAAGACACCTGGTGCCACACTCTAATCAGCTAATTAACTCAAAACACCTGCAAAGGCCTTTAAATGGTCTCTCAGTCTAGTTCTATAGACTACACAATCATGGGGAAGACTGCTGACTTGACAGTTGTCCAAAAGACAACCATTGACACCTTGCACAAGGAGGGCAAGACAAAAAAGGTCATTGCAAAAGAGGCTGGCTGTTCAAGCTGTCCAAGCACATTAATAGAGAGGCGAAGGGAAGGAAAAGATGTGGTAGAAAAAAGTGTATAAGCAATAGGGATAACCGCACTCTGGAGAGGATTGTGAAACAAAACCCATTCAAAAATGTGGGGGAGATTCACAAAGAGTGGACTGCAGCTGGAGTCAGTGCTTCAAGAACCACTACGCACAGACGTATGCAAGACATGGGTTTCAGCTGTCGCATTCCTTGTGTCAAGCCACTCTTGAACAACAGACAGCGTCAGAAGCGTCTTGCCTGGGCTAAAGACAAAAAGGACTGGACTGCTGCTGAGTGGTCCAAAGTTATGTTCTCTGATGAAAGTAAATTTTGCATTTCCTTTAGAAATCAGGGTCCCAGAGTCTGGAGGAAGAGAGGAGAGGCACACAATCCACGTTGCTTGAGGTCCAGTGTAAAGTTTCCACAGTCAGTGGTGGTTTGGGGTGCCATGTCATCTGCTGGTGTTGGTCCACTGTGTTTTCTGAGGTCCAAGGTCAATGCATACCAGGAAGTTTTAGAGCACTTCATGCTTCTTGCTGCTGACCAACTTTATGGAGATGCAGATTTCATTTTCCAACAGGACTTGGCATCTGCACACAGTGCCAAAGCTACCAGTACCTGGTTTAAGGACCATGGTATCCCTGTTTTTAATTGGCCAGCAAACTCGCCTGACCTTAACCCCATAGAAAATCTATGGGGTATTGTGAAGAGGAAGATGCAATATGCCAGACCCAACAATGCAGAAAAGCTGAAGGCCACTATCAGAGCAACCTGGGCTCTTATAACACCTGAGCAGTGCCACAGACTGATCGACTCCATGCAACGCCGCATTGCTGCAGTAATTCAGGCAAAAGGAGCCCCAACTAAGTATTGAGTGCTGTACATGCTCATACTTTTCATGTTCATACTTTTCAGTTGGCCAAGATTTCTAAAAATCCTTTCTTTGTATAGGTCTTAAGTAATATTCTAATTTTCTGAGATACTGAATTTGGGATTTTCCTTAGTTGTCAGTTATAATCATCAAAATTAAAAGAAATAAACATTTGAAATATATCAGTCTGTGTGTAATGAATGAATATAATATACAAGTTTCACTTTTTGAATGGAATTAGTGAAATAAATCAACTTTTTGATGATATTCTAATTATATGACCAGCACCTGTATGCTAGTTAAAAAAAAAAAAAAAAAAAAAAATTGTCTTAATGTAAATGGCATGAGATTTGGTGACTTTTTGGACACTTGCTGACAATTAAATTTGTCAGATAAAATCACTAAATCAGCCATAACACAGAACACAAGAACACAAAAATGAAGTGGCAACAATATAATCAATGCATAAAAGATGCAAATGGTGTGTGTGTGTGTGTACATTTACATGGAGTTCTTACAATTCATTAAGAGTAAACATACACAATGAAATTTTACTAAATTTGTTCTAAGGATTCAACCATAAAAGTTATTTTCCCAAAGCATTCATTTTCTCCTCCTCACAAATTACACTGAGATAAGATCACAATAAATCTGATCTAGTTCATATGTATTTGGTAAGGGCAAAATGACAAGCCCATATGAGTCATACTGATCAGTGGAATAGAGTGTCCCATCACAAACAAACCTCTGAACGGGTAAGTGTTTGAGCGCAGGTTACTTGAATAGGATATTGTGGAAGATTAGAGCAGTATCACAGGAGAACGCTGGAGCACAGGGAGGTATCAAAGTAGATCGCTGGAGCACAGGAAAGCATCAAAGTAGATCGGCTGGAGCACAGGGAAGTATCAAAGTAGATCGCTGGAGCACAGGGAAGCATCACAGTTGGAGCACAGGGAAGCATCACAGGAGATCGCTGGAGCACAGGGAAGCATCACAGTTGGAGCACAGGGAAGCATCACAGAAGATCGCTGGAGCACAGGGAATCATCACAGTTGGAGCACAGGGAAGCATCAAAGTAGATCGGCTGGAGCACAGGGAAGCATCAGAGTAGATTGCTGGAGCACAGGGAAGCATCAAAGTAGATCACTGGAGCAAAGAGAAGCATCAAAGTAGATCGGCTGGAGCACAGAGAAGCATCAAAGTAGATCGCTGGAGCACAGGAAGCATCACAGTTGGAGCACAGGGAAGCATCACAGAAGATCGCTGGAGCACAGGGAATCATCACAGTTGGAGCACAGGGAAGCATCAAAGTAGATTGGCTGGAGCACAGGGAAGCATCAGAGTAGATCGTTGGAGCACAGGGAAGCATCAAAGTAGATCACTGGAGCAAAGAGAAGCATCAAAGTAGATCGCTGGAGCAAAGGGAAGTATCAAAGTAGATCGCTGGAGCACAGGAAAGCATCAAAGTAGATTGCTGGAGCACAGGAAAGCATCAAAGTAGATCGCTGGAGCACAGGGAAGCATCAAAGTAGATCGCTGGAGCACAGGGAAGCATCAAAGTAGATCGCTGGAGCACAGGGAAGCATCAAAGTAGATCGCTGGAGCACAGGGAAGCATCAAAGTAGATCGCTGGAGCACAGGGAAGCATCACAGTTGGAGCATAGGGAAGCATCACAGAAGATTGCTGGAGCACAGGGAAGCATCACGGAGATCACTGGAGCACAGGGAAGCATCACAGGAGATCGCTGGAGCACAGGGAAGCTTCACAGGAGATCGTTGGAGCACAGGGAAGCATCACAGGAGATTCTGGAGAATGTAATTGTACTTTAGTTGTATTCTGTATTGCAGTACTACTGCAGCTGTGTTGCATTATTATTTTAGTACTACTTCAGCTCACATTCCCTATTAGTGGGTGAACAATCAACTACTTCAGCTGTATTGCAGTAATACCAGAATTCACCCAAAAATGAAAATTCTGTCATTAATTATTCACCCTCATGTCATTCCATACCCATAAGACCTTCGTTCATCTTCGGAACACAAATTAAGTGTAAATTATTATTTTTGATGAAATCCAATAGGTATCTGACTCGTTCATAGACAGCAATTTAGCCACCACTTTCAAGAAAGGTACTAAAGACATTGTTACAATTGTCCATGTGACTGCAGTGGTTCAACCTTAATTTTATGAAGCGACAAGAATACTTTTTGTGCACAAAAACAAAACAAAAATAACATTTTTACGTTCAGCACTGCAGGTTCTATGTCAGAACGCCGGCTCAGTATTGACCGACGCTGTTCATGTGAGCAACACGATGCATGCGTGTGATGCTGACGCAGGAGCCGGGCAGCCAATACTGAGTCGGCGTTCAGACGTAAACATGGAAGCTCTGAACTGCATTCATTGCGTCAACTGTGTACGAGACTGACCGAGTCACCTCTTGAAGCATTCTCGATAAAAGGGGTGATTTTGATTCACCTCGTTGCTGATTGGCTTGGTTCATGGCCTAATGCTTTAACAAAGACTTTTTCTTTTTTTTTTTAAATCCCTTTAGGAGAAATGAATGGAAAAAATACCAGTGCCTCTGAACAATTTGACTATTGGCCTTGCCCAGCACGTTGTTAGCCCTGGCTCGCACTGGCCCGACAGTTGAAAAGCAGCTATTTGGGGCAGACCAGTTTGTCAGGACAAAAAGGGCCAAGACTAGATGCTATTTCCACCAATTTTGTGCATTTTTCTGTGGTCAAAAAGTGCACCATGCACCCCTGGACCTGTAAACATAGAGCACATAACTGCTGATAATATAGTGTTATAGATGACAGGTAATATGTACCCTTAAAGAGTTAATTCACCCAAAAATGAAAATTCTGTCATTAATTACTCACCCTCACGTTGTTCCACACCTGTAAAACCTTCATTCATCTTCAGAACACAAATTGAGATATTTTTGATAAAATCTGATGGCTCAGTGAGGCCTCCATTGACAGCAAGTTAATTTACACTTTAAAATGCCCAGAAAGGTACTAAAAACATATTTAAAACAGTCCATGTGACTACAGTGGTTTAACCTTTATGTTAAAATAAAATAAATAAATAAAAAAAATAATAATGATTTTATTCAACAATATCTAGTGATGGGCGATTTCAAAACACTGCTTCATGAAGCTTAGACGCTTTATGAATCTTTTGTTTTGAATCAGTGGTTCAGAACGTGTATCAAACTGCCAAAGTCACGTGAACCATTGAAATTTCGAAACACTTATGACGTAACAAAGCCTCGTTTGCTGAAAATCACATGACTTTCACGCTTCGAACCACTGATTCGAAACAAAAGATTCGTAAAGCTTCGAAGCTTCATGAAGCAGTGTTTTGAAATTGCCCATCACTAGATATTGTTGAATAAAGTCGTTAATTTTTATTTATTTTATTTTTTTGCCGCACAAAAAAGTATTCTCGTCACTTCTTAACATTAAGGTTGAACCACTGCAGTCACATTAACTGTTTTAAATATGTTTTTAGTACCTTTCTGGGCGTTTGAATGTGTAAATTAACTTGCTGTCAATGGAGGCCTCACTGAGCCATCAGATTTTATAAAAAATATCTTAATTTGTGTTCCGAAGTTGAATGAAGGACTTACGGGTGTGGAACGAGATGAAGGTGAGTAATTTATGACAGAATTTTCAATTTTAGGTGAACTAACCCTTTAATAATTGTAGTAATACTTCTTATTTTGAAGTAATGAGATATTTTAAGTATTTAAAAATTAGCAGTATCATGTTTTCTGTATAACTCATTGAAATTAATGCATTACCCTTAATGTAATTTGAAGAAAGTTTTTACAATCAATTTAAATTTATTTTGTTTTAATTTAAATCAGTTTAGTTGAATTATGTCAAATTAATTTACTCTAGTATGTTTAACTTTTTTGGTAACACTTGACAATAAGGTACATTAGTTAAACATTAGTTAATGTATTAACTAACATGAACTAACCATGAGCAATGCATTTGTTACTGTATTTACTAATCTTCGTTAACGTTAGTTAATGAAAATACAGTTGTTCATTGTTTGTTCATGTTAGTTCAGAGTGCATTAACTAATGTTAACAAGATTTTATTAAAGTATTAGTAAATGTTGAAATTAACATTAACAAAGATTAATAAATGCTGTATAAGTACAGTTCATTATTGGTTCATGTTAACTAATGAACTAATGTTAACTAATGAACCTTATTGTAAAGTGTAACCACTTTTTTTTATGAATTTACTGAAGATTAAATAATTTAAAGACTGGTGTCAGTAGTAAAGTCATTAGTCACTGAGTGAAGCAACTGAACTCACGGCGACCAGGTACATTGTACAGTAGGTGGCGGTAATGCTCCAAAGCAGTGAGCGGCCATTAAACAAGAAGAAGAACATAGCGCATTAGCAAGAGATGAGTGTATAACACATTGATTAACCTGATAGAAAATAAAGTTGCTGGATCGCCGCTTTTAAATACAACACATATATATATTTGGCATGTTTGACATGTACGAGTGAGCATATTGTCATGCACTGTGTTCGAATTGTGACGGGATATAATTCCATGTTATTGGGAGGCAGGTAAGATTGTGTAAAGATTGTGTAAACTGGCGTTTCGTTTCATTTAATTTTTAAATATTCATAGTTGCTGTAAGTCACGTTTTCAGTTTTAAGCGATTAGTATCAGATTTCTGCCACCATATGATGTGTATGAAGAGATGCGAATTGTTACTTGATGTTGTTATTGTTATTTTTTCTAGATTGTGATTGTTGATGATGGTTAGCGTTGCTTGTTTAGATATTAATTTATAATATCTAAACATTATAAATTAATGTTTAGATATTATTATCTATATTATCCCCCCAGAAAGCTTCAGTTAGATGACAGAATAGATAATGCACCTGTATAGGCTAATGCTCTCCGGGATTATAATACATATTTTAAATAAATGCATAAGAATAATTTATTTATTTATTTGCATATAATAATTTCATAATTATATAAACATTTATATTTTTAGAATATAAAATTTACGCATATTAATAATTTTATTTTAATACAGGGCAGTCGACTCCAGGACTGGATTTGAAGAACCCTCCAGTAGGATGACTGTAAAATGAGTTTTGTGTAGATTTGCTTTACTTCTTTTTTTTTTTTTTATTCTTCTGTCCAAGGCCATAGGTTGTGTAAACAATGCTGAAGTGGTTTTCGGCAGATGAGTCCGGCTCTGCTCATGGAGTGAGTATTAAACATTCTTTTGTTCAAATATCTAATAATGTAGATTATTTTTTATGATGCATTTAATTCTCTCTTCCTAGGAAATCAGCCTATGTTTAGTGTGGGAATGTCTAGGAGTAAACTGTGTCTTTTATTCAGAAATAATTCTAAATGTGTTAAATCAACACATTTATTTATTTGGTGAGATGCCATGTAAAAGTCAAGTCATCCGGTTATCACCACAGAATAAACCCCTTCAGGGTAATACTAGACCCTAGACACACAACTTTCACTGTGGGGTCCTGATCACCCTGGATGATATTTGATAATAAACTTCTGAGTGTATATTATCCATTACATGTATGTTCATCATCATTAATAGATCCTTTCCTTGTCTCAGGCTCCTGGCTCCCCATCGGTGGACACAGGCACCGATATAAGATTTTCTGAGATCACTGAGCAGCTGACGCAAATGCAGGAACTTGTGGCTCATTTAAAAGATTTGATCAGGGAGAAGGATGCAGCACTCGGCAATAAAGATGAACAAGTCAAGGTAACTTTAATTTCTAAAGAATATTTTCAATGGTTCAGTGGGGTGATGCCCATTTTTTTTTTTTTTTTATTGAAAAATGCAATTTAGATGCTTTTCAAACATACAATTACTTTATTACATTTCTTTTATAAAAAACGTGTTTTTAAGAAGGGCTCTGTCCTGCTTGTTTTGCCCAGCCCCCTCAAAGCGCAGAGCAGAATATATGTCAAAACATCTTTGGGAGGAAATAAAATTAAACTTTGCTTAGTTCCAAACTTTTGTGTAATTTTTATTGCTTTCCGTGTTCTTGGACTTTTAATGTTTAACTTACATAGCACTTTCACAATGTATAAACAATAAAAGCTTAACTTGCACAATGTGAATTATAGCCCCAATGAGCTCAAAAAAAAAAAAAAAAAATCTTAAGAAGCCTTCCGTTAGGATCGCCATTATTTTCAATGGCATCTGCTTGGCTAGCGCAGTTACCCTGAAAGTCTGTCAACTGGATGCTGACAATATTGCTCATTGTACTTTGTTCAGGGAGTAGGTGTCACGTGACACATGATGTGACACTTCATAAAAATGTCTTCTCGACGTACACACAACCACATAAATTCAATATAAACCAACATACCAGTATAGTTTTACTTTAGACCCTTGTGTGCATGGCATACTGTTAAAAGCTGCATACAACTGCATGTTATGGTTTCAAACAAGAAAATATACATGGTCAAAGAATAACTACACTTATCAGATGCTCACTGTATTCATGTGTAGGCACGTCTCCTGTATGTTACACTGCTCCTACTATTACTACTACTACAACAAAAATAGTACTATTCATAATAATAATAATAATAATAATTAGTAGTAGTGTCTTCATTATTATATTAATTGAATAATAATAATAATTATAAATTATAATGTTACATCCATACTTGAAAATGAAATTCAATGCAATAAATTTGAATAAATGATTCACATTATACTCACTCAATACCATTTAAAGGGCTCATGGAGTGCATTTTCAAATCTTTATGTTTCTGAAGGTTAGCTTATGAAGTTAGCAAACTTTTTTTTGCACCAAAAAAGTTCATATATTTCTAAAAAATGAACATTTTCTATTCTCAGTTTCACTCTCTGTCTAAAACACTTTCAGTTTCATGGGCCATTATCTCTTCCAGAAACGCATGTAAACGCCCAATGCTGTGATTGGCGAACTTTACTGCATCATATCCACACAGTATGTGTGACGTGTGTTTTGATGTGAATGCATGTGTACAGTATTGGTATATTGTATCCGTGCTTTAATCTTAAAGAAGTGACAGCACTGTTGATGTCTGCAATTTTAAGGTTAATCAAACAACAAAAGACAAAGAGAAAATAACTCACTGCTCTTGACTGAATATTTTTTTCCAAATGCTACATTTCAGGAAATGTAGAAATAAACACTTTTATTTTTAAATAATTAAACACTGTGTTGCCAAAGTTGATATTGTGGATTTATATATGGCCACACACTTGCATGGTTCATTATATTATTAATTACATTAAACATTATATTATTATTCTTTTACCAAAATGAAGCTCAAAGTTTTTTTTTTTTTTTTTTTTTTTTTTTTTGACCAGCGAATTTTAGATAATTTTGGATATACGTGGTTTTTTTTTTTGGGCGCATCTGAGGCAGCAAGTGCATTTTCATCAACTTACAGTTTATAATGTTTATTGTTTATAAAATAACTTTTTATGTAAAATTCACTTTAAAAAAAACCCCCACATTTCCAACTTTCATTCATGGAGATAAAATGGACAATGTGCCATGGTTTAATTGCAGATTGCTGCCATCTACTGGAAAACACTTGTAAAAAATAACATGAAATTTCAACTACAGTCACTAGATGGCTCCAGAGCATTACTCAATGGCTCATTTGCCATTTCCACATAAGTATGCATATATTTTCACAAGTTTTTTTTAAAAATTTGATTTATGTTTAGACAATAAAATCATTATTATAACAAAAAATGACATTGTGGATGTGTTGTGGTGTCACCCCTTCATTTTTATGTGCTTTTCTGCATTGTAAACAAATGTTGGCCCCTTAATTTCTGTGTATTTGTTGTTCTGCGTTTTGGCTGACTTTTTTGGGATTTTATTTGACAATTTTATCATTTCCCCATTCATTTCTAATGTGGTATCTGGGTTTTATTTACACTAACACACAACCAGATAGCATTTTTTTATTTATTTATTTATTTGTAGAGCTAGGAAGTGTCAACAGTCATCAATCTCATGCCATTTAGATGAAGGGAATTTTTTTTTTTTTTTTTTCCCAGCAAAGGTAATTTCTGGTCGCCACAGACCCCAACAGCGATTAAGACAGTATTGGCTATGGCTCAACAACAAATACTAGACTAAGACACTTTTATTTTTATAAATATATAAATAAATATATTCAGACAACCGGTTCTTTATTTACTCTTGTGTTGCAAACAAGCATAGACTTGACAAAATATGGACACATGAGGGTTCCAACCCACAGCAACGTTTTGGAACTATAATAAGGATTAGTCTTTATTCAATTTATACAGTGAAGAGTGCAGTATTACTTTACAATTGATTACTTTATCACTTTTTAATTTGTAACTGTTCTATTGTATTTATTTGTGCTATTGCTTGTAATTTAATTATTTGTTCTTATTTTATTACTCAGTTTACTTTTCTTTAATAGTTTCTTTAATTTTCTTCAACATTATATATATGTGTAAATATCAAGGACATTTTGATTTTCAATTACATGATCCATTTAAATTAAAAAATGTAATCATTCCAGATTGAATTGTCATCACATATTACAAATTAATTCACTATATGTTTTTTTCACTCTAAAGTTGCTGCTATATCCAATATTAATGTTTAAATAAGTAAATTTCATGCTTAATCACTGCGTGATTTAGCCTATTGAAATACATTTACAATGCTCCCTTAATTCAAGATAAGGGGCAAAAATGCCCCTGTACGTCTTTTATATTTATATAATATAGTTAACCAATATTACAAGAAGAATGCCATTTTTCTCCAAATATAAGCAGAATGTGATATTTATTTTATACAACATAACAGTTTAATAAACAAGCAGTTTATATTAAGTGACTTACATTTTAGACACCAAATCACCTGTTTTGCTCTTTCGCCAATGATAATAGTTTCAAAGTCCACAGCATTGTTTTGCATCTCTGAGCAACACATTTCCTGATGAATCAGCCGTGTGAATGATTTAAAGTATCATTCTGTTTTATAAATTTCAAATAACAATATGTAACGTTTTATACATTCAACATTTCAAAACATCATTTGTGCATCTGTAACTGCTCTTGATTGATTAACTTTTATAACTTTTTTTATTCTATAGTTATATAGTTATACATTAGATTACAATTTCTGTACCTGAAAATCTCCTGTTTAAGCCTACATAAGAAACCTGAAAAGCACAGTTTATTTTATTTATATGTTTGTTCTGTTGTATTTATTTGTGCTGTTACTTGCTATTTGATTTTTTTGTTCCTATTTTATTACTTACTGTTTACTTGTCTAACAATATTTAAAATTTAAGTTAGTTAATCTAGTAGCTTTTGGTGTCATAACCTTATTTATTAAAGTTACATGTATCACAAACAACGAAAACAATAACTAGGATTATTTTATAGGCCCATTTTCTTTTCTTTTACTTTATTCATTTCTTGTTGTGGGGCTAGTGAAAATTTTGGCAGGGCAAGTAAAAATTTGAACCACTAGCCCAACTGGACCAGTAGAAAAAATCTTTAGTGTTGAGCCCTGCAGTCTCTAGAAAAAAAAGATTGAATGTATTGAAATTTGATGCTTTTTTTATTATTATTATTATTTAGCATTAGTCAGGATTCATGTCTGTTTTAATGGGCGTGTGTTAGGACTGCAGCAGTATGCGTGTTAGCAGGAGTCTGATGTGACTGTAATCTTATTATAACGTGTAGCTTTCTCGATGATCAGTGTCTGTATGTTTTGTGTACACATAAGGAAATTAAATAGTCAGTCCTCTACACTTTTAAATCTTTGGTGCTCACATTTATCTGATTCCATTTGTTTTTTTTGTTTGTTTGTTTTTTGGTAGGAGCTGACAGAACAAATGCAACACTTGCGGAGCGAGAGAGAAAACTTTCAGTCAAAGATGGAGGCAGAGCGTCACATTGCTCGGGCTCGGCTCAGAGATCTAATGGAGAAACATGAGGCTGAGCTCCTAAGGGTTGCTGATAAACATGAGGCTGAGTTGTCAGAGAAGGAGCAGGCCTTACGCAGACAGCTTGAGACTCTTCAGCGCTCTATATCACTACCTGCAGATGCATCAGCAAACCAGTCCACCTGTATCACAGCTCAGAGAGTCACAGAGTTGCAAGGTAGTCAACTATGCCACATACTTACAGAATGTCATCTGCAGTTTGATCTTTGTTTGTCAAATGACCTCAGTGTGAGGTTAAACCCCTGTCCTATCACAGTGACTTGGCATTTCAAATGTCATTTAGACACCAAAACACCAATAAGGGTGTGTGATAATAACAAAAAACTCAATTTTCTGGGATTTTGTCGATAATAATGATAATTTGACAATATTTGGATGTGTTTTTGTGCTGGTATCTTGGCTGGTTTAGGCCTGTTGTGGACAGCTGACTCCCAAAGCTTTTCGTATTCTGTGCTGTGGTCAATTAACAGCAGTGACAGAAGTGAACCTTTCCGCTATGAGGCATTATTTGCACCCATACTTTTTTTTTTTTTCCCTAACCTTATTGGTTGAATCAGATAAACACTAAAACATGCACTACCTGGCTAGTTACTTTTCTAATTTTATTTTGTTCGCCAATTTTAGGATTGCTGTGTCCTGTCACTGCATTGTTGAAACTCTCAGTGCCTTTTCTTCTCAGTGGTTTTTATATTTCTTTCTGTTCTCTTCTGTCCAATTCAGCCCAAGTGAAACTGAAAGAATCTGAGGTCAATAAAGCAGAGACAAAGTTCTTAAAGATGAAAGCATGGTCCAAGTCTCGGATCAGGCAGCTCGAGCAGGAACTCAAAAAAGTTCAGGTAAGAAAGTATATTGCATTTTTCATCAGATTTTCTTGTAAATATTCAGCGAAATTTAATTAACTTCTTTCTGTTTTTGGCTTCAGTCTGGAGTATGTCTTGATATGTCCCCTGACATCACTTCCCTACATGGTCGCATTACTGAATTGCAAGAGGAGAGAGAGGAAATGCTCAGCAAACTGGAGCTGTATGAAGATATGAAGGCAAAAAATGGTATAAATAAGTGGATATAAATGGTATATAAAAATGGTATAAATTAGCCAGTGTTTGAGTGTGGGGGGGTGGGGGGGGGACCAACAATCAAATAATAATCAGGTATATTATAATTATATGCACTATTTTTAATTATTGGGATATATGCATACTGTATGCGTCAGCCGTCGGTTTTCACATATATGTATGTATTCATATATATACACAACCCCCATATCCAGAAAACATTTTGTAAAATGCAGTTAAATCAATAATCAGTGATTCGTTAATTCACTTTAATCTTTAACTGACAAAAGTACAAAGAAAAGATTTCTGTTTTGTACTGACCAACGTAATTGTATTTTGTAAATATAAACAAATTTTGTTTTTCATGGCTACAGCACATTTCAAAAAAATTGGGACAGAGGCATGTTTACCACTGTGTCACATCACCTTTCCTTTTAATTACACTTTTTAATCATTAAGGATACTAATTGTTGCAGTTTTGCAAAGAGGAATATTTCCTCTTTGCTCAACTATCCATGGTCATCATTGTCTGATTCTCCTTTTCATGGTGGGCCATACATTTTCAATAAGAGACAGATCTGGACTGATGGCAGGCCATTCAAGCACATCCCTTCTACGGTGTAGAGTGTCTAAGAAACCACTCTGTTGTAGGATATGCAGAATGAGGTTTGGCATTGTCTTGCTTCCCAGGAAAGATGTCATCTTGATGGCAATATATGTCTCTGTATATGTCCATGCCGTTTGCACTGATGCACCTCCATATCTTGACAGATGTTTGCTTTTGCATCTGTCACTGATGGTCCCTTTTGTCTTTGGGACTGAGAACACATTGTTTTTCCCAGAATGAGTTGAAACGTGGACTCAACTGACCATAGCACACATTTTCCCTGTCTTTTGGACCATCTGAGATGAGCTCGGGCCCAGAGAACTCTGCGCCATCTCTTGATGTATAGCTTTCTCCTTGCGTAACACAGATTCATGTTACATTTCTTGATGCAGCAGCAGACTGTTAAGTGAGAATGGATTTCCAAAGTACTCCTGAGCCCCTGGCTATT